>NW_024104555.1:0-377500 GCF_003945595.2 Pipra filicauda | reverse complement strand
CCCTTTAACACATGAGGGCTTGGGGGTCACTGTGGGGGCTGCATGTCTGACCCCATGTCTGTACACAGGTCCCTGGGACATCCTGGGGGTTTCTGGGCAGTCCTTCACTGACTTGTGCTTAAACACCTGGGACAGAGCAGTTGCCTCCCACCCACATCTGGGGTGATGCTGAGCCTCTCCCTGATAGCTGTGGGCCTGGGCAAAGAAAAGCCGGGCACAGGGTCATCCCTGTAGGAGGCAGAGTTGCACCTGGCTGTCCCCAACTCACCTTGTGTCACTGGTCCCTCCAAATGGGAGTGTGCCAGGAGGACCTTGGGTCCACAGATATTGGAGGCTGCCTTGATTTCATATTCCAGTGATTCCAGCCTCCATCTCCAGCCCTGCCTCCATAGGATCCCCTCTCCAGCCAGCCAGAGCTTCTTGCAATTAATTTTAGAGGAATTATTTGGGGAAATAACAGATGGATGGAGAGTGGGATACCTGCCACCTCTCCAGGGTACACATGGAGACTCTTCACCTTCATGCTGTTCAGCTCTGTGACTGTTTGGGCCTCTAGTGTGCATGTCAGAGGAACAACATAAATGCCAGGAAGGATAAAAGACGAATCATAAGGGCAGATTAATAATGTGGCAAATACTATTGTTTCCTGGCCTGGGCTCCAAAGGTCTCTCCCATCCATGGTGGGCTTGAAAACGTAAAACCTAAATGTGAACTGCTCTCACTATTGATTGTATCAATTGTCTTTGTAGTGACATTAATCATGGCAAGTTCCTCCTGCGATTTAGGAGACTGTAATATGTGGTTCCATAAGACTCTCATTGTGATTTAGCATTGATTAATGCCCATTCATAAAATGATATAAAACTTACTTCTCTTCCATTGTAGAGCCCCAAACCACATTCCAGACAATATTTCAAAACCTTGTTAATGTAACTGCTAATTTCAGAGGGTGATGGGGATGGTTATGGTGTACATGGGCTTGTGCAGAGGGGTCTGCAGTGGGGGCAGGAAGAGGTTAGAGAAATTATTTCCAAGGCAGAAAATTGCTGTCCGGTTTAAATTATTTCAAGTGTTACATGGTCATTCTGCTGTGCCTTCAGATTCACATCAGAGCTCCTGAGGATTTAATTAGCACTTTGAAGTACCTGACTCTAAATACTCAAAGAATCAAATTATTTTGGTGATAAGCCCCACAGTATTTATACCTGTGGCTTCTTCATTCCTGCACAGCATTTGGCCACCTTCCACTCCCAGTGAACTGGCTGCTCTGAAGATATTCATAGATACAGTTTGCTTTCACTGTATTTTCTGGAGGCTCTGCCTGGCACAGGGCCTAGTACAAAATAGCTCATGCTTTTTATTTCCTTCTATTTTTCTTCTGTTTTTAAGACACATACCAGGGATTGTGACGCGCATGCATAACGGTACATGATCCAGGAATCATGCTCTTGCAAAAAAAAAAATCAAATTAGTGAAGTGGGGAGGAGACTGAGTGACTGGCAAAATGTTTAGAGAATTAAAAAAAAAAAGGCTGAAAGTTGACACCTGGCTGAAAAACAATATATAACAGGAATTTGAACATTTAGTGCTTTAGTATATATAATTTAGCTATAGATAATAGATAATAGAGAGTTCACAGGATGACTTGATGGGAAATATATTGATAATACAATTTTTCTTTGCAAAATGTGTACAGTGATTGCAGTTTTGGTTTAATACTAAATTTAAGTTTGAGGAATCATTTGATTCAAACCTCTGCTTTTTCTAATGGCATTCAGAATTATTATCTGTCTAGCCAGCTAAAGAGGTTTTTAAAAGAGTATGCTGGGTGTTCTGCAATTAAAGTAGCCATCTGCCCTTTATTAAAACTCCATTAACCTTTACATTAAAATACATTTAAAATGCAGACACATTGAAAATATCAAACACAAATAAAATAGATAAATCTAAGCTGTTTCTTTTCTTTACTGGCTTATTTGTCTGGCATATGACAACTTGTTTTGGCGCCTATAATTTTCTGGGGACAGATAACACTTCGTATTATCAATTGCATGATGCTACAAATTATATCCCATGTTAAGGATGGGAAATAATTATAAGAAGGTAATGGAATTAATAACATACCTGATGCAAATTTCTAGAACAGGATGCTGTTTATAGAAGGCAAGAAAATAATTTAAAATTCATATTATTCACTTCATAATAAAATGCTTAATTTTAAGAGCAGAACTAAATTGCTTTGTTCATGCAGCTCTGCTGATTACAGTGGAGCTACTTCTGTGGTAGAATGAATCATGCAAATAAAAGAATTGAAAAATTTCTGAATATATTCGTATATATTGTCTATGTGAAATCCAGTACAGTTCCTGTAGATGCTGCTGCATTGTCCCCTTGAGCCTCATACTGGTAGGTATCTCTCTAAAGAGTGAGAGCAATAGTGTATTTTTCCTGTCTGAATTATTGTTACCATTGGCAGAGCTGCTGACTTTGTCAGTAAATAAATATGCCTGTAACACCCCTTCTAAGACTTGGGTTTGCTTACTTCTGATTTCACACATTTGATCAATGTGGGCTGAAATTCTTGAATATCTGAAATATCTGCCTGCTTTTTATTTTTTTCTTTAGATCAGCAAAAATGGCTCAGACATTTCCAAGACCCAGGTTAAGCAATAACGTTGTTATTGTTTCACCCTGCTGGAAGTCTTTCCAGTGAGGGTGTTTGCACACCCACCGAGCCACGATTTACAGCCGCAGCTGGCAGGGATCAGGCCCCCCTGGCGCAGGGCACACCTCCTGTCATTGATCCCACAAACCCAGCCTTTGGGCAAATCATAAAACTTTCGAAAGTGGCTCCTCCGTGAGCTACGGAGCCTCCTGTGCTGCATTTCCCGGGAGCTGCCTTTGCTTCGGAGATAACCCTGGTCGGAATCTGAGCAGCATTTCCCTCCCTATCATTGCTTTTTTTTGCCTCCCATGGGCTGCAGCAGCCGGTACCGGAGGAGTGAGGTGTCAGACATACCCGCAGCGAGGGGAACGGGCCGAGGAAGGAGCCGGTGACAGCACAGAGCCGGGTGTGTGATGCTCACTGAGCACCGCGGGTACCGCACCTGCAGCGAGGGCTGGCGGGGAAATTCAGAGCTGGGTGTGATGGAGGCGGGTGGGGAGACCCCGGAGACACAGATGGGAGAGGAGAGAGGGTGGTGGGAGGTGAGGAGGGACGAGCAAAGAGTCAAGGTGTGTGATGTGGGGATGGGGAGGGCTAGTGGGGCAGGGAGAGGCAGCAGCACCTGCAGAGCACCATGCGAGGAGTGCGGCAGCGTCGGGAGGGAGAGGTCAGCGGTGGTCACTGCCCTGCGATTCGACAGTCGCTCACAGAGGAATTCCTGACAGTCCTAGGATTAAATAACCTGATTTTCATTGCAGATCTGACGTTGTAAAAATTTAACGTGGAGAAGCATTTCTATTCGTGCTGCAAGAAAATGCTTTTACTGGACTTGACGGCATGTTTTCAAAGCCATGTTTTCTCAGGAAGTTTTACAACATTTTTCAGTTTATTTTTTACTTAGAACAAACACAAATGTCAAAATTGTAGGATTTCCCAAGAAACACAAATCCTGTTTCCTTTAAGGATCTGGTCTCAGAGATCCCTGCATATCAGATGGTACAATTTAAATTCATATTCCAGTAATGCCCTGCTGATAAGGAAGCAGTTTGGGGAATTAAATATATTTCCATGGTCTATCATGCTGTTTTCTCAGTGGCGTTTTCAACAGCAGAATCCACATCTCCCTAGACTGAAGGATCATTTTGGGAAAAAGAGCTTATCTTTAAAACAGGTTTGTAGTTTTCTTATCTGGGTTTATATATGGCCCTTATATTGACAGTACTTTTTGATTAATATTGTGTACAACATTCCTTAATGCATCAGTCGAATTAATTATGCTGAAACATTTGTCCACCTGGATGAGCTATTGATGAAATGACATTTTATTGACAAAATGACAATTTAATACTGAGCTCTCCTAAAGCTCTCAGCTGAGTAGGTTGGTTCAGCAAGTAGAAGAGGGGTTGTGGACAACTCGGGAAATCCTTTTGTTTTCCCCAAAATTTCTCAGCTGGCTATGAGCACGACAGGTTTGGAAGTTATTACTTCTTTAAGGTCCCTTCCAACCCAAATAATTTTATGGTTCTGTGATTTCATGATTCAGCCAATGGACAAAGCACAAAGGAGTGGTTTCATCCACAGCTTCTGCTGGCTGAGCTCAGTGAAGTTTGCTGAAATGCATCTCTGGGTAATGGCCCTGACATCTCCTTTTGGCAGGAGCCCTGCTCTGGCTTTGTACAGTTCCAATTATTTTGGTAAATGAGTGGAACTGTGGCTGGTGACATACATGGCTGTGAAGGGGAAAAAGGAGCTGCCTTCACCAGCAAGGCTTGCAAAGAGCTGGGATTTGCTGCCCTACCCACAGATGGAGAGGAGTGCTCAAAACTTTCTCTTCTCACCCCAGTGTGGACAGTATGATCTCGCTGTGTGGTCTCAAATAAGCTTTTGTTTAGCTTTTGCTGCATCTTTGAACTGCAGACTTTAAAAATCAAGTAGACTTCAAAATGATGGATTTGGGGTGGGATTTTCAAAAGCTTACAAATGACTTTGGAACAGGCGTCCTATGAAATTGCTGGGGTCTTCCATCATTTGGGCACTTTTGAAAAAAAAAATAGATCCTTTATTGAGACCTTAGTTTCACTTTCTTAAAAAATTGGACTGTAGAGGTGGTCCTGATGATGGAGAATAATATTGACCTTCTGTAGCTAATAGCAGAGATGTGAGTGGGCTGGGAGTTTTCCAAGCAGATGTTTTTTTTTCTTGGAAAATGCTGATTTATTAGAACTGAAACTTTTCATGGGAACATATCAGTACTGATTAAATTTTGTTGAGAGAGATTGCTAGGGCTTGAGCCAGAATCTCTGACTATAACAGAAAATGAGATCCTTGAATGGGGAATGGCCAGCAGGTCAGGGCAGCCATCTGGAGCCTGTCTGGGTCAGGTGGAGGAGCGGACAGGCTGTGAGTCTCCCACATAACTGACATGGCCCTTGGGCTATTGCTTACTCCAAGGATTGTCTACTGTTTTTTCATAAAGCAAACTTAAAAACCTCTCCAGCTTATTGTTATACGGAATGGGAACTGTAATTCTTGCCTAGGTTGTTGTGAGGATTAAATATTTACTTGAAAATGTCTTTGTAAATCCAATTTATAAAACTCTTGGCATTGCGGTTATTAGTGCCAATTTAGAGAGGAAGGTGCACTGCAGGTTACAATCATCAGGAACACTTTGAAGAGGATGTGTGAACGTCAAGTCCAAAGACTTAATCCTCTGAAAGCAAATTACTGGTAACTGCATTATGGTGAGTTATTATCAGTAAATGTTATTAGCATGAGGATTTGTTCCCATGTCAAAATGATGTTAATACAATATTAGTGATGCAGGTCTTTGGTGTCAACATAAGAATATCAAATGCAAGTGGAGGAAAATTGTATTGGATTGTGGAGATGATGGCAAATCAATGACACAGAAAATCTATGGAGAGCAGTTCACAGTGACACAAGAAAGCAGTGTCTGCATAAATCAGTGCAGACCAATGGACCCTGAAAGGAAATTTCCATGCAAGATTAACTGGACATTGTTATCATGTCAGGACTACATGAAATAAGTGCTACAAAATGAGGATGATACTGTGATACAAACATTAGGACCAAACAATATCTACAGAAATTGCTCTCATGGAAAGAAACCAACAGGCTCCTCCAGTACAAACTCCATCAGCAGCAGGAGCAACTACTGAGCTCCACCAGATCTGGGAGCTCCTGTGGTGGATCAATCCCAACAGCATTTGGTCCTGAGCAAACACAGACCTACACAATGTCTCCTGGCCCAGAAATCTGCCACAAATGGGGAAGAACAGATGTCTGTAAAGGGACATGGCAGAGTATGAGGAGCCCAGAGGACACCTTGAGCAGCGTGGGGGCAGCAGCCTCTGCCTTGCTGAATTTTCTTTTTGCAAAGGAGAGAGGTGAAGAATGAGGAGGGTGATGCTCTGGGGACTCAGGGGCTCATGGAGAAAAAGGGTAGGGTGGCTGGAGAACTGGAGTGGCAGTTGGCAGGGTGATGCTGATGGGAAGGAAAAGCTGATGGTGAAGCCACATAACATGTTTTGTAACTTGACCTGTGTTTAAGAAGATAATATGTTTGAGAGGCATGAGTTGATACGTCCCATCATCTTACCTCCTTGCAGTGTGAAGTTTAGGGAACATTCTTGTCTGTGCCCTGATCCACCTGTCTGTCCGACACTGCAGCCCAGCTGAGGAGCTCTGTCACATGTCCATTTAGTCCAGCCTTAAGCCCAGAAGGGGATCACAGTATGTGTAACTGGATCACAGGACATACAAGTATCTATGAGGCAGCTTGAACACGGCACAGGTACTGCAGGCACCTATCCTGAGAACAGGGGAGCAATCAACCCTTTTTCAAATGCTCCTCAACATCATGGGCTTTCAGTCCAGCCCAGGCATGGTCCCATGTATCTTATACTTTAGGCATTCTCCGCTATGGGTGCAAATGGTTCTGCATTTTCTACATTTATTGCACATTTACTATACATTTATTGCACATTTATAGCACATTTGTTTAGTTAAGGCACAGTGAGCTGGGTCTCAGGGAAAGCAGTGGGAATTTTGCCACCACTTTGACAGCGAATAGGACCAGGCCCTGTGTCTGCAGAGCAGTGTAAGTGTCCTAATGTGTTTAAAGTGTTTATAAAATTACTTAAGTCAGACACATTTTTCAGTCCAGCCCATTAGCCTTTCACATGCGTTTGTGCAGAGCGCAGTGCCCAGGCAGACTGGCGGCTTGTAAATGTTAAATCAGCATAAATATCACAGCCTCCATGAAGCCTGTTCATGTGGCAACTTGCAGCACGATTAACATATTGCAGGGAAAGAAAATATTGACATTTTCTAAATCCGTATCTCCGTAATGCTGCATGAAAAGTGATATCTGTGATACTAATGGACACCTAATTAATGTTATTACAATACTTACAGCTCACTGAGAAGCTGATGAGAGAGCCTGTAAAAGAGATAAGATTAAAAGAGAGATCAGTAGTAGTAATTTCAGCCACATTTCTGGCAGCAAGTTCTAGTGCAGCACTTGCTTTAACTCCTGCTACAGTCACTGCTGGCATTTTTGGCTTTGTAGCTTCAGGGGCTGCTCCTGCAAGGATGCTGGTGCTGGGCAGTAAAGAGGAGCAGAGGGTGCTGAGCAAGAAAATCACAGAATCAGAGAATATGCTGAGTTGGAAGGGACCCACGAGGAACATCAAGTCCAACCCCTGGCCTTGCACAGCACCATCCCCAAGAGTCACACCATGTGCCCAAGAGTATCATCCAAACACTTTTTGAGCTCTGTCAGCCTTGGTTCTGTGACCACTTCCTTGGGGAGCCTGTTCCAGTGTCCAACCACCCTCTGGGGGAAGAACCTGTTCCTAATATCCAACCTAAACACCCCCTGACACAACTTCAGACCATTCCCTCAGGTCTTGTCACTGGTCACCACAGAGTGATCAGTGCCTGCCCTTCCTCTTCCCCTCTTGAGGAAGATGTAACTGCAATAAGGTCTCCTCTCACTCTCCTCCAGGCTGAACAAACCAAATGCCCTCAGCTGCTCCTCACACAGCTTCCCCTCAAGGCCCTTCACCGTCTTCATTGCCCTCCTTTGGATGCTCTCTAAGAGCTTAATATCTTCCTTATAGTGCAGTGACCACAATTGCACACAGTATTCAAGGTGAGGCCACACCAGTGCAGAAAAGTCAGATTTGGGAATGAATCTGGGAGATTTTGTCACCTGCAACATCAGTGGCTGCTGCTTAGTCCCAGGTGCTGCTCAGAGCTGTCTTGACAAAGCAGAGGGAGATGGAGAGGAACTCAGTGACAGCGACTGCAACAGCAGTGATACTTGGAGATGCTTAAGGAAGAAGGTTTTGTGGGGTGTTTTCTACTTAAGTTTAACAATCGGTTTCCCAGTCCTTGCTATTAACCAGCAAATTTGGTTTAATCACAGTTATGACAAACAGTTATTGGCTTAGCCTCATGCTCATTGAGCCAAGGAACCACTGAGTAACATCTGAAGAAGCATTTCTGTAACTTGAAAATGTATCACTCCCTAGCATGATTGGGGGCTGAGCAGGGGCATCTTGGTGGGACAGGAGGGGCCCAGCTATGTGAACCCAGGCTCCAGCCTCTGGGCAGCTCCCAGGCTCTGGAGCTGGGACTGGGGCACCCCATCCATAGCAGGGATGCTGTGGACCTACCAGCATCACAGGGCATTGTGATGTAGTGAATGGGAAACTCTAAGAAACTGATATTAAAAGCCACCCTTGGATCAAACCTATGGCAGTGAACAGAAAATGAAGCTTGGGGGGGACGCTTTTCTCTAACAGGGCTGCGGGGTTGTAGTGACATTGATTTGTCTCTGGGATGTATAAACTTGCTTTTTTTTCCTCTGCTATTTGAAGGATGCAAACATTTCCTGGAAGCACAGCAGGTACATGGATATTGACTCTTTCAAGGAGGTTCTCCTTCCTCCAGCCTCTGGAGACCTGGGGCAGTGGTTGAAATACTGACCTTGCTGGAAAGCTCTGTCCTCCTGCAGCAAGGCTTTTACGCTGCGTGTTTTCCTGCCTGCACATACCAGCCAATGTGCCACTGTCAAGAAGGACTGTGCCAGGCTATTGCATGTGAATACAAATAACACACAATAATGCCAGAACTGCATCAGCTCATTAAAGGCAAATCCTCAAGCAAAGTTACTTTGAGCGCATCAGGAATTCTTAAGACTTCAGGACCGATATGCCTGCGGACACTGTGATCCCTCACTGCTTGCTTGTCTCCAGCTCCAGTGGTGTTGATTTTGCTTCCACCACGTTTGAGCAATTAGTTTTAGTGGCTGGAACATCATTTGTAAGTTGAGTAACCCAAACTCTTTAATCCAAGGCTGTTTGCCCCCAGAGGGGTTTAGAATTTTCCTAAAAGATGGCAAAGAGCCACTGTAATCTTGAATTGCAGTCTAGTTCCAGAACAATCAACTCTAAGTTGTTTAAGAAGACTGGGTACATTAAAGTGGCTGTAAATCAGCATAATGAAAACAACAGTACATGCAGAAATTCATTACATATCTGATACACTGGGGTGTTGTTTTTTTATTTGGTGCATTTATGCTTTATGATTGTTTTGCAGCATAAAATTCAGCTGATGGATGTGAAATTACAAACTGCTGCCACCTCTCTCACAGTAAACAGAAAGCATTTCAATAAATAAATAAATAAATAGAACACGTAAATGTTTTATTATAATAAAGTTACTTGAGGCCAAGAGTTCAATAAGGAGAATTTATAAACATATCATTTCAGATCTTGGAAGGATTTCAACATAATTTGCTTGTGGTATGGTAAGTGAGGTGAAATCCATCTACAAGTCTCTCTGGAATAATAAATATATAGTGTCTCTTTATATTTGCTATGAATTTACTGTAGCACAAAAATGCTCTAGACTATCCAAATTAAATATGCATGACTTCTGGGCAAGGAAGGAATTCTTGACGTACTCTACTCTTAAATGAGATCCATTTTATTTCTCAGCAAAACACAAACCTTATTCTCTCTTAACGCTCTTGACTCAAGTGGTGCCACTCAAAGGGTGAGGGTTTGAAGAATCAGGCCCCAGGGCCCCAGCCTTCAGCAATATTTTTAAATATGCTTTCATCTAAGTTGACAGTGTAAATAAATTATAATCATTGAGACTTCATTTTATGTCCATTTGTAAATGAACATAGATTTTTCAATTTATCTTATCTAAGTAATTAACCTTTAGCAACATTGCTGGCTGTAATGCAATGACAATTTTATATACAAATAGACACAGGTGACTATCTGCAGGTATTTTGGGCTTGTTAACCAAGTCTATTCTTGAGCAAATTCTCTGTTGTATAGGTGTATATGGCTGAAGAGTCACCTACTGCAAAATTCCCCATCACATTGTCAGCAGCTGCCTCTGTAGGACAGTGAGAGATGGGGTTGCTGAAGGGAACAACTTTGCTAGAGCAGGACAGTTTTTCACTTAGTGGCACTGCTGAGGTTTTCACCTTTACTGCCATTCACCACTGGAATTGAATCAACCTATTTAAATAAACACAGGAGTAGAAAAAAAGCATGGCCCATCAAAGCTTCTGGTGAAGTTTTATTTAGGGGAGGTGTTAGTTAATAGATGTTATAGATCACTTGTCCCACTCCAACAGAAATAGTGCCTCCCTTCCAAAAATCTGGTTTTGGGCTCACTTCCTAGGACTTCATTGTTCTCTTGGAACAAATTTCCTCACTTGGGACTGACAGCCAATGCCTCTCCAGTTTCTCGTATGTCATCTTTTTGTATCCCACCTTTATGAAAAAAGGTCCAATAAAGGTAGGAATTACCAAGGCCAGCCCCTTTCTTAGACCTATAGTCATAACTTTTGTAGTTGACCCCTAGGAAGTGGATCTGGTCTCAGGCATCCACAGAACAGGAGCAAAACAAGCACCACTTTCCATCTGCAGTTTTGCTGTGACCTGGAGACTTACCCAGGAGTTCAGAAATCTTGTCTTTGAAAGGGTTATGGATTTGTTGCCTGTACAGTTGTTCAGATTCTACAAAACCACCTGTTCTGACTTAAAAAAAAAAAGTTTACAAAAAGTTTTCAAAATATTTAAGAGTAGCTGTAGTTTTTATACCTCCAGAACCCTCCAATACCAAAACAGATCCATAGGGAAAACACAACTACGTAGCATCAAATATATGTATTTTGGGGATTTTCAGTTTTATTAAAAGACACCAAAGTCTTAAGAATAAACCTTCTGCTCCAGCTAAGCAGCAAGGTTGGAACTGAAGGTGATGGACAGATTCAGACTCTGACCATGGATGAGGTTGTATCAGGGAGGTCAGTTCTCCTGCATGAGCAGCCTGTAAAGCATGAAGGGATATATTCAGAAGGAAGGGCTTGAAGTCTGATGCAGAAAAATAATTTTTAGTAGATTAGGGTAGCAAAAGATCAGTCAGAGTTTACATAGATATTTTTGATCACACCCTGGGGCTGGATCAAGGGCTCCCCAAGGTCTTTGGCAGTGCTGTTTTCTAAGATCTGACAGCAGCTCCAGGCTGAACCGCTGAAAACCTGCTACGTGATATAATTGATTTTAAAAAGCACTGTGAGTTATTCTGGCCAATACAAGAGAGAGAAAATGTCCGTTCTGTCCTCCTGGCTTACAAATAACATGCTAGATGATAAAATACAGATCATGGCAGAACTGCTTTCCCCTCTGTTTTGGAAATGAATGACTTTAAAACATTGGCAATCTCCTCTTGCCTAGATGTTGAACTCTTAAACCCACGTTTAAGCACAGTAGGTTCTTTCCATTGTGCGAGGCAAGGTAAGCATTTAAATATTTTGGGTTTTGGCAAGCAGGGAAAAAATTATCAAAGCCTACAACTATTAAACTCTTGAGAAAGCAAGCAACACCGTCAGCAAAAAGTTGCAGTGAAAAGGAGCCTCTTCTCAAGAGGGGAAGCCGTAGCAGAAGAGAGTTACTGAATTTACTCTGGGGCCACAGCGATCAAGATGATATCTCTGTGCCAAGCCCTTAAAAAAGTAGAAGCTTAAGAACGTTTGATGTCCCACCAGATCTGGAAATGGGAAGAGAGGAAAGAAAAGAAGGAAAAGTTGGCAATGACTGAAAGTGTGCATGGAAGAAAAAACTGCAAGAGCTTTGAAATCAAATCCCTGGAAAAAGGATGGTTGCTCAACCCTATTTACCGAGTCTAAAGAATGAAGTGAAAAAGCTCAGTTTAGTGGGATTAGCAGTGGAAGTTACTGCTGTCAATGAGGAAGAGGAACCACAGCACATATCTCTGGATCCCTGATCTCAACAACCTAAGGAAACTTTTAATTTGCTCTTCAGGGACAGAGTGGTGTATTGCTTGTGCCTGTGGAGGAAGTGAGTTTTCTGCCCTTGTTCCGAGTTACCACATGATGGTCAACTTTTGCCAGTGGGAAACCTCATTTTCTTTACCAAGAACAGCCCTTCTTGTGAATCATCACATTTCTCATGCTCAGAGTTTTCACCCTGCCAATCTATCATCCATGTGGCACATGTCAGAGACAGCAAATACTCCATGAAAGATAACTTTTTAATCTGTAAACATGTGCTGGAACCGCTGACCCAACTATGCAGTGACAGCTCCCAGGTAATTTCTGAATGACTTGCAAAAGAACAAAACATAAGGGTTAAAGTTGTCCAGCAAGAAACTGTCTTCACATTCTTACTTTTCTCGTGCAGAAATACCCTCTGTAAGCAGGTGGATGTTACCTGTGACTGGGACTGTGACAGGACATGGCTGCTCTGTGTCTCACTTTCCCTACCTGCAGATCAACAGTTAACTTCATGATTTGAAGTTACTTTGATTAATGAGACTTTCTTATGTTTCAAAGGCTTTGGATGGGATCCCATGAACTTGACATGCCTGATGGTCTTAATGTTGCCTCAGGTGACACAGCAATTGCCTTAGCAGTTATTTATGAGCAGCAGTTGCCTCTGCTATAAGCACCAAGTCTTCTCCATGGACCTTGTTAACCAAATCTGGCAGCTGCCAGCACTTGCTTGTGCATGAGACCTGTTCCCTTTCACTTTGTGGCAGGTGAGTCCTCAAATCATTTTTTTTGTTCCTCTTTCTGGTCAGAAACTCCAACCAAGAGCGAGGAAACATTTTCTCCCAAACTGACGTGTTTCTGCCAAACATTTCGTTAACTGGAAAGGATTTAATTGAGAAGTTTCTGTTCAGTTCTGGTGCATCCTGACACCAAACTCTCAGCAGGCATGGGAGGATTCAGAGACTCAAACCTGAAGGTTACAAACTGGCACAGTCTTAATGAACATAATCAACACTTCCCTATGTTTCCCTTGCATATTATATCAGTTTAACTAGATATAGTCAAATCCAGGTAACTAAGTATATTTTAACTAGAATCGTCAAGCAAAAGCTGCAACACAACCTGTGCAAGAGGCAGGGATTGTTCTTTTATGCTGTGCAAACTGCCTGGGGTAAAGCAGCCCCTTAGGCTTCCTGACAGTGTTAGAAATTAATATAAAGTGAAGACATATGGATTCATTCTCCTCCCAACTATTGTCAAGCAACCTGGGAGCAATTTCACTAAAATCAGTTGTTATGGTCTAAAGGTCAAAAGCTCAGGATTTTTATAAAACTTGGTCTGACAAAGAAAATATTTCTTTGTTCCTGGCTGCTTCTGATTTGCTGGGTTGTCTCTACCGTGCCTACTCCAGTATCAGCAAATGGGTTTTTCTCCAGACATTTTCTCCATAAATTTCAGAATATCCTTGCTGTTTTATGTTTTTAATGTGAGCTGAATCTTTGGTAGCTGGAAAAAAGGTCTCTGCTACAGAAGAATAGTGAACAATTGCAATGGGAGCATAAAATGGCCACCTCATGTTTAAGGAAGGACTCATGTTCAACTCTGGGAAATATCTGACTCTCCCTGAGTTTTAATAAAAATCAGTCAGTTAAAAATGGTGACATCTGCATGTGATCAGTGATTTCCATATTCCTGACATAGTTGAGTTCATTATCTTTCTTTAGTGAGGAAGATGGGGGTAACCATTGGACTTGGGAGTGTATTTGTGGATCCTGTAAGTTAGGAAGAGAAGACAGGAGTATTCTTAAGTGGGTGGTAGGATGGTGGGTCATTGTGGTCACTGTTGCTTCTGAAGTGAAGTTATCCAAACCCTCCTGCATGAAGCGCTTGATTCAAAGCCCACTGAGGTAGACCAGGAATGTTTCTGTGGACTTCACTGGACTTAGCCCAGAGTTCAGAGCAGGCAGGATGTCCTTGGACTTCGTTTCTGAATTGCCCACACACGGAAACTTCATGGCACAGAACTGAAATAGGTCTTCTCAAATGTTACCTGACCCTCTGTACTCATTATGGGCATTCCTACACAGCAGCCTTCTCACCTATGTGGGCGAGCAGTAGAGGTAGAGGAGTGACCTTGATGAACTCATCCTATTGTGGGCACCAGCCTTTGCTCCCTGTTGTTTCACCTGGAGATCCATTTCCCTGCTGTTAAAGCTGTCTGTGCACAGGGACGTTGCCTCCATGCTGCTTCTCCTGTCCCAGTAACGTGCTCATAGGAGAAGCTGTTTGACCTTCAGTAGTCAGTTCTGAGGGGAAATGTTTGCACTGGCCAAACCTCATTCTTGTTTTTCAAAGCTGAGCCCAGGATTCCCGGGAGGGAGTCTGCTCAGTGCCTGAGCATTGAGCTGGCCATTTGGCTAGAAAGGGTAAAAAATGTTGCAACCTACTTGGCCAGCACATACCCCAGGCTTGGTTCTATCTGAATTCAGTAAGGACAGCTAAAGCCCAAGCCCAGGTGAGCTGACAGCCAGCAAGGTGGATGGAACTGCCTTTTAGCGCCCTGAGACCTGGTCTTTACTCCAGAATACAGACACAGATGTACTCCTGGGGACATTGTTCTGTGGGGTCTGGTTCAGTCCTGACATAAGGATACCAAAAACCAAAATCTTCACCCTTCCAGTGTAATTTAGAGAAGTCAGGTGAACCTTGTTTCAACCTTGTTCTTGGGTTCTAAGTGGCTGTTTCATTTAGGACATTTGACTAAAAGCCCTTTTCATGGAACCAGTTCCTGCAGGAAAAATGCCAGCAATTAATGAAAGATGATAAAATAATAAAAGAAGTAATACATTAACTATATTATCCTTGCACATTTGGGCAGTCCTTTTCATTATATCCTCTTTATGGACATCCTCCAGCAAGAGTTGAAGAGCTTCTTTATTGCTGTTCTGTGACTGTTTTGGTTTCTAGACATTAACAAGATATTTAAATGCAAAAGTTCTCTTTTGCTCTTCCATATCCTACTGGTAGATTTAATTCAAATAACAAAAAAAACCTGTAGCATGTTTCATTTATAAAATTTCTCTGTGTGTATGAATACACATATCAAAAGAAATTTGGATCTTTGACTTCCTTTTTATTTTTCTTTCTCCTTTCTGCAAGTATGCACAGGTGCAAGTGTTCCTGGCTGAGTAGCACAGCACTATGAAGCCACAGTAGCTACATTGTTTGGATGCACTGAGACAGTATTTTCTGAGTAGAGAAACCAGAGTGAGTCCACCAGCCCGCAGCACAATGATTTCTCAGCACCTTGGAAACAATAGTCTCTATCCCACCTGGGCTAGGCGGGAATCACGCCGGCAGTTCAGGGCAGATCCCTCTCACAAAAATTTCATGGCTGTTAAATCCTTCAGTGCTACTTCCAGAACCAGCCCAAACACTGCTCTGGAGGCACCATTCAAAGCTTGACTCTGATTTTGTATAGATCAGAAACAGCTCTCCAGACTATTCTGACTGCTGGCATCAAAACAGGGCAGCAGGTGGGAATGGCTGCTTTTGGAGCCCAGGTTTAATATGCAGGCTGGATTATTTTGAGACGAGAAGTGTAGGAATGGTCAAGCCCAATGAGAAAACTAAGGAGGAATTGCCTGTTCTGTCATTCACTCATTCATTCATTCCACTCTCCCCAGATGCCTGCTGACAACTCCTTAAGAAAGGAAACAACCAAATTAGGTCTGGGAGGAGGTGATTCCAAGACTGCCTATGAATAAGCCTGGGATGCTTGCTGCAGGGTAGGTTTATATATTACACAAAAATCAAATGCTGTGTCTGAGTTTTCAGTTTGCAATAACCCCATGGCTACAGGTGTTGATGAAAACTGCCAAGGTTCTCAACTGTACTTTTATTTTGCCTATTCTTTCCCATATGCATTTCTTCTGAAGGAGTTGTTGATTTAGCTCCATAGATATATTTTTAAATCCTCTACCATTAAACAGTAGTTTGCCAGCCTGGAAGAAGAATGTCAATGAATTGTCAATTTTTTATGCTGAGCAATTGATTAATTGGCACATTAATCTCTAAATCAGCAGTAATAAATTCTATCATTTTTAATCTTGACCTAAAAGTACTAAACCACTTCTAATTGCCACTGTTGCTGCTGTAAAATGACTGATTAAACTGCATTCATATCATAATCTTTGTTGCTCCTGAAATGTCTAATTGAAGTCACATCAGTGACTCAGTGCCAAAAAGGGAAAGGGACCTTGCTTTTGCTTTCTCTCAGGAATTACCTGAATAGGGAAACCTGACATTTTTGCCTGTCAGTACGGGACACTGGCCTCTAATTTTAATTATTGCTGCAATGATATTTATTGTCTACATTGAGTCCCAATGTGCTGGATGTTTTACCAAACTGAGACAGAAAGTTCTAACACTGAGAGCTGAAGAAAAGAGAGAAGTAGGAAAGCACAAAATGATGATGAAGCACCACAACAGACACCAGTTCCAGATTATCAGAACTTTTGACAAGTTTTCATCAGGCATCAATGCAAATGGGAGTGGTGAGGAGAGGGGACATTTAATTTTATTTTATAATTTGTATAATTATTTTTAGCAATTCAACATTGTAAAGACCCTGGAAGTCAGCTTTAGCCTGGGCCTTTGTATGCATTCCTAGGAAAAGGGATATAGCCAAAATCCCACCATTATGGCAAACCATAAATCCTGGGGGCCACAGGCAGCTGGGATTAATGAGGAACAGCCTCATGGTCCAAGGATTAGGATGACCGTGTCCAGGTTTCCTTTGTCCTTATGTCTTCTCTAGGCTGATCACAGCTCAGCCTGACTGGCTAATCCAGCCCTCTTGTACTATCATCATGTACAAACAGGATTTGTAAAGTAGTACTTTAACCTTGTGAAAAGCAGAGTTTTCTGACAAAGAAGCAAGGCAGACCATCAGGATCCAGGCAGGCCTTCTTTGAAGTCGGGGGAATTGGGGATGTTTTCTGGCAGACAAAATACCTCACCCTTCCTGTGTGAGTTATCCAAACTGCAGAGAAACTTGAGTGGCAGCTTCAAGTTGTAAAAACCTAGGAAAAAAATGAAGTAAAAATAATAAAAGACCCAAATCCTGCTGGATTAAGCTGAGGCCCAACTTCTAAACTTTTGGGAACTAAGTCAGCATAAAACCTATCTAACAAAATCACAATGCTTTCCATCCCAGATCCTTGGATTCTGCTCTGGTTTATTCATTATCAGCCCAAGTTCTGTAGATGTAGCTTTATTATCATTCTCATTCCACATATAGTTTGCAGATGAAAAAATTTTGAAACTGTACCAGATGTGATCTGAAAGAAACAGAAAAAAAGAAATCCAGACCACCAAAACACTGTAACCCTGATTTTAGACATTGTAAACCTTACTCAGCTTATTGCATTTGACAGTATTACACTGTAAGTGGCTCTATTGCCTTAAACAGAGAGTCTCCAAAGCTGAAAACCTGCTGTTAGCACAAACTTAAAGGAATGCAAACCAACTAGAAAACCATCAGAAGGATCAAAAACTGGCATGAGCCAACATCATACCTTTTGCCTCCTTTTATGTTCCTATGATCTCAAGGATAACACTGGGAGCAGCTCAGTTTTGCAGGAATTTGGAGAGAGGTACTGGCAAGGCAGAAGGAAATAAGGAGTGGAAGGCCACAGCTCTGAGCACAGGTTTCTCTCAGCAAACACAGGGGGCAAATACCTGTGGGTGCAGATTAGCTGTACGTGTTTCTAATTACATGGGAGCGAGAATACAGGGGATGGGGACAGACACGTGCCTTGGGGGCAGAGCATTTCCCATCCTGGGGACACCTGAGGGGCTGGAAGGTCAGAACAGCTCCTCCCCATGCTGGGAAAAGCCCCACATTTTGCTGCTTCACCCTGTCCATCTGGTGTGAGTATTGTCTGGAACACAAGGGCATTGTTGCAGTGTAAATCTGCTCCTGCAGGTCAGCACCAGAGTGGCAGAGGGCTGTGGGTGAACACTGGTACCTCCTGTCATTTTTCAATGTTTTTAAATCAGTAAAGAATACACTTAACACTTTTAGAAAGTATTTTATTTTTTTTAGGAAAGGGTTTTGGGGGGATTTCTCACATGTCATCTCTGCTTGAATTTGTGAGGAATTTCCCAACTATAAGTTAGCAAATGGTGGGCAGTGACCAAGTGAATGGAGCACTGAACTTAAGAGGAAATAGGGCTGTGAAGCCAGCCAATTTAATCTCCTCCATGTAAAATCTTGCAGATGAGAAGGAAACCCCAGCTGATGGCCATCTTTCATCAGACATTTCTGTCATTTGAAGTTTCCTCTATGAGGATTAGAAAGTATAAAAGTGTGGAGTATCAATCACAACTGATTTGATTGTTAAAATGACCTCTATAATTTCTTTAGGGTTTTCTCTGCTTTCAGAACACCCAATTACTCCATCCTGTGCTTTAAAAGCAACATGAAAATTACTCTTAAGAACAGCTAGAGAACACTGAAAGAATTTGTCTTGTTTTTTAAATAAAAGGTTTCTTCATTATCACCTTAAAATTAGCAGAGATTTCCTATCTTGGTCATTTCTGTCTTTCCAAGGTGGGCTGAGTAATTTGGAAGGTGCATGCTGTGATTTCTATGATGACAGGTGCAAGGGTGGAAGTAAAAGCTTATGCCTTATCTATCAAACATCAGCAACTGAAATGAAACAACTGCTAAATCCAAAACCACAAGTCCTTGGAAGCCACCTGACATATCATCTCCACAGCTGCCAGCCTCTTGTCTCTTGTGATGTCCTGACTCATCAGCTGCAAGGATTGCTGGTCCAGCCAGCAGCTGGATGAAGTAATCTTAAAAAAAGAAATAATAGCATACCCTAAAAAAATTTCACATGGAGCCCAGACTTCATAAATGTAACAGATTTCCTTCCCTGAATGTCATGAAAAAATTAAAAAAAAAGATATAAGCCCCGTTTAAAGAAGAAAATTTCAGGAAATCTTTGCCCTGTAAAGGGATAATTCCTGGCCCTTACTGAGACTGTTTCATTCCATTTCCTCCTTTTTTCTCTATGAGTGGATGATAATACTTGTTATACGTGGTAATATGTGACATGATGCTCACTCACATCCACAGAGTGATTTGTACAGTAGTTAGAAATCATATATATCTAAAATAGCTTAACTGGGAGAAGCCACTGTGGGACTATGTGAACTTTTGGCACCACCTCCCTGCACTGTGGAGCATGTGATCATTCATGGGAAGGTGTGGGATTGCTGGTGGATTTCCTTAGGTTTATTCACATGCTGTCAGATCCATTTCTCATGGTACTCTGGTATTAAATCTGTGGCTGAACATCTTCACCATGGCCCTGGAGCTGCTGTATGAGGTTGGTACACTGAAGCAGCAATGATGGGTTTAAATCACTGTGGGAGAATCCCTTCCCACTTCCCCCTCCATGGGAATGAAGGAAGAGTGACTCTGGGTCACTCTGAAAGCTCTCTTGAAAGACCTTGCATGACTTAAAAATTATAACAAAATCCATAAATATTTGAGTGCTTCTGATTGCTGGCTTATGATCATCCTTGGTTGATTTGCATTTCAAGCTTTTTTCTAGAACTGTGGAAGCTGTAACTTTGAAACTTGGGAATCCCACAAAGCCCCTTGCTCTGGGAGCTGGCAGGATGGCAGGGAGGCAGAAAAAGGGCAAGTTTGGGGCTCAGACTGTGGCTATGGGACTGTAGAGAGGGGCTTCTTTGGCCAAGAAGCTCTCACCCTGTAGGAGATGAGTTATAACTCAGTGAAGTGCTGAACTGCTCAACTGGCAAAGATGAAGTTACCCCTCTGATAAAATCTGTTATCTCTGCTGTTCTCTGTGTGACTTGTCCTGGAGGAATACAGTGTATAGTTTATTCTTCACAAGTATTGAATACAAAATCAACTGCATAATGCAGTATTTGCCACAAAAAAACCCTCAAACTTTATGACAAACTAATTTGGAAAGTAATTTACAGCAGATACGTTTTGGGAAGAGTGTTATATGGCAAGCTCTGGAATATAAAACTGTGGTGACTCTATAAAAGCCAACAATTACACATTAGTAAACCTTAAAATAGTCCATGTCCTAGATTTTAGAATAATCTACAAATGGGTCATTTTTCAACCTGTAGACTTCAAAAACTACTGTTAGACAGGTCCAAAAAAGAATTTTATTTGCCAATAAAATTTTCCAAAGGAACTGCTTTAAAAATTGTTAGAACATAATGTAATGGTTTTATCTAACATTTTCAACTAATGGCTTTGGTTTCCTATGACTAAGACTTTGGGACAGAGACATCTTATTATTCATATATTAGAAAACAATTTCATTCCTATTTTAAAAACAAATGTCCACGCAAACCCAAGTGATGGGCTGCCTTTTAAGTATTTGTCATCTAATCCATGAATCCTCCAAACTTTAAGTCCATTTGTGATTAGATTAATTTGTCACATTAGACAGTGTTTCTTCTACAACAATAATCAATGGAACATTAAGTGAGAACACCCACATGATGACCTGCAGATTGCAGAGGCGAGGCACAAAAAGATATTACTAAACCAACTTTCAGTCCTTCTCCAAATTTATATGATTTTTAAACTGCCAAAATTTAAAAATAGTATACTGCTCTTGCCACGAACATAATTAAAAAAGGAACAATAAATCCACTGCATAAGAGATGCTACATTAGCAGATTCATACAACTGGAATGTACCTTCTGTCTTTGTTTTGCTACAGTCCAGTAGCCAGATTTCACAGCAGCAAATCTCTGAAATGTATTTTTTTACCTTTAACACTGCTTTTCATGTGGAGACATCAGTACAGGGTAAACATGACCAAAGCCTCGTACTTTTTTAATATTGTTACAGACATTTTTATAGATAGAACCATCCACTAATAAATAAAAAAACAATGAAACCCCCAAATGTCAATTTTCTTATATTATACAAGGTGTTAGATGAATGCATTTGAAAATTTTCATAAAACACACTGTAGTCAACTGCAGCTTCCTGTAGTACAAAAATATCTAAATTTGTGCTTGAAGTTCATATCCCAATGCAAACTTCAATGGAGAAGCATTTTGGTGATTTCATATCAAATAACATGACAAGTCTTTGAATTTATTTACAGCTCAAGATGATTACTAATTGTAAAGGAATGATGCAAAATTTAAATAGTTAAATAAGCTCATCCAGTTTTAATGCTCAAATACAAAAGATGACCATTTTAGTTCTTTTGGATGATGGAAAACTGCACCATTTGCTAACTATGGTCTGATACTAGCAGGGGTCGATGTCCATAACTGCTATGACTTAATTTAGTCTTAGTAGTGTCATTGCTACAGAGGTAACAGAGTATATTTTCCTGTAGGTTTTTTTTGAGCTAGCTTCACTTGAGTTATACTGTGAACTAACTTTCAAATTGTGTCCATATTGTTCTGCATTTATTCATTTGTCTGACAAAGACAAGTTTTATAATTAATGGCAGTGGTAAAAGTGAACCTGCTTGGTAATTTCATTAAGTACCAAGCGTGGACCAGGCTACTTCAGCATCTTTTACCCCAGTGGCTTAATCAACTTGAGTCCAAGTTGAAATGTAGAAACTACATTTCAATCGTGACATCAGCTAGCTTTGGTGTAAATACCAGCCACATATGTATATTCTTTTAATTCCAAAAGCATCTTTCACTTGGTTGCCTGAACACCAATCAGAGCTTTTTTAAGCATCATGGATTAACAATGAAGAGTGAAATGTTGACAAATACAGTCAATGTGGGATTCAATAACTTTGCTGTATTTGAACAGGAACAACAGGCAACCTCCCTGCAAAACTACTGACAGCATCTATAGGTTAAACTTCCATGCTGAAGTGACCCTTTGCAGCCCAGCCTGTTTACAGGAAAGAGGACACAAGGAGATCTGCACTAAATTCTGCTGATCTCTCCTAGTGCTTTCGTACCCAATCTTAGGATCCCAGGCAGGCCCTGCATTGTCTCTTCAGGGTAATAAATACTTTCAGCCTTCCCTCACTCTCTGTTAGACCCAAACTCTCAAAAATAATGGCTGCTTTTTACTACTTTTTCAAAAACACCAACTTCAGGAAGTCTCTAGATGATCTACCATGATCAAAATAGCTTGAATTTTTTACATTTCTCCCTCTTGCCTTGTTTTCCCTTGCCTGTCACGTTGTATATTTTTGCAGCTATACTTCTTGTTTTCATATTGCAACATTTGATCCTGCACCACACTCCATCAGCGCTGGCCATCAGCGAGCATTTCCTGATCATCTTTTGCACTTTGCTACAGTGATCTGTTCATCATATTTCGTGATCAAATGCAGGGTTAAATACATTATATATGCATTGTAGGCAGGAGAATTGCAAGGTTAATGCAAATATAGCAGTAACTGCTCTTTGAATATAATTATGTTTTCTTCATATTTTTTCCTGGATACCAAGGTTATGCTATGGAAAACATTACTTTCCATCAGGCCTCGTTGTTGCACTTGCAATTAATATTCTTAAAATCAAAATCTAAAAAAGATGTTCTGTCTTGGAAAATTGTTACCAGAGATACTTTATGCAGCAATCAGCAGTGACATATTGCTGTAGCATATCAAGTGTACCACTAGACTGCTCTGCCAAACTGTCACTCGAGCAGCAACAGTCTGAAACTAAGTAAACAGTTTTTCTTGAGTTCAAAAGTTAAACATATCTGTAAAATTTGGTTCCCTTTCCAGTTTTACATACTAGATACATAGTGGACAGTGCAGGGCCAACAAATACGTATCAAAGGCTGTATATTTTTCTGCATACCACGGTGTTTTATTTGCTTGTGTGGCTTCTGAGGACAGGAGCTTTACCTAGGAATTATGCCAGTTTGGTGGAGTCAGGAACTGTTTCTAAAAATAACTTAATTACAGCTAATAACTAGCTAATATTCAAAATCTTGTTGTTCTATCTCTATAGTCAGTTAATATCTGAAGGTTATCTGTGGTATATTACCTGGTGACTCCCAACCATGTTAAACATACCATGTCACTGTAATTTAAAAATAATTGAAGTGGAATCAGGGGATTTACTTGTCTGCCAAATAAATAACAACAAATAGCATAGTCACCTGAAAATTATTGATGACATTTGTAAGCAATAAAGAGATCAGATACATGGACTAGTCTCCTTTTGGAACAAATTCATGACCTTCTATTTACTTGAAGTTAACTTTAAAATATACTTTTTCCAGGAAGCCTTTCAAAGATAGTCTACCCTGGAAATAAATCCAATTTAAAAAATCTTCACACAAACTAACAAAAATAACAAGAGGAGCACAGTAGTTGATTGTATTTAACCTGTATATTTTTTACTCTTTTTTTTTCTTTTTTTTTCTTTTCCTCTTCTTTAGCCTTTATGTTACTTTGGACGGTGAGGAAAAAAAATCAAGGTCAAGTTGTCTGGCATAATCTGTCTGCTTTACGACATTATATTTTTCTTAAAATTACTGTAAACCCCATTTACTGAAGAAAAACTTCAGTCAATCAGAAATTGTCAAAGCTGAGGGGTCACCAGGGATCTTCTCTAGTGCCTGCCCAGCCTGTGGCTTGTCTTGTACAATGTTTCTGTCAATGACTGTGACACACACATGAAGAATTCAACAAAAATAAAAATTTGAGAAGCACTGTTGATAATGAAATGAATCTGAATATCCATGAGAAAGAAAGTACCGAATAACTGAAAGTGCTGGAATCCAAAACTGAGTCCAAATTTCATTGTGCAAAAGTGTCCTGCCTTAGGAGAGCCCTCAGAGGGACTTCTGCTGCAAACTGAACTCATAAACTGAGAACATCTGAGGTAAAGGAAGATCAGGATGTACCAGTGAATACCAGGACTATTAGGAGACAATAGTGTTATACAGAGATGAGAAAAGTAAATGGAAACACGTTCACAGAAGTACTTCAAAGAGGGATAGTTTCATTATGACAGGGGAGACCTGCTCTGCAGCACAGCACCCAGCTCTACAAAAAGTGTGGAGAAGGGTTAATGAGACAATGAGAGGAGTGGGGAGCTGATCTTACAAGTGGTTCCTGGAACAAGCTTGAACAAGCCCAGTTTTGACCACCCTCAAGTACGAGATCAAGCTCCCCAAACCAGCAGAAAACTCTTTATATTTTCTTCTGGGTTATTTTTCTGTTGATTTAATCAGCTAAATTGAAAGGTCAGACGAGCCAGAACCAGTTCCACAGGTAATATACACATGGACAAGAGAGGGAGGAGGAGGAGAAGAAAAAAATTAAGAATCATGCCTTTAAATGTCAAGAGGTTGATAAGTTGACTCAGCCTGTTTCTGGCAACGTCACCTAACTCAGCAGAGCAAGGCTTGCTCAGCCTAGCAAAACTCGATGGGGCAGAAAAAAGATTTTGTCTATCAACACTCAAACCAGATAAGACAGAGACCAACACTGTTGCAAGAATAAATGGATATAAACTGGCCATGAAGGGAGCTGGGCTGCAAATTAGAAGAATGGTTTTAGGCTCCATATCAGCCAGATTCTGCAACAGCTTCTAATGGGATTAGTCAAGAAAATGGAAAAGACATAAACACTGAGGGACACCTAATAAATACTCAAGTAAAAAATTTGGAACAAAGGGTGTTACATTTTCACCCACAGAGCATTTATAGGTATGCAGCACCAGGATTCTGCTGCTGGAGGATGTTACAGAGGCCACAAGGATAAATGGACTCAAATGGGGATTGGCCAAACTCCTGAGGGGGAAACCCATCAGTTTCTACTTCAAACAGCCAAAGTGTTCCTAGGATGGAGCTCCAGAAACTTGTGCAAAGGATTATATGTATGAAGCCTGTGATAGCAGGGGACCAGAATGCAAAATGTACGATGCCTTTTCAAGTCCTAGGTCCAAAGGATCACTGTAGAGGCAAATGGACCAAATACCATGTCCTGTATTCCACAAGAGATCAAACACGCATTCTTATCTGGCCAAAATATTTATTTGCTTAAGAC
Organism: Pipra filicauda; assembly: GCF_003945595.2. Classification (NCBI taxonomy): domain Eukaryota; kingdom Metazoa; phylum Chordata; class Aves; order Passeriformes; family Pipridae; genus Pipra; species Pipra filicauda. Next base: position 352,422 of record NW_024104555.1, on the reverse strand, counting down.
TAGGGTACTAGATAGTGCAAAGCAAGTACAGCTTGTAGGCAAATTTCAATCTCTCAGTTAAAAGTATTTTGTTTTTATTCTCCACCATCCATTACTGTTATTGATTCCAGTTGCTGTAGGGACTAATTGGTAAGCATAGAAAGTGGAACTGATGAAAGTGAGTATATAATTAATACAAAACACAGTTTTGTAGATGTTAAATCCATTATTCAATTCATCTAATCTAGTTTTTGTATTATGGGTTTGTGTTCCGGAGATGCATAATACACAAAATTTAGCAAATGGTCATACCCGTGTTACAGAATTCTGTAAGAATATTCATAAATTATGAATGAGACCCCAATAATCATGATACATCTTTAAAAATATTTTTTAAAGGAATTAAGAAAATTCTGACTGTATTAAAGTCAATGACAAACCTTTTGTAAAGTCAATGATGAAATCCATATGGGATTAATTTTAATTGCCTCTTGTTTTTTATGAGCCACACTTACTTGCCATTTCCAGTCTCTATAATCAGAGAATTAATTTTCCTCTTTAACTGACTGCTGGAGTCTTCCTACAGTCTAATAAGTCCAGAAGTTGAGACAATAAGAGAAGGACAAGCTATCATAAGGTTTGTGTCTCCAGTCAACTGGAGAGCAAATAATTTTTTTAAACTCATCCTTCAGGGAAAGGGTGGTGTCTCACAGTGAGATTTTGTGAATTGGACAGGAATGCCCTGGGAATGAACGGCGGGAGTGTGGTCCAGTCAACTTTGAGAAGGTAAAAGTACCAAGTGGGGAAGAAGACTGGGATGCAGATCTTGGCTTTGCTCCTGAGGGGAGAGAGGGGTTGAAGCAATGATTTCTCCTTTTGGGACTGTCTACCTCCTTCCTTGTTGTTGCCACTTTTTATGCCCTGTGTCTTCCTGTAGAGGCAGGAGCTGCTGGTCTTGTTCTCCAAGCAACAGCAGAGCTGCTGTCCTGCCCTGGGCAGCTGTTGACTTCATCTGTGCCTGGTGTCACCCCTGCTTACTGGGTCACATGTAGGATGGAGGGAAGCAGAAGACTATCTCTGGAAAATAATTATCAGGCCACTTTTGTTCAGTTCAAGCTTGACACCTCAAACAATGGCATTGGACTTGATGTCATTTTACAGAAGATGGATTTATCTTCTGCTCAGGTTAGCTGCCTTTATCTTTTAGACTTGACTAACTGTTCATTGCTGGTTGAGCCTCCTGGGAGCTGATTCATACAGCAACAGTGACAGTGGAGCTGTGAAGACCTCTCTTGAGCCTGGAAAAAAAGCATGGAAAATAGCTGGAAATATCTGTTCAGAAGATAAGAGCTCAGCCTAAGGAAGGAAAAAAAAGAGAAATCTGCAAGAAACAGGAATGGCAGGAGTGGGACCAGGGGGTACAGAAATGTTTTAAACTAAAAATAAACCTCAATTCTGAAATTTAAATATATAAAGCTGTCTATTAAAAAATAGTACTAGATTACATCTCTACAGTGCCAAATAATTAATAACTTTTAATAACCCTAATAAATTTGGATTTCATCAAAACCCCGTCGTGTATCATTGACTATTTCAAGCAAGGACTGTGAGTTCTTAAGGGAGACAAGCACCTGTGTTAAAATGTACACTGCTGACATCTTTCCCAGGTACATCAATTATAATTAAAGAGTAATAAGAATGCCGGGATGGACTTATCAGGCACTTTCATGCAGGAGCCCTAGCATTTAAAATTAAATCCATTAATTGTAACTACTGTACATTTGTGATCCCTCAGATAGCGTACAAACTAATTCATTGCTTTTGCAGCCACGCCAGTTTTTGTTAATTAAGGTTTGTGATTTATTTAATTTGAGCAGGGATGTATCAGAGTGCCCCAAACTGGACTGATAAAAGGTCATTAGTTCGTAGTGTTCAAGACAATTAGGAATCTGATAATGAAAAATGTTTCTAGGCGCCTGACAAAAATTGATTAGCAAAATGGTCTCTAATCGTTTAAAGGAAAGCTCCATATTTTCTTCAACCCAGCCGTCTGAAAGTTCATATGTTAAGAAGCTCTTCTCACTCTGAAGTGGCTCTGAAATACATTTGAAGATAAAAGGCTGATTTAAAATTATTGTTGGCATTGCTTAGGGGAGGAGGGAGCCACGGTGCTGTCATCGTCTGGAAGCCTTTATTTTTTTCCTCTTTCCACACATAGCAGCCAACATCACAGTCTCCAAGTGAGACTCAAACATTAACAGAAGTTTTCCTCAAAAAAATATTTAGGTAGGAGTATCTCGGCTTTGCAAACGTGAAAGAGAGCTAAGGAGTGTGTGACTGATATGACTAAGTCATTGTGGCTTAGAGGAGACTCCCCTTTGTCATCAGATATATCTCAGCAATTGAGCAATAACACTGACTATGGACCTGTGCATCTCCTTGTAAAGTCAGCATTGGATGAGTCACAGCAGTGATGTCAAAGGGAACTCAGGGCAACCAGGTCAGATGTAAACAACCACACCATAACTATTAGTTAGGGAAACTGAAACACAGAATCAGAGAAGAGTTGAGATTGGAAGGGACCTGTGGACTTATTTCAAACCCTCTGCACAAGGCAGGGCAACAGATTGCTCAGTACACTGTGCAGTGCAGGTTTGAATGTCCCCCAGGATGGAGGTTCCACAAGGTGTCTATCTGCATCCCGTTCCAGTGCTTGACCACTAGCAGCACGAAAAGTTTCTTCCTAATATCTAATAGAAATAATCTAATTTCCCTTGTGGCAACTTGTGTCCATTGCCTCAAGAGGAGTCTGGTTCCACCTTTTCTGTACATGTCCCTTAGATGGTTATAAACTGCACTGAGGTCTTTCCTTCAGCTTCTGGTCTCAAGGCCAAACAAAACCAATTCTTTCAGCCTCTCTTTGTATCATACAGTCCAGCCCCTCATCACCTTGTTGATCCTCTGATGGATTTGCTCCAGTATTTCAAAGTCTTTCTTGCCCTGAGGAGCCCGAAATTGTACAGAGCTCTCCAGATGCTGTCCCGTAAGTGCCAAAGGGAAGAGTCACTTCCATCGAGCTGCTGGCCACACTCTAGTAAATAAAACCTGCTACACAGTTGGTTTTCTTTGCTGCAAGGGTGCACTGGCGACTCATGTTCAGCTTCTTGCCTAGGTGGACCCCGGGTCCTTCTGTGCACAGATGTTTTCCAGCCAGCTTACTACATCATGACTACACAGAAGGTTAGTGGAAGTGTTGGGCATGTAAAACTACATCTCCTGAATCCTGGCTGTGGCACCTTCACCTCTTCGTAACAGTATTTTGAAAATCCAAATTTACTGGCAGAGATCAGAAGACAAATGTAATTTCTGTGTCTTTTTCTTACAGTAGATGTTAACTGCAGCCTTTCGAATCAGTAAAATAGGAATTATTCAACAGTCTCTGGCACTTTTCTCAACATCCTTCTGTGACACTAATAGTAATCTTGAATAATTTTATTGCTCATTTGTCATTTACGTGTTAAAGTTTGTTTAGAAGTGTCTAGGCAACGTTGCTGCTTCTTTAAGGAGGAAGGATAAATTTCTTCTTTATTGTGTGGCTTCTCTTGAGTCACACAGAGGGTGAACTCACCCCAGCTAACTTCAGCCTCACACATGGCAAGTGCCTACTCTCATCATGAACTTTCAGTCAATCAACACATCCAGTGACCTAAACCTGTTACAAGAGAGGAGTTCAGAGGAGGAAGGAAGTGACTCTCTGTGTTGAGAGGTCTAGATGAAGAGGTTAGACCAGATGCCTAATATTTAGACAGCTAAAATCAGGTTACACTGATCTCAGTCATAAAAGAAGTATATGAGTAGGTAGGAGTAAAATTCAGGAACTTTATTCTAAGGCAGCATAAACTGTCTTTACTCCTACTGAATTCAGTGTAACCATGTTCATTTTTATCAATGGCAAAGCTAAATGAATGGATCTGAGCCATGCAAACTCTAAGATTAGAGAAGAACCTATACAGCTCATATAGGACTAACCTAAAACACTTGTGCAGAAAATTAATTTGAGTAAATTTAAAAAGAATAATAGTAAATTCTCTAATTTTAAATATCAGAATACTATTGTTTCCTCTTAGTTATCTAAATTGATTTCTGTGTTTTTTTTCTTGCTTTCTCTAATTATTTTCCACGAGATCATAAGTTGTGCCTCTTCAATACATTTTGAATGAGTCCTCACAATATGAGCTTACCAACTGCCTTTAATTTCCATCTGTTTCCAGATGAAGGCCACCCCCATCTCGAAAGAACTGGTCAGTGAAAACTTATTTTCCAAGTGGGCATGATATTGGCTTGTGTTTTCATTCATTTTTTTCACTGTCACAAGAGCCAAAGCCTTTTACAACAAATAACCCGAGTGTTCATACTTAAGGAACAAAGGTTGGGGTGTACTGGGATCTTCTTCAGCCATTCAAGACTGTTTGCATTTGTAATTATGAGTAGTTTGTCAGGAAGGACCTCTTTAAATTCTTTTGAGAATTCTTGCAAAAAACCACTTCCATGTTAAGTGTGCATGTGTGTATGTGTTTTTCTGGATCACAGGGAACTTCAAGTGACCTAATTCAAAGAAATAATCTGGTCTGGTTTTCCTGAAACCACATGAAAGATTTGACTTTGATAAGGTTCTTGTTTACGTGGGCACCAAGGGAGGGTGAAAATACTCCAAGCAATTTAAATAGGAAATGAAATGGAACATGTTTTAACAACAGCTGGATGTGTACTGGCCCATAGCACATACGTTTCTGTCAGGATAAAATCAACGTGTTGGAATTTGCTTGGAATAGCATTTTTATAATGCTTATATATAGGGAAATCTTCCAGGTGTATTAAAGGTGAGCCAAAGATAACAAGGTAAATATGAAGTTATATTTGTTCTCACTTGAGGGCAATTCTTTACAATTGGGATTTCAAAGACATCTAAGGATCCTGAATGCTCCATTCCTACTAAAATAAATAGATACTTCAGGGTTTTTTTAGGCAAACTTGAAAAAGAGCATCCTAATCTTTTCTTTGCTACTTAGCTGAACATCTTTGCAACAGTAGTATGTTTATATTTTTAAACCCTAGAAAACAAAATAGGATTTATGGTTAACTAACACTTGTCAAATAACATAATAATGTCTTGCAATTATAGCTATAAAACTATAATAAGCCCTTAGCCCCAACACTCACTGGGTGCTAAAAATAAATATCTTGCTCGATCAGAAGATGTGAATGAAATATAGGCATCTCAGGGGGGAAATTGTGCTGTGTAGATACTATAGAGAAGCTGACACAATAGGACAGTAACATTCTCATCTTAGAAACTATGCATATAAGGTTCCTCAGTCTCCTCAACTCAACATTCCTTTAGAGGAATGTGGTTTCCACATCAAGAAAGGTACCACTTGTTTGACTGTTTTACAGCCTTAAGAACGTGGACGGCACGCAACCAGTATTTGAAGATTTCTAATGGAACCCCCCAAAATCTCATTGAACCAAGCAAACAAAACATGGAATGATTGCCCCAGACTGGAATCCAAATGTATTACTGTAGCTTGCTGATGTGATTGGCTCTGTAGCACAGGATGGAGCCCGTCCATTTTTCAAAACTGGGCTAAAGCCTTGAACAGTTGTTTTGGTAATGTAGATGAGGCTTTAGGTCCTAATAGTTCCTACAATTACTGCTGAATCTGGCCTTGGCTCAGGAATAAACTCCTTGTATTGAAAAGATTTACTATCCTAACTATATCTGTATCTCAATTTAATGAAAATGTTAAGGATAATTTGATGGTCTCTTGCCAGTGTAATTTTAAATAAAATGTCTTCATTCCTTGGCAGTGTCTGTTGGCACTCAGATTTAACTAAAGGAAGTGCTTAAGTGAAGTGCTTTTTAGATTAAAGTCTTGCCAGTATCTTTTCTGATAGAATAGATTTAATTTTCAGTGTTTTACCCAGAGTAAATAAATTAAAAAAAAAAAAATTACCTCCCACTGTCAGTCCATATGATAGCAAACCTTAGTAAAAGCATTACTAGAAATCAGATATTGGCCTATCACAGGATTTGGACTAATATCAAGCCTCATCTCCTGTAAATTAAAGTATTTCTAACTTATTTACTGTTCATTTATTATGCACTCCTGTAAAAAATCTTTCTGTATCTTGGGAAATAATGTAGCACATAATGAAGTGCTGTCAGTGCATCTTAGATTTTCATCTGAGTTCAGCAAGTCAGCAAAAAAGTTTAGGACACTTTATTATAATTACATAGGGAATGGAAAGTAATGGTAAGATGGTGACAATTTGGCCATCATACCCTACAGAACTGAACAATTGCCAAATACAGTCTTGATTGCTTACCCTGTCTAAATCAGGACTGTGTGTACAGAATGAGGCCAGAAGGACAATGCATCAGAAGTTAAATTGTTTGGGGATTAGTTTGAGAATAAAAAAAGATTGTCGATATAAACTACTGTTCATTCAAAGGGGATATGTAATAGTCTGAGTAATATTTATTTTCCTTTTAAATAGTCTTTTCTTTTTAAAATTTAAGTGTGATTGATTTGTTTTAATATGTAGAATGTATATTCACAAAAACGATAAAATCTCCCTGACGGTGTGCTCCTACTTACATTAAGGTACCAGGAGCTCCATAATTTTAAAACTTCATAAGTCATCTCAGTTATGTTATCTTTAGCACCCAGCACAACTCGAGACCTTTGTCAACGTTGAGAAGGAATTATTTTTTCTTGTTATTATTGCTACCCACCAAATCTTCATTCCTTTTTCTTCTGCTTTACAAGAGACATTTAGAAGTGTCAACGAGAGACTTTTAGAAGATGACTTTGCTCTGAGTCACTCAAAGTGAAAAAGGATCTTACAACATCCACATAGGCAGCACAAATTTTTCCTGTCTTTTGGTACCTAGAGGCAGGTCCTGGTGAGACTCTACAGAAGTTTCTCTCTAATGTGGATTGAATGACACTCTACACATATTTTTGACAACTGTGACTATCTTTGTGTTGCTGTTTTAATTTCTGTGGTGTGCATTTACAAGGAAAAGCTGGTATTTGCACACACTTGAAAAACTTAATTTCAGGGAGTGAAGAAAACATTAAGAGATTGCATCTGATAAACAATGGGACTACTGCAGACCATCTGTACCTGGGAGCAATGTGTACATCAGCCTGTAGAGGCAAAAAAAGGTACAATTACAGGACAGAGAACCATGATTAGGACAACACAAAAAATGTGGTGGAGATAAGGAGATAAGGAGATGAGAAAGGTGGGAAGCTGCACATGGAGCTAACTTCATTGCAGCAGGTGAGGCAAGTGGCATTCATACAAGAGCAGCATTCCTAGATCCTTGAGCATATGTCTGTCAGGGCCCTGGATGCACCAACAGGATTTAATTGCCCTGAACGACTTCAGCTGGGACCCCCACTCACTCAGCCCACTGCTCATGGGTCCATCTAAGCTCAGGTGTACCTGTCTCCAGCCCTGCCTCCTGGATGGACCCTACACCTACATTGTAGCACTGTCTGGCCTCTCTGGACTCATCCCCTCGCCCTGCCTGGGGCTGTCAGTGGACCCTGTGTAACCCTTGCCAGGCTCTGCCCTCTGGCTCTGGATCCGGTGGAATTACATTCTGACCTGGGAGGGCATGGCCTGTGCTGGGGTCATACTTGGCATCCACTCAACTTCCTTCATGGAGCAACCCTGTTCTTGCTGTTCCCTGAGGATATCAAAGCATTCTCTGCTCTGACTTTTTGACTAAGTGACATTGAGTTTTCTGACTTTTGTCCTAAAAATATGTATATGTAAAATAAAACACATTTACAATTTCTTTTATGTTTCCACAAATTCACTGTATTCAAGATACAAACACTCAGTTTATTCTGTTATATAAGTGTTTATTTAATAAAACTATACCTCGAGTGGCCTCCAGGGGCACATGCAAATCATAGAATCATAGAATGACTTGGATTGAAAGGCACCTTAAAGATCTAGTTCCAACTCCCTGCCATAGGCAGGGATACCTTCCACTAGATCAGGTTGCTCAGAGTTGCATCCAACCTGGCCTAGAACATTCCCAGGGATGGGGCATCCACAACTTCTCTGGGCAACCTGTGCCAGTGCCTTACCACAGTCACCATAAAGAATTTCTTCCTAATATCTTAACTAAACCCACCCTCTTTTATTTTGAAGCCATCCCCCTTTGTCCTGTCACTACACGCCCTTGCAAAAAGTTTGTTTCCATCTTTCGTGTAGGCTGTCTTCAGGTACTGGAAGGTCACAATTAGGTCACTCCAAAGCCTTGTCTTCTCCAGGCTGAACAATCCCAATTCTCTCAGCCTTTCCTCGCAGGAAAAGTGTTCCATCCCTCTGATCATCTTGGTGGCCTCCTCTCAACTCGCTCCAACGGGCCAATGTCCTTCCTGTGCTGGGGACTCCAGAAATCACCAAGACTTGTCAGACGTTTATTAGCTGGGTAAGAGCCAGGGTCAGCAGAGGGTCTCGTGTCCTGCTGAAATTAGAGCTGAAACGTGTCAAATGTGTATTAGTCAAAACCCGTCTAATAGAAACCCCACTTTCTGCAGTTTCATGTTTCTTTGGCTTCTTACCTGAGGAGAGACTGCATCCCTAAGCTGGCTTTGCTACTGACAAAAATTGGCAAACTCATGACCTAACAGGTTGCTTCTGTGCTAATGAAAATGTCCGAATTAACTGCTAGGGACACCTCGACTAGTCCTTTTCTGTATGAGACTTACAAAGTTTATCAAGGCTTAAGTCCAATTGAAAAGAATTCTGTCACGTTTGGAATAAAGCCTGCTATCGCTGCCACATAGAGCGGTGGGATATTTCATCAGCAATGCAGTGTGTTGAAACTACCAACAAACATTTGATGTTGTATTTCACAATACCCTATACTCCATCTGCATTCGTAAACAGTATTTAAGGAGGCCTGGCTTGCTTATACTGAGACTATGTTATCTGGGGAAATGCTGGGCTAATGTTTACTCTTGCTAAGCACTTGTTCCCTTATGAAAAGTCTGAAATTTTAAAATTTAAACTCTTCTGAATCATCCAAATCCAAAGATATCTCAAGAAATATTTTATTTGTCAGTCATCTTGGCACTGGTTAAACTCCATTGTGCTCTCAGTATGAACAGCTGCAAAGCACATACATCCTCTCCTGACATGGATCCTTGCCATTTGTTTGTTGTGATACGCCAATGTGAGAATTCACAAGTTAGGTCTCAGTCGAATTTCCACTGAGGGAAATGAAAGCTGGATTTGGCAGACTGAATAACTACTTTTTGTTATTGCTGTTCTGTATCACCTCTGGATTTGGAAGGATGTAGTCACTGCACTGAAAAATGGAGAACATGCCAAGAAATGTAAAGAAGCCTCAGGTGTCGTTTCACTATTCAGGCATTCTGCTTTTACTTTACAGCCTTTTTCTCTTTCTACTTTTCATCAGGTGTTGATGTCCCAATCCTGTGCAGAGCCCACTTGCACTTTCTTGAGTGTATTTTTCCTGTCTGTATAAGCACAAAAGCCTGTACCCGTGTGTTTAAGTGTTCAGTCTGCACACTGGTCATGAAGTCTTTGCAATGAGGAAGGTCCATCGTATGTCCCTCTCTTCCTGGAGAAGAGAAGGTTCAGGGGTGACCTTGTCACTCTCCACAACTACCTAGAAGGAGGTTGTAGCCAGGTGGGGGTCGGTCTCTTCTCTCAGGCAACCAGTGACAGGTTGAGAGGACTTAGTCTCAAGCTGTGCCAGGGGATGTTCAGGTTGGAAGTTAGGAGGAATTTCTTCGTGGAAGGGGTGATTAGACATTGGAATGGGCTGCCCAGGGAGGTGGTGGAGTCACTGTCCCTGGAAGTGTTTAAGGAAAGACTGGATGTTGTACTCAGTGCCATGGTCTAGTTGATGCGGTGGTGTTCAGTCATAGGTTGGACTCGATGCTCTCAGAGGTCTTTTGCAAGCTAATTCTGTGATTCTGTGATATGCTTACCCTACAAAAAGTATAAATTATATATCTATATCTATATGCATATATATGGGGGGGGGGGGTAATAAGTGCATTACCACAGCCCACTGACGCTGAGGAAGGCAGTCCTGGTCAAAGCCGGGCTGGACTCTCAGCTCAGTCCTCGCCCTCAGCACGGCCCATCCAGGCAGGATGCGGCACAGCAGCCCAGCCCGGCTCCAACCGCCCCTGCACAGCCGCACGAAGCTCCTCTGGAAAGCGGGAACGTGGAAGTTTCGGAGGAACACCCGCAGCCGGGACACCCCGGACCCCGCCGAGGGCCGAGCGGGCCGGGGGCGGGGCGGCGGGCGCGGCCGTGTGTCGGGAGCGCGCCCGGCGGGCGGCGGGCGGCCGCCATCTTCTCTGCACGGCCGGCGGGAGCGCTCCCAGTGCCCCCTCCTCCGCTCCCTCCTCCTCCCGCTCCCTCCTCCCACTACGCTCAGCCGCCGCCGCCGGTCAGGAAGGGGGCGACCGGGATAACGAAGGCCGCGGGGAAGGGGGGAAGGCGGGGGACGGGGGAGCAGCCCCGTGGGGGCGGGCGGGCCGCGGGGCGCCAGCCCGGGGGGTTCGTGCGGCCCCTCCGCTCGGCCCTGCCGGCCGGCCGGGCCCCGCTCCCCATGGGATAAGCTGTAAACATGTTCAGCTTTGAAGGGGATTTCAAAACAAGGCCCAAGGTGTCCCTCGGAGGAGCGAGTAGGAAGGTAAGGAGAGGCGCCCGCCCGTCTCTGTGTCTGTGTCGGTTCCGTCGCCCCCCGCCCTGTGTTATCGGTGTTTTTACCGTCGGGCCTTCAGGAACGGGAGCGGCGATGACTAAGGTTTAATAGAGGGGGGAAAAACCCTTCCCTCCTGATGATATGTTTGTCTCCGATCTCCCCGGCTCTGTGTTACTATTTTTTTTTTTTTTTTTTTTTTTTTTGGTATAATCAGGCCACACGCACACACCGTCGCAGGCTTATAGTGTGGTGAGAATTGTGGGAAGCGAGGAAATGTCTCCTTGGCTCGTCCCCCCAGCAGGGCGATCGATGTGGGGTGTCGTGGCCGGTGGCACCTCCCGAGCAGCCGGTCTCCCGGGGGCGAGGACTCCTGTCATTTCCCTCCAGAGGGAATGTCTGGCGCTCACCCGCCTGGCTGGAGCGATGTGGGACACACACACACACACACACACACACACACGCACAGCCTCACACAACCCGAGAGTCACTGGAATTGCTGGGGGAGGTTCATCCACGTGAGCCAGGGCTGCCCGGTTGGTCTCCGTCAAGTTTACGTTCAGTCAGTTTGTCGTGTGCAGGGTGAGTTAATTGTCAGTTGTACCAGACTATTGGATCTCCTGTATTTATTGATGGGAAAGGAGCGGGATGGTTTATTTAGATCTTGCTGATTGGACAGGGTAGTCAGATGTTTAGTCAAGCACTGAAGGGCACAGGACCGAGGAACGGGAGAAAGGACCAAGTGTTTTTAGAAGTGTCCTGATCTCTAGGGGTCACTTTAATTCAGTGTGAAAATAAAGATCCCCATGTTGTCATTGGAGATGACTGCGTGGGAAGGTAAATGAGTGTTTTCGTTAGTATTTTTGAATTTTAATGGAGTAAAAATAAATCTTAAATTTTCGTTATTGTGCACTATAAGTGAGTTTGGTTCTTGGAAACTTTTGGCAGTACAGTTAGGAAGCGGGCTAAAATACTACATTATGTGATATTAAAATCACAGTGAAGTTTGCATTTTGGTGTATTGTCTTAACACAAAGAGAATGTGTAACAAAATTGTATTTAAATTGTGCAGCTTTTCCTCTGATTCATCTTCTCTTTATCTCATGACATTTCTGTTCATTAGGCTACATACAGTGGCACTACATGAGTCAAAATGCCATAAATATTCCCCAGCTGAAGTAGGAATTGGCAGAACACACCCTGGTCCTCAGTTGTACACTTTAGGTACTTTACAACTTTTGATTTGCTCATAGTGTTTCTTCCTGAAGTAAACAGCTGTCATAACATCATCTTTTACACTTTTTGATAATGAAAATTCATCAGAATTAAGCCTATTTTAATTGTATGGGACAAATTGATTAATGTTAGAGAGGTATAAATTTCCGAGGGCAAATATTAAAAGGTAAAGGACTGGAAACTGAAATTGATGCATAGCCTTTATCTGCAATACAGAGATTGTATTCCATGATCAGATTGATACTGACTGGTCCACAGACTTCATGATTTTGCATTGCTTCACTGAAGTGCTTGTGCTGCATCAATGCAAATCAGTCACACACAGCTTTGGGCATCATGGCTGTAAGGACATCGTGCCCTTGAAATAGCTGCTTATTTTCAGAAACTGGGTACAGTACTAGTGAAATAATGTATTTAAACAGTACTAAAAATTACTTCTAAAATGCAGTTTACCTGCAATTTTATTAAAACATCCCGCAACAGAGATTGGTGTGGGAAGTGTTTGTGTGGGTTCCACGAGTTTCTCGTTATTTCACATCATAGGCTCCCTGTGATCATGTTTCTCATAACTATAGGCTTCATTTTTACAGAAGGCCAAATTGTAAAATGTTTCCCTTCAGCTTTTTGTGCACATGCTAAAAAACCCCGGATCTTTGACAAGCGCACTTGCCCCCTCCCAAATGGGGTATAATTTTAGAAAGATACAGTGAATAGTTCCAGCGCTGCACCTCTGCCGTGCTTTTGATGGTCAGCTGGATACTTAGTGCTGCCTACTGTGGTTCCTTTGGTAGAATAAAGCACAACTCGGAAATAGTGGTGGCATCTGTATGCAGGCTGCTTAATGCTGAGGAAAACCCTCTGCCCAGTTTGGGGAAGTTTCCCAAATTGTTGTTGCACCGGTACAGCTACATCAGCAAACCCGTCCCAGCACGAAGCAGCAACGCCCCTTTGAGGAGCCAGTCAGTGCTAAAGGTGCCAGTGGAGTGCGATGTGAACATGACACCAAACCAGTGATCAGAAAAACTGACCCATTAAAAGTGTGGCTTTGCTGGTGTAACTGCAGCTGCAAACAGTAACTGTGTTGGTCACGGCTCACACGTGTTGACACCTGGCTGACACCGCAAGTGTGTCTGTAGCATTTCCTAGGCCTCAGAAGGGGCTGATGTCAGTGAGTTCTGGCAGTACAGGCACAAGGATAAAAACATAACTGGGGACCTGTGGCACTGTGGCAGTTAGAGAGGTACTGAATCTAGTGTGCCTTCTCCTCCCTAACTTTTATGGCATTTTTGGATTACAAAACCAGAGCTTCAGGTCAGTTTTCCGCTGTTTACATCCTGTGTTCATGTGTGTTGTGGATCAATCGACCCAAACCTTCTGCCAAAAAAAGTGATTTTTAAGTATCGCTTGTTTTTGTTGTTGTCCTGGGTTGCAAATTAACTTTCTCAAAATGACTATCCTTGTGACTGATTCTTTAGGAATATTATTGTAGCATTATAATATTGCATTGTACATAAATGTAAAAATATAGGTGTTATTGCCAGTGTTTGGACATTTCCCTCCATACCTATTTTCAAGAATCTGCTGATTCATTTGGACTATTTGAACTGTTGTATGTATATTTGAGGGTGTAGATACAGTGTTTTATTTACGATGTGATAAGTTAATGTTAGTGGTTCTTTTATTATTTATTTACTTTCATTTTTGGGGTGGCTTATTGTCACCTTCAAAACACAGTTCTCTGCTTTATGAGGCTTTTCAAAAGATAATTTCAGACCTAGGTCCATTGTAACTGGCAAAACATACGGTTTTACTTCTGAAGTCAAGTAGTTCCCGAGAGTGAATACTATTATTGGAGTTCAATATGGGAATGTCTTGAGTTACTCATGGACCTTTTGTACAGGACAATAGTTGTTGCCTGTGAGGCTGTGGCTGCTGAGTGTCCGTGGTGTGTTAGGCAGGAAATAGGGAGCTGTGCCTGAAGAGTTGGCTTGGGGTGCAGTTCACATTGCACAAACACAACCCAACTGTGCAGGGGACTGGAACAGATGGTGCTTCACCTGGGTGGTTCCCAGCCCATCCTTTGTGTCCGGTGTAGAGAACATGTTTCTGCAAGGGGGAGTGTCACTCTGCCTTCTGGTGGCAGCTGGCAGGTTTCACTGGTTTTAACATGAACTTGGACTTTTGTTGTCATAGTGCAAAATTGGTTTAACCAATTGATTTGGTACAGTCAGGCCTAGTGTTCCTTTATTAATTTTTTTAGCATTAAGGTAGCAATCCTTTAGTGGATCCGTGCAGGGGAACCCCCAAGGGATGTTCAAGAGGCTCCGTAATTCCACATCATTCGGTTACGCTGTGAAATGTATTTAATGACATCTTGTAAGTCTTTAACAGAAAAAATGGTTTAAAGAATATTAATAAGAAAAATTTATGGTATCACTTGAGCTATCTAAACCATGCTTTTATAAATTCCAAGACTGTTTAAAATAGAGGATTTTTAAATTATAGTATATTATGAGATGATTTTAAAAAAACCTTCCTTTTTCAGAATTTGTAATACAGATGAGTTAGCACTGTCTTGAAAGTGAAACTAACTTCATAGAGTTTGGGGTTTTTTATATTTTGGGGGTTTTCTTGTGAAACACATGGAAGCTTAGTAATGAGCAAATAGTGATGATTCCATCTGTATTTTAAAATATGAACAGTTTAAATAATAAGACATCTTCAGTTTACAAAGATTGTTTATATTTTATTCTAGTAGCTACTGATGCGCTTTCTTAAACTAGTAGCATAACACTAAGCATTAGATTACTGTGTATTTTTCCCCCTGTTCTTAGCTGAAGTGCAGAGGTAGAACTCCAGAAGTACCTTGTTTGCTCTTTGTTGTCTGTATTCTACACATGAAGTAGCTTCTTGTGGAATAAAAATGTTTTAAAAGCAGTAGGCTGTAAGATTGCCAGGGCATGGAGAGATCTGCCAAGGTTGGGATTGCTTATCATGGTAGATGTCTGTAGGATATAAACAATGATGGGGCAGAGTTAAAAACCAGTTTTGTTTCTCTCTTACTGACTGAGGAAAATTGTTAATAATTTCAGGAAGGAAGAATTTAGTGTTTTGTAATAACTTTTTTGAACCTACACCATGTCACAATGGAACTGAAATGATGCCAGTGATTTATAGTGCAGGAATTCTAGACTACAATTATAAATTCACTGATTATTTTTGAATAATGGGAAAGAATTGCACTGCTTTGCTCCCTAAAACCTTTGCCCCTTAAAGCATATGGTGTAGATCTTTATACAGGTACATACCTCATTCTGAGTCAGAACTGTGTTTTGCCCAGAACATTGAAATGTGAAAGCCTAAGTCTTGAAATACCTTTTGAATTTCAGATCTGTGGTGTGGAAGTATGAGGAGACTATCATGTTGTAAAATGACTGTCAGTAGGAAACTATATAGTTAACGGATATTAGGTTCTTGGGGATTTTTTTCCTCTCTGTAACATTTAAAATTCTCCTCATTTGCAAAGAAGCTACAAAAGATGCAGTTGTAGTTAGCTGACAGCAGTGATTGTGCTGCTATTTTCAGTTATGAGTTATTTTTTCATATCTAAAACCAAAGTTACCATTTTTATAAATACATTTTTTTTTCCTGCTTGTTGCTGAGAAAGTGAAAAGTCATAGGATGGTTTGGGCTGGGAAGAACCTTAAAGATCACCGAGTTCCAACCCCTTTGTCATGGACAGGGACACTTCCCACTAGAAGTCACTCAAGTATAAGTACATGTTCAATATACACCTTAAAAACCTCAGAGACAGACTGAGTGTAAATGTAAAAACAACTTGTTTGCATTTCAGTTGGCCTCTGGAGCCTCCTGTTTCCAGTCAAGTCCTGGTTCCACTGTGTGTGGTTTTTTGGGTACCATGATAGAAGTGGTTCCAGATCCTCCCGACATCCGACAGTAAAATTTTGGCCAAAATGCTGAGATGTTTTCTAGCAAGCGCTGTGACGTTTGTTCTGGTGAGGTCGGGCTTTCCCTGGCCAAATGCCTTCTGCTGGGTGTAGTTCAAAATATCTTCTTCTGGAAGATGGTCTTCTCTATGCATAAACGTATATCTGGTTATTTACATCATGATTTAGGAGAGTCACAAACTGTTTCAAAGCAGAATGTTTCAAACAGCGGAGCATGTTTTAGTCAGGCGTGTTCAATGGAGTTTAACTTGAGGTCCAGTTGAAGACATTGTAAGTCTTTTAAAGTGCAAATTTTTTTTACTATTCAGAAAAAAACCAATTGGAGTTCATCTTGTCTAAAATAATTTTGGGAAATAGAAACGTTGTTGAGAAGGTGGGGAACATCTTCCGGTGTCCTCATCGGTTCTCTACAAATTTGTTGGACTTATTAAATACTTGTGCTGAAAGGAATTTTATTCCATAAATTGCTTAAGTCACTTCATTTACTTTGGGAGTTGTTACTTTTTGTTATGTGGTTCAAACTAAATTCATGTTCCTCATTTTGTAGATGAAAACCATACAAATTTTTATAATTGTTCCCAAAAATTAAAAGATCAAGTGCTTATTTGTTTTTCCAAGTAAATTTCATAAAAAGTCGTGCCTTGTACTTTGCATGATCTGTTGTAATGTTGAATAGGAAGCGTTCTCAACTAACTAACTAAAATAAATCCTGGTTGTTTAAAAATAAATATCAACCATTAATAATATTTATTTTTTGCTTCAGTGTGTTATTGTTAATTTTTTTAAAATATGCTCAGCGGATAGCCAGTACCTGAAAGTAATTATTCAGTTTTGTCTGTATTTGGCATATTTAGGTTTTAAATTTATTTGCTTGGAGCTGTTTATTTGCTCGATTAACACGGCTGTCGGGAAGTGTTCAATTTGAGATTTTAAAAAAGTCAACAAATGCTAGAATTGTTTGAAAAGATTTAATTATGTATACATTTTGTTTTTCTGAACCTTTATTTTAAACCAAGAGGGCTGAAAGTTTATCACTCTCAAGCCAAAGTGCTAACATGCAGGACGAAAAGAATAATTTGTATATCTGTGTACCTTATTCAGTCTTTGTCTGGGATATGTAAAAGCTAGGGGTTCTGTAGGCATGTTTTTGCAAACAGAGTATATTTCAGCAAAACGAGGACAAGAAAACATTTCAATTTTTTTCATTGTGGATTTAATTGGTGTTTCTGTAGCACTGACATTGTTATGTGACTGTTCTCATCAGCTGCTCTGTTACAGCAATGGTGCCACTAGGGACTTTGCTGTGATGAATAGTAGGGTACATACATACATGTCCTGATGTGCAGAGCAACATTTCAAATGTTACTTAACATTTCTTTGGTGACAGTCTCAAGTTTTCCTGTCTGTATGCTGTCCACCATCTGCTTCCTTGTTTTCACCTCTTTCCCCCTTCTGTCTTAACCTTTCAAGTCATCATCTGTAATGCCACATTGCATTTTGCTGTCCCATGCCGTTTCTCTGCTTTCTTGTCTCTTTGTGTGATGCCTCACACATTTGGTGTAGAAAACTTCTCAGATTGGGCTTTTCATGGTCCTGCACCTTGCGTGGGAGTGCCTGAGGTGGGTTGTCTTTACCGGTATCTTCTGTTGGAGAAAGCAGCAGGTGGGAAAGGGGCTGCTAGAAAGGCACTAAACGGTGCATGAAAGTCACCAACAGTGTATTCCCTGCTCTGCACTGGGGAGGACAAGCTCCTGAAGGAAGAAGACATCATAAAAAGTGTCAGGACTGTGATTTAGTAAGTGGCTTTTCACTCCTTTTGAATTAAGGTTGAAGGAGTCAAGACAATAATCTTGCTTCGTTCACCCTAAATTGTCTGTCTGTCTACCTTGATAGATACCTGATGTTAGACTCCATACCTGACGTTAGACTCCATACCTGACGTTAGACTCCATACCTGATGTTAGACTCCATACCTGATGTTAGACTCCATACCTGATGTTAGACTCCATACCTGATGTTAGACTCCATACCTGATGTTAGACTCTATACCAGCCATCTGCCTGTCTGGCAGGTGAAAAAAGAACATGGCATGACCACCACAGGAGTGAGGCAAGGCAGGTGGGGAGTAGGAGTGAGCTGGGCGTGATCTTTGGGACTTATGTCAGACCATCTTCTTCCATGAGTAGCTCTGGCTGTTGACAGGCAGGAAGAGGTGCTGGAGCAGCGGCTGTAGCCAGGAGCGGTTCAGCGACTGGATGGGTGGGAGTTGTCAGACGTGCCCCACTCACCTTAATGCTGTTGTCTTTCACAAACAGCAGAGCAACAGCTGCTGAGTTTGACTCTTTTCCACGGTGCTGGTTGTTAAGGAGGAATTGAGGGAGGATTTCAGAGAAGACTGTGCATCTAGCTGTCAAAAGAAATAATTTTGTTAGAATGGCCCTTGTAGGTGAAGAAGATTGTTTCATAGTTCTTCTGATATCTTTCCCACAGCAGGTTTTTTTCTGTTGCACATGTACTCTTACTTTTTAATTTCTGAAGAGACTGTATTCCAGTTTGGTTTAATAACTCTGAAGGAGATATATTCTCTTGGATTTAATTTAAATATAATCTTTAGCCATAGTTATGATGTGTGTGTGTGTCTTGTGAACAAGAACAACAGTATTACTTGACCCATAATAGTTCTTTAAAGGTGGGATTTACTTACCTGAATATTTTGTTGTCTTAGGACAGTTCCTCTATTGTATTTAATTTATACTTTAACAAGTTGGTGTTTTTCTTTACAAGTACTCAAAGCAAGTATGTGACTGACTGAAAACTTGAGCTTTTGTGCTTTCTTCAAAAAGACCCAATTCCTGATCAATGCAAAGCTGGTGATGCACTAAGTGAGGATATTTTGTCCTGTTGTATCTCCCTTGTCCTTCAAGTGCTTTAAAATTACTTGTTTCTGATAAGCCCTTTGACCACTTATTTTCCTTTATCTAACAATCACTTGCATTTACTGGGTTTATTTGGGGTGTTTTGTACCACTCTCTTCTCCACTTAGGTGCAGAAATTTGCTTCCTTTTTCTGTGTGGTGTTCTACCTTTTCTCTCCATTCTCTCTTTACATAGTCCTGCTGCAGAACGATCACTTCTAAATAGGGGCACTTTACTAACAACTTTATTGCCTTGTATCAACTGTTGAAAAAGTCCTGAAGCTATTTCTTAGTTTAGTACGTTATTTTGGTTTTTTTTTGTGTGTGTGAGGTCAGACCCTCTTGCCTCATGTTACCAAGTAGACCTGGTGCCTTTCCTACTGCTTGAGAGGAGAAAAATCATCTCATGTATGGATTTTGTTATGATTTGTTTATACTGGGTTTAACACGTGGAAAAACCCCCTATCTTTAGAGGGCAGTAGCTGCAGTTAGTGGTGTCTTTGGCCAGAAATACCATCTTTAGAGGAAAATATGGTTAACCTTCTTGTGGGATTTTTTCCTTAGGCTTGCTCCAATAAATGATCTGAGATACAAAACCAACTTCAAATTCCTTTTTTTACATGTGTTTTTCACTCTCTCAGTGGTCTGTGTTACGAGTATTTTCTATCCTGAGGAACTAAGAGAATCATGACTTTGCTTCCTCTGTATCAACTAAAAAGAAATGCAGAAGAGTTTTGCCCTCAGTTTTTGTAACTGCTGGTAAACATTGAAAGTATCCCAGCACAGTTGTTTCGGATGTGGTTCAGTATTTTATAAACATTTGTTTGCCAACTTCAAATTGATTTTTATGTATTCAAATATAACACATTTTCAGCTTGAATGTGTTTTATTTCTCAACTTCTCTAGGCTAATAAGGACGTAGGGAGAAAAAGGAAGTCATTATATGTGTAACAGTGGCAAAAAAATGAAAATAGTTTCCTAAAATCTATTGTGTATTTTAGTCTGGATTTGGGAAGGTGCCATAGTACTTTCAGCTCTTGTCTGCAGTGGGAGCTGAATTCTCTTCATCAAAATTGAATTATTTTTTATATTTTCTTGGAAATTACACAGAACCATACAGTAAGAGATTCTTGCGGGTAAAGCTTTGTTGATATGTGTAATCCATGTGTACTGATTTATGATTGTGGTTTAAAAGCTAATGCACAGGTTTTTCTATTGTAATGGTATTGTTCTTTGAGGCCTCATGAATAGTTAAGTATTCTTTTCTTTTTCACTGTTGGAGAGATCGCTGCCCTGAAAGTTTCAGTTTCTCTCCTTAATTTAGGTGAAGAGTTCACAATTTTAAAAGAAAAAAAATCCTGCCACTTATGCTATGTGTCTCTCTTGACACCTTTCCTGGACAAGTTTCTCGAGGAAAAGGATAAGTAAATATAAGAGCTTCGTGCTTTTGTGCAAGTTAGACAAAAGCATGGGGCCTTGGGACAGGATGTGATTGCTCTGAACATGCCACAACTTGCTGTGGGCACCTGGGTGTGCTCCAGGCAAGGAAAACACTCAGACATTTGGTACTGTCTGGTGGGATTGGGACCTTACTTTGTCATCTCTAAATAGGTGGTGTTTGCTGAGGTTCTTGGGATGCTGAGAACACAAACCTGGACAGAGATCAGTGCAGTTTGCTGCTGTTTGCCTGCCCCTTTTCATAAGGGCAGAACTTCCCTCCATCACTGTTCTTTTGAGAGGGCTGCATTTTATGTTTGTAAGCAAGAAAAATTATTAACACCTGCTTTTCTCCATTGTTTTATGTACTATGAATAATCCCTGAAGTGAAGTCTACATTAAATGTCACAAAGGCAGCTGAATCGTGTTTGAATGAAAATGGGAAAGTGTCTTTGTGTCTTACAGGAAGAAAAGGCTTCTCTCCTGCATCGGACTCAGGAAGAAAGGAGAAAACGAGAGGTAAAGTAGCCTGTAAGCGTTTGCATGCCCACTGGATTTTAATTTGATGTAACATTTGCAGTGCAAAGTACTTCTGCTGCAGTTCATACTTAGGTCAGGAATGTTTTGTTTCAGTTTGCAAGTTCTGTGTGGTCTTCCAGCGTGCTCCAATTGGCAAAACCCTTAAAGGTGTGTTTGACCCTCACTAGATTAAGCACAAGTTCTGCAATGGCTCCTCAGTTTTCAAGCACAATTAACTGCTTTTTTTTTTCTTCCCAACATGGGTGTACAATTATGGACCAAGTTTAAGTATGGAACTACTAGGATTTCACCAGCTAGTTCAGAATTCTGTGTTGTGCATCAAATTTATGATCAATGAGGCCTTACCAACGTATGTAAAAAGTCTTTGTGGTTCACAGGCTTTTTTCCATACATCGAAGTAACCCGTTCCGTTGCTTAATTCTGTGTTCTGCAAAGCCAATGCAGAGGCAGTTTACTGACATCTGTATTTGTACACATGTGCACACAACGATTTTCTGTGGCACATTCTCACAAAATGAATGGCTCCTCTGAGAATAAAATCAGTTATGGATTTTTAAAAACTGCCTGTAGCAGAATCTTAGCAGCGACCTCAGATTTAAAACCTTTGCAATTACGGGTCGCTAATTGACAATTATGTATTCTGAGATAAAACCCATACCTAGAGAAAAGGGAACATATCTATGTTTTAGTTGAACCTTACATTATGGTTATGAAGAGATACTGCCTTGCTGTAATTGAAACTCTCTCCTGATTGCACTTTTACTGTAGATACTTTGGAGAAAAAAATAGCCTTTGGCCTATCAAAATTTTGATTTTGGTCAATGCTTTAGATTTAATTACAGTCTCTGAGTATATGCTTATGCAGAGAAGTTGCTTTAGGAACCAGAGTTTTCAAGAAAAATGAAGTAGACCTTGAATAGCAATTCTGTCTGGTGTTTCTCAGTCACTCCAGGTTATGTTCTTAAGTTGGATGTGTCTTCATGGGACAATAAATTAGAAATCAAGGTTTTGTGAGTTGAAGGTTTGTGTGAACTTTCGTAAGTGTATTTTAATGAAATTTAGGAAAATATTTCTATGTTTTGTTTTGCTTGGTGGCCCTCAGAATTAAAGGCTTGTTGTAGTTCAAGGATTGATTAGGTTAAAATTTCTCATTTTAAAGCAGGCTTCTCAGTCCTTGTACTTTTCCTTCCTCAACCACTGCTTTGTCGCTTTGGATTCATGAGCAACTATTTACTTCCCTCTTTTATCCCCTAAGAATCTATATGGACATTGTTAGAAACGTAATTACAGAAGCCACTTCCTGCAGATATTTACTGTGATGGGATGTGCTGAGGGTGCTGTCAGGGAGCCCTCCGAGTGCTCTTCCCATAGCACCTCAAGCAAGCCGGCTTTCAGTTCCTCAGAAAGTGAGACATTGTAAAGGAATGATTTTACCTACCCTTTCCAGCTACTGAGGAAGACACATCATAAAAAGTACTCACTTGATCTGTCTGGTTTGAAGAAGAGAGTAACAATTTTCATTAATTTCCATATTGTGCTCCTGAGCTTAAAGCTTTAAGCCTCATTTTCCTTTTGACAGAGGTACTGTCTCCAAGTAACTGATTTTTTTTGTTTGTTTTCCCCATATCTTAAGTGTGTCAGCATCATAATAATTTTATATTATTGGAATGGAAAAAAATAAATGGGTCTTCAGTGTTAGCTGATCTATGCAGGAAGAGGAAAGCTGTCATAGAATTTGATGAATTCTTCAACATAGTATTAAAACTTTGTCTTATAAAATACATTAATAATAAAGTGATACAAAATAATACGATGTTTATTTTGATTTTTATAGTATTACATACTGAGTATTAAAAATTCTTTTGCAATATCTCAGTGGTAAATTTGCCCTTAAAAACTTAGAAAGTATTCCCACTGATCTATGTGTACTGGATACAAACATTAAAATGCTTTATTTAACTAATGATCGCTGCTTAATTTTCATTTAAAAAAATACTTTTGAATACAAATATATTTGGTAAAATGGCAGAAATCAGAGTCAGTCCCACAATGTTGATTTCAGTTTTCTTGCTTTGTTTTACAGGAAGAAAGGCGGAGGCTGAAAAATGCAATAATAATCCAGTCATTTGTAAGAGGGTACAGAGACAGAAAACATCAAGTCAGTACTTATTTATTTATTTATAAAGATGTTAAACAGTTTTGCTGAAAATGAGACTTTCTAGTAATAATTTGATTGAAAAATCTTTCTGAATGTAAATAATTTAATTGAAAAATCTTTTTGAGTATATATTTCACAAAGTGGAAATTCTTTATTCCCCTCTTGACATTTTCATTTGAAACTCAATATTTTAGTAGATGGATGTATATTCTACAAAGCATGGACGTGGCTGGACCTCAATGGGATCATGCAGTGTTTTTTTAGCTGATTAAAACAGATGAAAACCATTAGATATTAAGAGCTTTCACACACCAGTGGAGCTTTTAATTTTTTTTCCCAGTGTAGCTAAGGTGGTAGTTTGAGTCAAAAAGTTGTTCTTTCTAAGGTGCCATTGGGTAGATTCTTCTAAGAGAGAGTTTTATCTGTTTAAATTCTCTAATTTAAGTAAATTAGATTAAAATGTTTGGTGTGATGCTCTTGATAAGGAACAAATTTGTTGCATGTGTACCTTCTGAGTTACAGAATGGAACTGTGATACCCTCTGTATGTTTTGATCTCATAATAAATATGTGTTATCTCTGTTTTATTACTTTGCGACCTCTTTGGACGAGAAGCTGAAACGAAGGTTTTAAAATTTTGCATCTCTCTTTTAAATCATAGCCGTTATTGACATATTGATGCATGTTTTATTTTTAAGTACTCCATCCAAAGAAGTGAATTTGATCGCTGTGCTAATTTGGCCCAATCTGGAGGAACCTTTTCCACTGCTAATGGAGCTAATTTGACTCTTCTAGTCCGCCAGTTACTCTTTTTCTATAGACAGAATGAGGATTCCAAGCGTTTGGTGAGTACTGTTACATACCCTGAGCCATAGTACTTGTGTTTCATGCACTGTTAAAGTAGTCTTTTACTTAAAAGATTTTGAAGGGATGCAAAAAAGCCTTTGTCCACTTAAATTAATTTCAGAGTTATTTTTTTAAGAGTTCAGGCTTTTGCTGGTCTGCACTCTGCTGTTTTTCATTTAGGCACAAGAACTTAAAATCAGATTTTACAAGTGCGTGCACATACACGTGCACAAAATATGTGAAATGAAGCCTGAAAAATCCTGGGCATATTATTCACATTAGTTTTTTAAAAATAATATATTAAAATTTTTATCTTTAAACCATATTTTCCACTTAGCCCCCTAGTCATTCCTAAGGTGTTTGGGTGATTTTTTTTTTCTCACTGTTGAATAATGCTGGCATATCAATTGCAAGGTCACTGACAACTTCCCAAGTGTATGAGTTAATATGATTCATAGTGGCTATTGATAATGGACATTAAAGAATTATGACTATTTATAAAAAAAAAATTAACAGATAACTTCATTCTAAGAGTAAAGTTATTTGTAAGTGCAATTCAGTTTTAACTTTGAAAGTTTAGTATTAGCAGTCATATAGATTATGTTTTGTAACAATGGGGTTTTTTTCTACTCTGAACATGATTCAGTCTGAGTTTGTGTTTTGTAAGTCCTCCAAAGGTATCTACAACAGCACTGAAATATTACTGTCTGAGTTGCAGTAGGCAAAACAGTAAACTTGTGCATATCTTGTTGCAGGTATGGTTGTGTCAGAATTTAATTAAACAGAGTTCTCAGTTTGTTAAGCAGTTGGATGGTCCAGACAGACTTACTTGCTTATTCCAAATAAAAAGACTGTTGGGGCTGTGTTGCAGGTAAATTCTTTTTTTTCTATGTTCTGCTATGTAAAAAGTGTTCAGAAATTATTCTGGGCACTTCTTTGTTTCTTTTTGCAGGAGGTGAAGTATTAAATGTAACTTTATTTTATGGAGAGGACTGTTTAATTATGTGTGTGGGCCGTGGCATTGGATACTTGTCCCTGTGTCGAACAGTGGAATGTTCTTAAACTCCGTTGGCTTTCAAGTTCAACACGTGCTTAAGGGATGCTCTCCTAGGATAGGCTTAAGGATGCTCTTAACTGTTTTCCTTAGCAATATTTGTGGAAACCAGGTTTTCTTGGGAACTGATAGCGTTTCAAAGTTATTGTCTGAGGTACACTTGTGTTTCGAGGATATGCTTTGGATACACGTTGTTCCAATACTAATATTATTTAAGGTGCCTTTCCTCACGCTGTTTTGGGAATTTAGGGCATATTAGGAAGTTACAAAGGCATATTAATCAGTTACATTACTGGCTTCAGCTTTGCCTTTATTATTTGCAGTGGGAGGATCACAGGAGGGTAAATCTATTAAGGTGACTTGAATATCTGGCACCTAAACCCTAGGTTTAGAAAACAATGTATTTATTCTTATCAGTAATAGGAACTAGTTATATTATCCAGAGCCTTAAAATAATTTTTTTTTAGAAAAATGTTTCATTTAAGTCACTGAACCTTGTGTTTTTATAAGTGTGTATACTGTATGATAAACAGTGACACCAGAGACTAAAGAAGACTTGAGTGGTGGGTTTCAAAGTCCCTTTGCAGTGGGACACAGCTGTGGTGTCACTGCATTGAATTGTACATTTTTCACTACAGTTGAAATTGTGTTTTTGTAAATGCAGCTATTAATGTGGATGGGGAAGAAAACACATTGTTAGGACGACTCTACCTATACACATCTCACACTAAATATCCTTTGAATTCTAAAAAGGCTCTTAATCTTCATCATTTCTGTGGTCACTGATAGTTGTTACGTAAGCAGCAGTTGTTAAAAGGATGGGATTTTTAGTATTTCAGTCTGTAATCAAGGCTATCATATTGTGTTAGTTATGCATATGATGTTCCCTAGCATTTGTTCCCAGCCCATATTGCTCTGGGGCTTTTATGTCTTCATGAAAAAACATGAATTATCCTTTGCTTCTCTTCTAGTTCATGCAGTAGACCTCCAAACTTGCAAATCATTGAGAGAATTTAGTAGGATTTAATAGGATTTACAGGTAGAGTGCCATATCATAGAAACCCTAAAATCAGTTACTATTATAAAGATGCCAACAAAAAGATGTAGCTAAACTACTGAGAACAGTTGGAAACCACGTAGAAATAAGTTAATTAAAGGTGAATGTGAAAGGGTTTTTGTAATTTTAGTTTTAAATCATTGTACATATGCTTGTGGTGAAATACGAGAAATATCTTGTTGAATAATTTTAATTTCATTTCATTTATAGGCTATTGCAGAATTGCAATGATGACAGTCTGAATGTTGCACTTCCTATGAGAATGCTTGAGGTATTTTCATCTGAGAATACGTATTTGCCTGTTTTACAAGATGTCAGCTATGTGACATCATTAATTGAACAAATTTTGCACTACATGGTTCATAAAGGTGAGTAGATAGGAACTAGAAGTTCTGGGAAATACTCAGAAATTAAACAGAATGTGTAACACCTGAAGACCACGTTGTTTAATCACATTTTTGCTTTAACCACGGACACGATGAATGAAGTGCTGCGTACATTAACCTATACACTAGATGGACACTGTGCTTGTAGTGAGATCACTGCTTGAGAAATTACTGCTTGATTTCTTTAGAAATTCTGTTTATAAATTGAATATTCTATCAAGTTATTTATACAGACATTTACAACAGATTTTGAGAGTAGGTGGATATTGCCTAACAAAAGTTTTAATCCAGTAGCTGTTTACACACACGCACACACACACACACACACAGTTTCCCATGGACACATGAACACACTGTGGCAGATCTAAGCCTTAGTTTTGTAAAAGTTAGTCATTGTGTTGCAGTACTGTTCTCTACAAATATTACTATTCATTATTATTCTAAATTGGCATTACCTCTTCATCCTGCCGACACCACAGACACCTTAGCAAAGAGATGGTGACCTGGCTTTGATTTATATTGTTTGCTAAACTGCAATGGGTTACACCTGTGCAAACATACTGAAAGTTAATGAATTGTGTAGTTAGCACCAAAATTATGTTTTGTCTCAAAGAAACTTTTTTATTCTGGGAGTGTCCAAAAAAAATAATTTGCCTTTCTGATACAGTAGAGTTTGCAAAACTTGTGGATAGGGAGAAAAGACAAAAACGTTTTGAAATAAATATCTCAGATCCAGCCTCATTGGTGTAAAATGCAGAAAGAGCACCTTCCAGTCTGTTAGTTGTTGGAATAATTCTATATAAGTTTTACAGTACATTCTGTAGACTAGACTATCTTATCCTGTTACTAAGGATTTGGTTTTAACTACTATATGTTCAAGTCACTGTGAGAAAAATAATTATTCTTACTGTAGCACATTTATTTTACTCACCCTGGCATAGCAAAAACTATAGTAGTATTTATGTTTGTCTCACTAACTTGTTATATAATAGATATATCTTCCAAAATGCATATATTTGTTCTTTTAGTATATGAATTCTCACAACTGGTACATGAAAGTTATTGAGATCACAGAATCATTAATTTTTTACTAAAATGTAGCTTTCTGATGACTTCAAATGAAAACAAAAAGAAGCATTTTTTGCAGCTACAAATGTTCTGTCTCCAAATCATTTATTATGCTTAATTTGTAGAGAATCTGTTATCGGCTTTTATTAGTATATGTTTTTGCATATAATTTATCTTCCACATGTCTCTTGTCAGCATTGCTGAGTTATTCCTTTATGAGGACTTCCTGCCTTTTGCATTGTATGCCAAGTTAGGTGGTCCCCAACAAAGGGTCTTAGACTGGACTCTCGATGATGTGACACTTATTTGTTGCATTTACAGGTGGTTCCTGTAGTTGTGAGACCTGGGTCTTAGTTTAGGAGTTCATTGAGCAAGGGGAAGCTGCTTTAAGAAGAATGAAATCGTGTGATTCCATTTGTACTTCAGTGAGACAAATACGAATTACCCTCTACACATGTCTTTATGGCATGGATGGTGTAATGCATTTTATTACTGTCTGAGAGCCCTGTTTTGGAAACAGTGATTGTATTCTTCAGTCTGCTAAGGCCAGGTGGCCATAGAATTGAGACATTCTGCCAGCAGGACTCTTGCTTGTATGATGCAGTCATGCTTCGGAGTAGAGGGGAAAATCTGTCATTTCTGGAAGAGTGGAAGGATAGAATATGACTACAGTCACTTAAAGGAGAAGAGAACATCTTTTTCATAGGTCATTATTTTAAAAAAATCAAATTATTCATTTCATCAGCAAGAGTTCATTGGTCTTTGAAAATCAAAGTGACTCTGAATGTTGATCTCTATGAATGATTTTATAATGGGGTATTTCCAAAGAGGTTGCTGATATAGCCCGTTAATTATGTGAATATGACTTAGACTATTCTAAAATGTCTTCCTAAGTCAAGCTTCATACAATGAATTGTAAAGTGTTTTTCAAGTTAATTTTAAGTTGTTTTATATGGAAAAGTAGAAAACTAATACTGTGTTTTAAAAGTGATTTTTCTTGCTTGCAGGCTACTACAAGTCGCTTTATTTGTTAATTAACAATAAGCTTCCCTCGAGTATTGAGTATTCTGATGTTTCTCGTGTCCCTATTGCAAAAATACTTCTGGAGAATGTTCTGAAGCCATTGCACTTTACATATAGCTCCTGTCCAGAAGGTGCAAGGTAAATAAAGATCATATTAGATATTTCTGTACTTATTTGCTGTAGTCAGAGGTGCCTGGTTTGTTGTTGTTGAGTGTCTAGCCATTCTTTCAGTGCAGTTTGTTGATTTATTTGCAATAGTGATGATTTTTTGGTAATGCTGTACATCAGTGAAACAATGTAGTTTCAGGTGTGTTTAAGAAAAAGGCAGTAAAATGCTGATGCTACAATAAACAGCACAGAGAATAGCAGGTATCTTGATACATTAGGAACACAGGTGTGGAAAAGCTTAGATGAGAGCAGAGATGCAGCTAAGGGCAGGTGAAAAGAATTTTAGAGTTAAAAGGAACTTTGTGACAGTTGAGCTGAGGTTTATGGAGAGAAATAACTAAGTCAGGTTACAAGCAGAAAGAGTCAGGTATGTAGGCAGAGAGAACAGAAATCAAACTCAGGTTGTATCACGTACAGTAGTGTTTTGTGTTAAAGTAGAAATTTGTGTAAAGATTAATTGCACTTTTTAGATTTTTTTTTGATATTATAAACAATGTGTATAATGTCATAATAGGTTTTTGTGAGTTCATTTAGGGGGTAAAATTACATGTAAGATCATCAGGAAAAGGATTTAGTGTAAGGAGCTAATTTTTGAGAAATCTGAGAAATTTGGTGTACTAGGTCAGGATTAATGGAGCACACCTTTGCAGCCTTCTTGGTGGATGTGTGCAGACTTGCAAATTGATCTATTATTCCCTGTGTATCATTGTGGGAAATTTTGCCTATGTTTTCCATAACAACAATTTTTCTTCTTTTCAGGCAGCAGATTTTTGCAGCCTTCACAGAGGAGTTTCTGGCAGCACCTTTTACAGATCAGATATTCCATTTCATCATTCCAGCGCTTGCTGACGTGCAGACCATTTTCCCTTATGAACTCTTTCTGAATGCACTATTATTAACAGAAAGTGGATGTTCAAGACGAAGTGATCAAGCCCCATGGCTTTTCTACTTTGTGTTAACAGTTGGAGAAACATATTTGGGTGAGCAGACTGAGTGGCCAGTTGATTGTTTCATATTGGAGTTAATATGTCATGCATTTCTATGACATGGTTCATTACCAAGTAAAAAGGACATCTCGTGGGGAAAAGTGTTGGAGAGATCTGTTTTATTTCTATTCTTACCTTTTTCGGTAAAAAATGCACTGATTTGATAAGATTTGGCATAACTTGTTTTGGTGAGGTATTTCTGGTAAAACATGTTTTATAGTTTGGTGTGATCTGGCTGATGATCTTTTCTTTCAATGTACATGCTGTAGGATCCCTTTCAGAGGAAGGACTTCTTGTGTATTTGAGGGTACTCCAAACTTTTCTCTCTCAGCTGCCTGTGTCTGCTGCTGGTACAAACTGTCAGGATGCAAACAGTGATTCTGAAGATGAGGATGAAGAGATCAGTAAAATGACAACCACGCCAGTAAGCAGTACAAAATTTCTTTGAAAGAATTTGTGTTATGGCAGTAGCACAGATAGGCAAAAACATGATCACTCTTAAGTCCTGTATTTTTCTAGCTATGTGTAGAAGGGAACATGTTTTCTCCTTAAAAATAGATGACTGTTCACTGTAAGCAAATGAAACTTGTTGCTTACATTAAAAACAAATCCTTTACTATAATAAGAGGTCTTAAACTAGAGATAGTGTGTGTGCTGAAGGACAGAATTTTATTTAAAAAATAAAGGTTTAAACTTACCTTCTTTAAATTTGTATTTTACAGAGAATTTTTACTCTGCCTATTCTTTAATTCCATGATGATGCTAAGATATCAGGAAGCACACAAACCTGATATTCCAACTTAGTATTTTCTTCCTTTTTTTTTTTCTCTTGGAAATACAAGTTCAACTATAGGCTTTACCCTGTGGAATTAACTCTGTGTATATCCACTAACTCAAAAGCCCTCAAAGGGGAAACACCTGCTTTGTGTAATAATGTATAGAGACTGTGCTATAAATAGAACTTTTTCACTGTAGTTTAAACTTCCTGCAGTAGAATAAATCTGTTCTAACTTTAACCTCCTAATAATTGTGTCAGGGCTTTGAACAACCAAAGTTAGATGTAGATTCAACAATCTTTCAGAAGATGCTGCCTTTCAAAGGACTTGGGCAATGTGCAGGCTTTCCTTGTAGGGTATGTAAAATTTCATCATATTTAGGATTCATTAAAAAAAAACAATTGAAATTATTTTGCTTCCCTACAATAAGCTGAGAATTCTGGATTTTTGTCTCAGGCATTCTAAGGCTTCTTGGTTATGTGTTGAAAGCAAAAGCATACCAGCTCTTCTAAAAGATACTGTTCCTGTAATGCCCACTTACATTTCATGGAAGGTGATGTACATTTTTGAAAGATGCAGCATTTTTAAGACATTGATTTTGAGAGTAACCTCTAAGGAACAGCTGTGCTGTGGGGAACACTTGCAGCCTGTTAGCTGTGAGTTTTTAGATGCCATGTGTTATTGATACCCCAAAATCTTTACCATGAGAGAGTGAATAAAATACTTAATTTGCCAGATACACACTCTGTATGCAATGTAAATATTGGTAGATTCTACTCGTGGCTTAGAGATTTGTAATGTTTAAGAGCTGATTAGGTAAAAACAAAGCATAAATTTCTCTTTGCAGATAACTTACACTAATTTGTAAATTAGAAAAATGTCTGCTCTAAGGAGTACTTTGAATAAATAATACTATTTATTGCAATATGTTTTTGCATGCTTCTCCTGTGAATTTTTTATGTATTCTGTATTTTCATGCATGCTTGTCTTAGGAAAAAAAAGATGGGTGGGTGGGGAACCCCTCTTTCTTAAAAATTTATAATTGGTTAACTTGAGTCTTTCAAGAAGCCAGACTACTTTACTCAGTTGGGGGCAAGATAAAGATAGGAAATAAGGAAAAGAAAATGTTGAGCTTGACTCAACTCTATGCCAACAGAAAACATTCCTTTTGGCACACTTCTGGCCCTACCCAGACATGTGTTGACCATGCTGAAGTTTGTTGCTGTTTGTTAACCCATGGATTATGAAAGTGAAATACTGTTTGTAAAGGAATTTACAGTCAACATCCATTTCTGGATTTCATGTCCAATGCTAACTGATATCAGTGGGAAGAGATGATTATTCACATATTTTATGCCAGTAAATGATTTTTCCTTATTGTACCCAAGTGTTACAGAACATACTTACATTAAAGGCAGTATTTCCAGTGGCTTAAGTGAAAGATGGATACCACAACCCATCAGTTGCCTGCCTGGGGGTTTAACATGGCTCTTGGGTCTGATACTTTTAAGAATGGGATATACATGTGTGATTCCATTGTATTTACTGTACAAGAAAACTTCATGTTCTAGTAAAATTTAGAAGTATTATTTTTTTTATCAAAAAGAGGATACTTGATCACTAAAAAAAAATTAAAAGCAAACCTTTCTTTGATGTGTTTGTAGGGTGATGGGAGAATATCAGTTCAGTACATAACTGAGGAGTGTCTAAAGAAATTGGATACGAAGCAGCAGACAAACACTCTGCTGAATATGGTTTGGAGAGACTCAGCGAGTGAGGAGGTCTTTACCCTGATGGCATCAATCTGCCACACACTAATGGTGCAACACCGAATGATGGTGCCAAAAGTCAGGCAAGTGTAAATAATAGTGATCTTGAACTGTAATACATCTGAAATTAGTTTTATTAGATAGACTTGTTTTAAATACCTTGTGGGGCTTTTTCTGTGTTTTCTTTTACGGCCAGCTGAAATAAATTAGATTTTTGGAATTTAAATCTTAATTCTCCACAAACCAAAGAGTGGAGTCTTTGTTTCTTATTTTTCTCGTTGTTCATTGTGCCCTCTCAAGATTCTTGGAAGGATGTTATCTGTTCCCTTGTCAGAGGCAGTGTTGAGTGTAATTCTAGTAGAAATTGGTGTAGCTTGTTTTTAAAACATTCAGTGCTGTGAATTCCACAGTCTCTATCTCGCTGAGCACTGAAACCAACTTGTTCTCTTAGCTCTTTATAGCCAAAATATCTTGCTACAAATTAAAATAGTTCCTAGCTATTGAAAACCATTGTAGTTTGGAAAGGGCTTTGGCACCTGAGATGGAGATAAAGGACATGTTCACTTGTATTCTTTTACAAAGATTGCAAACCACAAATGTCAGAACAATGGGAGATTTTTCACCTTTTTATTATCAGCCTGAGCCGCATGAGTATTAACACTGTTCTGGTGTAAGTAGTTTTGAGTAAGTATGTAGTTGCTGGTAGTAAAGTAAGTATTTAGGGAATGTTGTAAATATAATTCAAACTGCATTGTAAACAGTGATACAGAAAACTAATTAGGTGCTATCTTAGCCCAGTGGTGTTTATAGCTGTTAGAGGAAGTAAGATGTCAGTGAAACTGTGATTGCTCGATTAGGGTAATTAGTTCTTTGTAGACTAATTGCATTAGAGCAGGATGTGAGACCTGGAGATCATAGCACTACTTGAATTAGTGTGCCTGCTTTATTGTTGCACGTAGTACATTGCCTTGGATAGTAATTACTGAGCTTAAATGCATCACTGCTTTGACTTGAGGTTTGCTGGTGGACTGTGTGGAAAAGGGTGTTTAATGAATAAAGAAGTCACAGAACTTTAATTGTATGAGTATGGCATCTATTTCCTGAGAAGCCATATTGGGTATTTGCAGTTATTTGTGATAAAAAGCTATTTAAAACATTGGATACTTTCAGGAGTTATGAAAGCCTCTTCTTAACATCTTCTATTGGAAAGTAATTTAAAATTTTTAACTTTTGAATAGCTCTCAAATAGGTGAATTTTAGAAATAAGTGGTAGAGATACTAAGATTTGTGTCAGTGATACCAGTGGAATTACCTCCATGGACAAAATGAAGTTAAATTCATACAGATATTTGATAAATTGAAGTAGATATTTAGTTACTAGTTCTAAGTCAGCCATAAGTGTTGGGTTTTCCAGGGATTGTCATTTCAGGAGGTGTCAATCTTTTGTCCTATTCTCAGTGCATATTAGACCTAGTCTAGGTTACTAAGCAGCTATTCTAGACATTTGATGCTTGTTTTAAAGATACTAAATATTGTAGTGTTTCAAAAGACAATTAAAAGACTTTTTGCCATTAATTTCCACTTTTTTAATTGCCTGATGATTTTTTTTAATTGTCCAATAATTTTATCAAATTTAATGATAGACTTTTAAAAGATGCTGCACTTGTTTTGAAACTAACTTTTAAATTACTTAATATGCAGAGTAATGCATAGCAGTTTAATTAAACCATGTAGAAATAGTTAAGTAGAAATAATTTATTTCAAATTACTTTTAATATCATCTAAGAGCTCCATAATGCTCTTTTACTTTCTGTTTGAAAACAGGCTGGGTCAAATGGTTTAAAAGATAGAGTTGTTACTCTATCTGTTTATTTAACAGCATTTACAACTGTGATAGAAAACAATGATAATTAAAAACATAAAGGCTGCAAATCTGCAAAATGACATGCTAAATAAAGAGAGTAATAATAATGGGAAATCACTTTTCAATAACTGTAAAGAAGATTAGGCTAAGATTAACACAGGCTTTGGAAGGAAGAAAACAACAGTCTCTGCATTCTTTTGATAGGTCTGAGGTTTTTTCCCTTCTTGAACAAAAGAAACTCATAATATAGACTTTTGTCACTCTGTTAAAGCTGAATGCTTTTTTTCTTGTGACTTCTCAGTACATCTGTGATTTGGGTGATTGATGATATTGTACAGTATAGTCTTAGGAACATAGGTGTTGAATTAAATCAGTATTTCCTTGATTTTGCAGCAGAGACCAAGAGAGAACAGACCAAGGTACCCAAAAGTACAGTGTAGTTTTGAAAGGAGCGAGCCTGTGAAGTGCATTTGTGACTCTCTACAGGGGGCAGTGGGATCCGGAGATGGATAACTGTAAAAACACATTTCTTTTGGTTAGTTGTCAGAAATTCTGAATAGGTTCTGGAAATACACAGTCAAGCCCAGTTAAAGAAAAAGGTCACATTATAGAAATAACCAAACTATAGCTTGTGTTCAGTAACACAGATGAGAGGTGTAGAATAAAATCCTGATTGTAGAGAGGTCATTAGGAATTGTCCTTGTTTTCAGAGGGACAGAGCTTTTGTCTTTTCACTGTAAAGTTGATAGATATTATTGAGTACAGTTACTAAAAAGAAAAAACTTGAGTCTTGGAGCGTAGTTATACATTATAGAGAGACCTGCAAGGCATTTTTTCATCAAAATATACTTTAAATAAATAGTAAATTCTATTTCTGCAAGAGATTTAGGGGTGTAATGTAATACTTTAGACTTCAAGTCATCACAGCTGAATATTAAATAGTGATGGAAGCTGTGCTTGTACTGGGACATGAGTCGCTGTCAGTCTGATCAGTGCCCCTGAGTGATCGCTAATCTGGGTTCAGCAGTTTCATACTGACTGTGTGTCACTACTATTTAATTAATACAACATTGCTAATCTCAAACCTGCAGTTCAAAATTGTTTGGAAAATGACATTCTGGTGTAATCTGAGCAGCCTGTCTTCATATGTGTGCTGAGATTTAGGCTTTACATGAAGCTATTGGAGTAATTCTTTAGGGAATGTTCTGACCCTGTGTTGTGTTTTTCTTAAAACCAGAATCATTGTATATGAAGTTTTAACTTATTTTTTTAAGCGTTGCTCTACGTCCTTGGTCCAGTAAGAAGTGAGGCTGAAGCATAAAGCAGCCTGAAGAGCAGGGTGGTTTGTTTAAGGATGGCTTTGCTGCTTCCTTGTACTCGTAGTTCTGGAGTGGCAAAATCCGCTGCCGGGGCAGCAGTGACCTGTCACAGGCTGTGTGAGCTCCTCTCATTCTGGTGTATTCTCTTCATTAACTTAAATGGTCTCAGTGGGAAACTGGGCCCAATTTATGACCCAGACTGAAAATTTTGCCTTTAACTAATTAACTTGTAGTGGTGCCTCAGCTAAATTAAGCTTAATGGGTCATTTAATCTGTCCCATTGCACAGGAGGAATTTGACACTTTTTTTAAACCAAAGGTGCCCAGAATTCTGTTCTGGCAAGTACACATAAATCATGTGGCCTTTGTGGACAATTAGATACCTAGAGAGAGAAACAAGGTTCTAAATAAATGATCATTATGTACTTACTTTTGGGAGCAGATAATTTGATTTGGTATGATTAAAATTGATACTTAACAGAAATCACTGGATTGAATTTAACTCGGTCATAGCCTGTGGCTGAGGCAGTGTGCATTTTTTCACTTGAAAGGAGTTTATCCTTTCTGGTAGCAGAAAAATGGTTCTTCTCCCAAATGACAGTGCTAAATCTTAGTATTGGACTTTACAGAAAATCTGTTAATGAGTCCGTTACAGAAAACATGTTTAATGATGTCATAATAAAGAAGTTGGTGACATTCAGTGAGATTTTCAAGAAAATACAAAACCCCCAAATGGGAGGGATTTAAACTTTAGCCACTTGGTTTATTTTTAGAATAGTACAAATATTGAAAATTAACCCCCTGAGTTAGATTATAAAAATGTACATAAAAAGAAATATTGTCTGAACTTTCTTATTTTTATTTTTTTTTTGTGGGGGTGATTTTTTTCTTCAAAAGAAAAGGTGATCAAGACTCTATGGACATTCAAGTTTTATATTAACCGATCTCTAAACTTTGTGGATTGAGAGGGCTTTGTCTTCAGGATATATGAGAACTGTAATGTTCTGCAGTTTATCAGGAATTGTTGCACTGTGTTATGTTAACGTAGTTCTACCTGGAAAGGCTGTTTTTAAGCAGGTGCTCGTTTTTCTCTGCCAAGGGAAAAGACCAAGTAAGGTGGATTTTGACCTATTTTAATTCTCAAATGTTTATTTTTTACTTTTTAATTAATGTTTTGGGGTTTTATTCAGGTTTGGTTTGTTTGTTTGTTTGTCGCCCCCCCCCAGTGTGAAGCCAAAAATTTTGAAACTTTGGTACAGCCAATTTCTTCAAATTTTTCAAAGTCATCCTTGCATTTTGTGGTGGGTTTCTTTTTTTGTTTGGTTTTTTGATTTGCTTTTTTTTTGTTGTTGTTGTTACAATTGTTATCTTCAACTTTGAAAGCCAATTTCTGTACTTGGAGTGGGAAGGTAGCAGTTTTTTTCTACCATCTTTACTTTTGCAATGGATTATATTTCAGGTGAATCTAGTGATGCAAAACTTTTGTAACACAAGGCCCAATTCACCATTTCTGGGTTTAATTTGCAGCTTCATGTTTATTTTCTGGTCACAGTACAGAAAATTCAGAATTGAAACTTTAGAACCTATGAATTCATCTGCTTCATCTTAACAAAATAGGCTGTATGATACCATCTTCTACCAAATTTGCATTTTTGTATTTAACCAGATTTTCAGGAAAGGGAAATGTGAAAGTTAAATACATTCAGCATTTCTGGAATCAGGCCATGAAATAGAGCAGTTGCTGCAATTGGCTGTCTGCAGATATGGAATAAAAATGGCTAAAACTTAGGCAAAGGTTATTATTATAAGGTGTTAAGGTTTGTCCTTTTTTCCCCTTCATTATTGCTGAATATTGCTAGAATGAAAAAATGAATTACATTATGATAGGTTCAGTGTCCATAATGTTTGTTCATTTCTGCTAAAACTATTACATAATTTCCAGGGATGATTGTCAAATTAACAAGTTTCCACTTGGAAACCGTATGAGACCTGATGGCACTGTGCCAAATCACTTTTCATTTCAAATATGAGGCTGAAAACTAAAGGTCACTGAGGAAATTTCTCATTTTGGAAACCAAGACATCTGAGCTATCATTCAGATATTTAAACGTTAAAATACAAATCCTTATTTTAAATTAGCTAGGTGTAATAAGCCCTTCCTTACATGAAAATGCATAATTTTCACCCAAATGTCAAAATAATGTGACTTTAGAAGGAAGTAAAATTCCCATGTATCAAATTCGGGTTGAATTTTTTCACCAATTCCACATAATTAAAATAGAACTTCATTTTACAATAAAACTTATCTTAAACTGGCATTAGCTGCAGTTGCTTCACATTTGTCTCAAACTTTGTAGTACTCACCAACGTGCAGCTTTTCTGCCATTATATGAAGCTCCAGCTCTTTCTGAAGGTCCTGAGCAGTGCATTTAAAATTCCGAGGGACGCCCTGCAAAGCAGAGGTTGCTGGTGTTTCATTTTCCCTTCTTCTACATGTCCCCATTCTACTTCCAGAACTCCCTGTCCCTGTGAAATAATCCTTTCAGTTCAGCGAGGAGTTCTGCCCTTCCTCATGTTCCCTGACCCTCGCACAGTTCCTTTCTGTGGGGCTGGATTTGGGAGCGCCATGAAGGGACCGGCTGGGGGGATGCAGGAGAGAGGCTGTGCTTGTGGAAAGGCAGTGAGTGAGGACCCAGGGGCATGTGGCACTGTGCAGTTTGTGAGTGGGATGGAGGTTTTCTTGTGTGTTTGTTTGGGTTTTTATTTGATGTCTTTGGTTTAAGTGGCAATTCATTCGTTCTCGAATGTTTTTAAGTCTTTATTGATATTTTACTTTTTTCCTTAATGAAATGTGTGCTTCCTTTCCTTTTGCCATCTGGCAAATTTTGATTTATCCACCTGGTCCATAATAAATATTGTGTTTTCAGGCAGGTGGTCTCCCCTCTCCACTCCCATTTTCCAGCCTCCTACTTCTTCTGTGTTTGGTCACAGAGAATTTTGATGTTAAAAAGCTACTGACCACTGAGAGGAGACATGGATCTCAGTATCTGTTTTCCTTTATTTATTCTAATAATAATTAGGAGACCTAGGAAAGTAGAATTTAGAATAACTAACTGAATGTTGTTCTTCAATACCCAAAAAATGCCTGTTTAGTCAGTGGAATCCTGTTTGGTTTCCTAGAAGGCATTGTTTCAAATGATTTTGTCTCATATGTTACTTCCTACAAGGGGAAAAAAATCAGCTGGGGGAGAGTTTTTCACTCCAGGAAGCTTTTTCTTTCTCATTTTTTAAAAAAAAGTTTATCGTGCTGTAATCATGTCTGACATAATATGGTCAAGTCAGTCCTGTGTATAACTTACTGGTGAACTTACACATTTATTTTTACAGGTGTATAAACCATTTTCTGTCTACAGATGGATTAGTGTAGGTGTAGCTGTCCTGGCAGACATTGTTCCATTATGTTGTTCTATTTCTATCTGCCAAGCAGAGTATATCAGTAAAATTGCTGCATAATTTTAAATCAATAGTTCTGACATAAATTAAGATATTTTAATCTACCTTTTGCAAAAGTTGCTGTTTGTTAATGTTAGAAGAACCACAGAAGTGATCAGCTAACTAGTTTGGTGTGATTTTCTGTATTAGAATTAGAAAAGTCCCAGATAAATAGCTCAAGAGTATATATTATTTTTATTAACGTGTGTTGAATTCTGCAGGAGACTGCATACTTGGGTTCATATTGCATAGTTTGTTGCTGAACTAATGGAAAGCTGTGTATTTTAAGTGTAAGGATTTATATGCTTGGTTTTCAGCTTTTGGGGCTTTCACCAGATTTGATCAGAATAAGAACTTTCATCTTGAAAAAATAAATTTAAATTGTTAATTTTTTGAAAAATGCTTGACAGAAAAGTTCTTACAGAAGCATTGTGTTTTGTGAATACGGTGTTTTGGAAGACACAATTTATTTGAACTTCCTCTTGCAGGCTTCTTTATAGTTTAGCCTTTAATGCCAGATTCCTGAGGCATCTTTGGTATTTGATATCTTCAATGACTACACGAATGATTACAGGGTATGTATTGTGCCATTTCTGAAACTGAGTCTTTGTTAAAATAGAGCATATCTAGTGAAAAGGGAATGGGACAGTTAGAGGTATGATTACTTACCTCCTATGATTTCATAAAACAGAGCAAAATCTTGGAAATTGGACAGTTATAAATAAAGAAAATACTTATTTAAAATAAGTTGAGTATTTTGTAGTTTTTGAAGTGCTTACTAGCATCAGTGTAACCAACACCAAAGCCCCAAGTCCTTCATCCCAAGCGTGCAAATTTTATTTTGCGTATTTTGACTTGTCCAGAAATTGGTGGTGGCAGAAACATGTTCCCAGGAGCTGAGGCATTGGACCTGCAGATGTATTCAGTGCTCACATGCAGACCAGTTACTCTCCTTGCTTTGTGTCTCAAAAGTGTCTGCAGTCTGTAGCAGATAATGCCAAAGTTTATCCATCATGGAGACACTGAGATTTCAGTGACAAGAACTTGCAAAGAGTAAGCTCATTTTGCAAGGATTGGAAATAGGTATTTATTGGGAAGCACTGTTGTTGTTTTGCTGTAGGAGCCACTACCATGTTGTTTTACTAGAATGCTGAAGGTAATATTTTTTAGCATATTTAATTAAACAGCTCTTTTATATTGCATTTTATATTTTAAGGTCTATGGTGCCACTCCTCCAAGTGATTTCAAGAGGCTCTCCAATGTCTTTAGAAGACTCCAGCCGAATTATCCCTCTCTTCTACCTGTTCAGTTCTTTGTTTAGTCATTCACTCATTTCTATTCATGATAACGAATTCTTTGGTGATCCAATAGAAGGTGAGTTTCAAGCCTCCTAAATAGCACTGCTTTGCAAAATGTTTTAATGTAAGGCTGGAGTTCCCTGGGCAGTGATTTGCTGACATCTGAGGAAGGCTCTCCTGGGCTGACTTGCTGATGGTCCCCTGAGCACTCAGCTGTCAGCTGGCTTTCATGGTGATTGCATTTAGAAAAAATAGAAAAAAATTGATGGTCTGCACATCGGGAACTGTAGCTTTACAGGGTCTGATATGGAAGTTATTAATCATGATAATTTTTAATGAGTTAGTGAAGAGAGTGAACTTCTTCTGGACTCAACGTGTAATCTAATGTGTAAATTTAACACAGCAGGAATCACAAAAGAGAACAAGAGGATATTGTAATTAAAATAATTGTGACTGCAAAGAGTTCCAAGACTTGATCTTCTTTATAAATGTTTACTGATTCTGTTTTTGGGTGATGTTTCTTTTCTCTGCCTTTAGGTTTTGTGTGTGAATATTAAAGTTACAATGAAATAAGTGTTGTTTTAAAATAATGCAATAATTAAGAGAAAGTCAATTAAGGAAACTTAAACTTGTGTTTTATGTAGCTGTAGGTCAAAGACAATCATCAATGATGCCTTTTACACTAGAAGAGCTTGTAATATTATCACGCTGCCTTCGAGATGCATGTCTAGGAATCATAAAGTTGGCTTACCCAGAAACAAAGCCAGAGGTCCGTGAGGAATATATTGCAGCATTTAGAAGTGTTGGAGTAACAAAAAATACAGAAATGCAGCAATGTATCCAGACGGAGCAGAAAAGATGGATTCAGTTATTCAAGGTAAATTGTGTCAATTTTCAGAATGTACTTAGATACAGTTTTCAGGCTTCTGCCAAAGGTAGGAGATTTCTTGTTTTTTTCTCTCTAATTTTAATGCTGTTGTAACAAGGAGTATGGATTTGGGAAGGTTGCTGTTTGGCATATATGCTAAACTTTGAGTAACTTAATTGTGATAACTAACACATTTTTTTTCTTCTGACAACTCTTAATTTTCTTGCTGATCTTGTTTATAAAAAAGTTACTATATAAAATATGGGGTTTAACTTGGGCTCCCATTCAGCAAGGTACTTAAGCATGTCATCATAATTTTATGTAGGTGTGAAATTCTAAGAGAATCTTATGATTGCTGAGGAACTTCTGTATTAGAGACTTCACTAATTTGCTACCATGCTGTATTG
Organism: Pipra filicauda; assembly: GCF_003945595.2. Classification (NCBI taxonomy): domain Eukaryota; kingdom Metazoa; phylum Chordata; class Aves; order Passeriformes; family Pipridae; genus Pipra; species Pipra filicauda. Next base: position 311,037 of record NW_024104555.1, on the reverse strand, counting down.
GTTTGGTTGGTGTTCTACTAAAATGTGTTGATACTACTCCTTTTGGATTTGCCGGAATATTAACGGGAAGGTGAATCTGGCTTAGAAAATGTGAACTTAATGTATGTTTTTTCTGGATACCTACCAATATATTTCTGCTGGTTTTATCCATGGCATCCTACCTAATACATGAGTTAAGAGAAGCTGAAAACGTTGGCAGAAAAAAAACCCCTAATATAACTGTTGCTGAAAAAAAAAGGAGTGCTTGACTCGTCATGAAAATTCTGCAGCAAACACATCCAGTCAGCTAAAATTGCTCATTAAAGAAGTGGGAGCAGAAGAAATGCATTTTCCAAATTGAATGCTAGATTTACAGTCTGTTTAATACTGGTGACCTCTCGCACACTAATGTTCAGTTCGAGTCATCAGCTGTCCCTTCAGGTCTTTTATCACTACTTTTGTCAAGCTATCTATTTAATTGAAAGAAGTTAATTGAATGAAAATGATCAACTAAGCTTGTATTAATATTGCTAATGGAACTTTCTTCTTGGCCATGTTTGGAGAAAGATGTCATGCTAGACTTTAGGAAAGGCCCATTAAGGCTTGCACTTAACCTGATGGGCTAATTAAGGAATGCTTATTCATTCTACAAGTCTAAGATAGCCTCTATCCAGCCTATTCTGCCTGATTTTACAACACATTTCACTTATGAGCATAAGCATTAATAGCAGTGAGAGTAACTGATAATGTTTTGATTGCATTGAATACAGTCCTAATGCACCACTGAATTTGTAATTTGCACAGATTGATCTAATATATGTTTGCACAATTTAATTTAATTACTTGTCTTTAAATTGCAAATAAACTTTCGATTTAAAGGTCACAAGTGAAAACCTCAATGTGTCTACTTTTCTAAGAAAGATGGCATGACAGGGGTATTTTCATGTATGCAGTTCATATCATGCCATCTTCTATTTGTTTGCTTTAATTTGTTAATCAATCTTTGTGTAGGCTGCACAGATTTCAGGTGAATTGGATCATATTGTGCTGTGATCCAGGAAGATGTAAAATCCTGAGTTATTCTGTCCCACTTTGGCAGTCAGGAATTAAACTTGTAGTGGAACTGTCTAAACCTGGTGTACTTTTACTGTTTTCAGGAGCCAGGGTTGCCTTCCATTAGCTGAATTAGAAATGTAAATCTTGAAGATATGTCTTTTCTACCCACGAAAGAAGCTGGTAGCAGAGCTTCCCTTGTTTACTTCTTCAGAAACATTACAGATAAAAATTGAACACGGCTAAAGTTAATCTCATGTGCTACTGTACATAGCACAGAGTCGTTCCTGAGGGCAGCCTCAAAACAGCTTCTTGCCATAAGCAGGCAGAAATACCTTCTTCCAAATCATTAAAACAAAGCTAAAGTATTGCATTATAAATTTAAGTAGAAAATACTTTTTCTTTCTTTTGCATTATGTCAAATATGTATATATATAAAATATATTAAATTTATCTTTGCTAAAGCTTTTGCAAGCTGCCTGCAGACAAAAAGGCACATCCCTTCTTTATCTGTGCTTTTAATTTCTTTTTTTCCTTTTTTCTTTTAATTCCCCACACTTGTTTTGTGTATTTTCCATGCCTCTGGTGTCTCATGAAATACATACGTGTACATATGAAATTAATGAAATATATATATTCATATATATTTATATATGTTCACACATGTGTACACACAAATATAGGCTTTACTTCTGCAAGGTTAATGTAAATCTGATAACAGGGAGGCTGCTGACAATAATGTGCATATTTGCTAACAAACTGGAGGTCATTGGTAAGATTTACATGGGCAAATGTCTTCATTCAGAAGAATCCCGTATTTTTGGCTTTATGTAATAATGAGTGGTGTAGTCAATTGTTACAGATTCCATAGAGAAGCCTAAGTTATAAGAGTACATGAAAATGAATTTTGTCAAATAAAGTAATTATTTCACTATCTTGAGTTAATCCTATGAAATCAAGTTGCTAATTTTGCTGAATTTTAGTTTAAATGTTACTTGCACTTGGCACTATTAGAAAGAAATCCCCATTTTATATTATTTATTGCATTGCATCTTCCCTTTCAATAGAATACATACTTCAGAAATTTCTTACAAAGGAGTCCTGAGTTGAGGTAACAAGTGTTCTCAGTTCCCATGCATTCTGCAGGAGTAGCTCCAATCTCACCTAATTTGATTCAGCTTCCTTTAGGATTTCTCTAGCTGCTTGTAAAATACTTTATTCATGTAGTCTTCACATGGATAGTCTTTTCTGATTTTATTTTCCTTTTTAAAAATGTTTATTGTACTTAAAATGGTAATGAGACCACAGAGTTTCAGTTAGTCATCTGACCTGCACTGAATTTTATAAGGGCAAGGTGATGAAAATTCCTGTGTAATCAGACAATTCCCTTAATAGCATTCTTTGTTCTGTCTTCATTCAAGATGTTACTCTAAAAACTGAATGTTAAAAGGTCTGTTGTGTAGCATCTAGACACAGAATCCTTTAGAAGGCCCATTAAACTCTATTACTCTTGACACCTGCCCACTATCTTTTAACAAGATCATTTCAGAAAAGCTTTGTGTACACTTTTTTCTATTAATTTTTCAAGTGCTGTACTTACAAGTTGCAAAACAGAGGGCTGTTCATTGTGGCAGTGATAATGTCTTTTTAGGCTAGTAATTTAATATTCTATTGATTCCACTTAATTATGGTTTATGTAGTGTTGGCCTGATGTGGTTCAGCTTTGGACAGCAGGTATGCCACCCCATACATATGCAACCAAGTATGGCAGTTGTGCTTGAGGTGGAGTACTTGTTAGCTTGGTATCTGTACTTATTTTTATTTTTGGTCTGGGATTGGAGGAAACTGCCAAGAAAATACTAAAATTGCAAAGACACCCTAGTGACCATGATAACTATTTTTCTCAGCCACCCAGTTTTGTTAGAAAGATATGAATAAACCAATTATCTGCTCAGTTTTCTCATTTCCTGGCTGTATGGTTATAACAGTAACAGAATTGCCTTTTATAATTTGAATTTCTTATGAATAAAAATGAATTAAACATAGTGGTTTCAGCTAATGTGCTTGTGGTTGGGAGAAGTGCAGGTGTGTGCATCATCACCTCCTGTGGTTCAGCTGATAACCAAAATTTGTTAAACTGCTGTCACTAGGTGGTTTTCAGGTAAATGCTTGTACCTTCTTTTGGGAAAGGCCTTACTAATTTACTAACACACTAAGGGGCTACTACCTAACACATTTTTGTTTGAAAATAACATTACAATAATACACTATACATGTGCATATTAAATTAAAATTACAACAAGCCACCTCACACCTATTTTTAGGACTTCTTATGGTAATCACCAGAAGACCATTCGGTAGCCATCCTTTTTTGTGGAAATGGTCATCTTGCAGTCTGCTTTCAGGCATATTTGGGCTGGGCCCTTTTCAGAAGTGACTTTACTTTCAGAATCTGGTATGTTGAACCCTTTAGCTATCTTGTGGTAGGATTTACTGTGCAGTGTAAACAACTGAGCTAGTCACGCTGGGATCTGCTTCAATAGAGACAAGAACTTGGAGGGTACAGTTCATTTGATAAATTGTTAGTTGCTTCTGGGTGAGATGATATTTATTTCTCTTAGCCAGCTTTGAAAATGCTAAAAAGCTATTCATTGACAAGAAGAGAACCTGCAGTGTATTTTCATATGTAGAGCTTTACCCTTAAGAATATCAGCACTTGTTTTTTCACACAGCTAATCACCTCAGTGTGTGGTGAGGTGACGTCATCAGCAAATTCCTTGGACTACTCCAAGACACCTTTAGCTGGAAATGCTTTATTTTGTTAATGCAGCACCAGTAGTAGTTCATTTTTCATCTACTTTAGAGAGGTAACTTTTGCTGTTAATGTTTTATTGGCAGTTGAATGTTTCTGCCTTCTCTCCTTTCTGAAGTTGATGTTTGCTTTTGTACAGTTTGGCCATTGAGAAGAGCATCACATCATTCTACTGGTTAGTTAGTCAAATTTATTGACTGTGGGCAGAAATACTCACTGTTTATTAGTTGATCCCTCAGATTTGCCTAATGTGGAAGGATCGATGTGACCTTTGTCTTGAGACAGAAGCAGAAGTTCTTTTCTTCTGTGGAGCATTTTCCCTAAAAAAAAAATCAAGAATCTCTCTCCATGTAGACAAAGAAAACCTAAAAATCAGCCAAATTGTTCAGAATTTCTTGTTTTGGAGTGAACGGTAGGAAAGATAGCTGTATAGTTCTCTCTTCCAAAATATATATCTATTCACACATTTAATTACTGAAAACATATATCAGAAAAAAAAAAAAAAGGAACATGGTATAAGTTATTGTTTTTAAATAAGTGATTTAATGTTAGTAATGATTTGTTTAGGTTTCCCTGAACTGGCATGCAACATTTAGGTGTGCAGTCTTACTAAGTTGTGGTTATTAGTTTTTTGAATGAGGCTTTAATAAGCCATTTTCTTTTTGATGACTTACAAGTGAACCATGATTACTTACTTGCATTCTAAGGTGTTAAGTCTAAGAGCAAGTTTTTGTAAGTTAAAAATAAGTAACATTTTCATATGTTACTCTGCTTGTGGACTGTATAATTTCATTCACATTGCTAAATGTAATGGATGTGTTTCTGACTCCTAGGTCATCACAAACTTAGTGAAAATGTTGAAATCTAGAGATACGAGGAGAAATTTCTGCCCACCAAATCACTGGCTCTCAGAACAAGAAAACATTAAAGCAGATAAGGTAAGAGCCACGTCCTTTTCCACAAAGCCTTACAGGTGCCAAAGTTTCAGTGGTAGAGGGTTTGATTCCTGACAGTATCACTGATGTTGATGTTGAACAGATTGTGTGGTTTAAAACCTGGAGTAATGTTGCTTTTCTCTAATATAAAAGTCTTGGATCTGTTAAGAAACTTTTACGTTAAATCACATTTCCAATCCATAAAGAAAAACTTGCTCTACAATGCAATGGTGTAAGCAATTTGCATTTGTAACAGAGAAGAATTGAAAATCTGGTGGCATTTTATTGCATTTTCTCATAGTAAGAATGCTAAATAAAAGGACTGCTCTGTAGTGGGGAAAACACCCTCCAAATTCTCTTCCAAAATAAAAGAAAATTCATTAGCATTTTCTGTACCTTGAAATGACTTTTTTTCTAAGAACTTTTTAAAAAAATTACATTGGGCTTAAAAAGTGTGTATGTGAGTGCAAAAGAAAAAGCTGATATGAAAGTGCAAGTGCATCCTTTGAATCATCGAAAACCTGGAGTTTAGGAGTCAAGTTGCACCTCAGATTACCTTGCACATTAGATGGCTTAACAGTTGGAAGCTTTGCATGGAATAGCTAAAAGTGAACTTTTCTGTTTATTTTTTATGGTTGCACATTTGCTTGGCTTGTGTTTAAGATCCCCATTTCTCTGTGTTCTTTATAATTTGTAGGAAATAGTGCTTACACACCTTAGGGAAAGTAGTAGTACTCTTGAACTCTGGTGCTAACCTGATTCTCAGTACAAAGTAAACAGAATTTTTTTGACATCTCAAAATTCAAACTCAGCTTCTCTAGTATCTTAAATACCAAAACTTAATGTTTTTTAAAAAAATAGGTGGACTTTATATTATATTATACTGTTGTTAATTTTGCAACTCAGCTTTAAGATACAAGTATAAGGAGGAATAATTAGAAATGAAGATATTTAAGCATTCAGACATGCTTTTGGATGTCACAGCTATATATATTTACTATGTAATAGTAGTTTATAATGTGTAATTACATAATATTTAACTGTTAAATACTGCTAATTTATTAGGTTACACAGCTGTATGTGCCATCAGCCAGACATGTCTGGAGAGTCAGAAGAATGGGAAGAATAGGACCACTGCAATCTACTTTGGATGGTAAGATACTGTCTATGCAATTTTTGCTTTGCTAAGTCAAAATAAGTTTGCCTTTTGCAAAGAAAATCTACCTCTTCTAGAGCTCTGTTGAGTATTTTGTATTAAAGTCTTGGTAGCCAAAAGCAAGGCAGTCTTTCATAATTTTGTTTCACATATTTTAAAAAAGAGTGTATTTGTATACACGTGGGTATGTCTTTAGAATAATTAATGTTATTTAATAACAGCTTTACCTAAGCTTCTGCTGGCCTGGATGAGGGGAAATGATGAGGTGGACAAACAATATGTTTTAAAAATATATCTATTAGTATGTATAAAATGCAATTGCATAAGATAGAAAATTAGTGCAGTTGCTGAAGATGTAAAGAATTGAGGTTTTGCTTTTACTGTTTACTATAAAGAAGCATCTTCATTATGTGTTAAACTGTAACAAGCTTAACATGGTAAATGTTAATTACTATTTATAAATATTGTCTCTAATTAGATAAGAAACCTAGCCCCCTGAATTATTCAAAATATCTGGGGTTTGTGGAATACTTCTAGAGAAAGATGAGAGAATTGGACAAACTTAGCAATCAGGATAAATTTACACTAACTTAGTTGTGCCAATATGTTTTCTCATGTAGACAGTCTGTTTCTTTGAGCTTTTTAGGTACACTATACTAGAATTTTACCTTGCTGTGCTCAGGTAAAATAATCATTAAATCACTAATGCTTGTGCAGGTTTAATAATGAATTAAAAATGGGTCCTTTAAGCAGCAAAATGATCTATCTGCAAGAGCCCATACTCTCTTTCAAGATGATGTAATCTGCTCGAGTTAGCTTAGCCATATACAGTAGATCATGTAGAGAGGACTGCAGCCTTTGAATGCTGCTATAGAGTTGTACAGAATGAAAAGCTTTGTCCAAGGTTGAAACCTAAGGGCTTCTTATAATGATACTTTTTTTTTGAGTAGCTATGATGGTAAAAGTTTCCTTTGATTACTTTATTAGTGTAGTTGCCAGATAACAACTGGTTAGTCCGGTGTAATTATTCCTCAGAATTTTGAATAGTAAATTTTTTCAGTTTGGTGTCTTTCTTTGGAAATCACCTATTTTAATTGATTGATAATATGAAGAGTTAAAAGCAGGTGGTTTCAGCAAAAATAGCCAGGCTTCAGCAGGCCTGTGTTCTGTGTACCTTACAGACTCCAATCAGCAATCCGTGTTTCTTCCAGTGACCTGTGTGACTCTTGACAGCTGCATATACTGTCTTGATGTTCTCCACTGTCAGACCTGTTCCACACTTAATACTTCCACATTCTCCTGCTACTAGTCTCCTTCCCCTCATATATACAGTGTCTTTAGCTCTCTCGCTTGTCTTCTTTCCCAAAATAGCATCAGTTCCCTCCATTTTGTTAGTTGCCTTGCTCTGGGCAGTTGGTGGATAAGGAATACACATGCTGTGCTTGGAGTGGAGCAGCTGCACGCCCTCATTTTCCTGGCTGGCTGTCAGACAAGCTGACACACTGAATAGAGCTCTCCTTGCTGTTTCTGCATTCAGGTCACTAAAGGAATTTCTCTTCTCTGTCCAGTTGAAAATGTTCACAATGCTTAGTGGTTTTGAATATCCCATTCTCTGTCAAAGTTAAAGTTCAGCTGATTAGCTCAAAAGATGTGCTGGAGGCAAGATGGTGAAGAAAGATGACAGACACGGTGTGTTCATGTAAACCTCATTTTCATATGAAATCAGGCTAAAAAAAAAAGTGCAATCAACATAAATGTGTGAAAACAAGCAGGTAACAATGTGCAGGACTTGTTTAATTCCTCTTGACTCCATATGGGTTAAAGCCAATTAGCATGAAAGTACTGCTGAATCACATATGGTCATGTTTATTTGTACTTTTTCATTTACTTAAATGGCAGACTCGTGAGCTCTAAATGCCCTCTGTATTGATGACTCCATCCCATATTTCTCTTTAAAGAAAGAAGCTGTGATGGAGAAATGCAGATAAAATTGACTAATTGACTGAAATAATTGAACTGCCGAAGTCATGTAGTAGTTTACCTTTGCTGTACATGCACTTTTTATTTAAAGTGCTTTTAACTGTTAGCTTAATAGGCTGCATACATTGGCTTTAATTAAAAATGTTTACTAAGTAAACTAAGGGTAATCACAGATAAGCATTTTATCAGAAATTCCATCGGGTTGCAATGTTGAAATCTGACCCAAATGAATATACATCAAGTATAGTGATATTTTGAGTCATGTCCTATTAAATTGGTGCTTAAAATATCACTACTTAAAGTGCTTTGAGGAGTTAAAAAAACAAAAAGCCAAAAGAACATTAAGATGGTGTCCACTTACGGAAGGGCAGCAAGATGCTTGTCACCACTGGTAGGAGCCAAAGGAAAAAACTTACAACTGTCATCATGAACTTGCAGACTGGGTAGTACACACAGAACATTTACTTATTTTGTAATATGGTCTATGAATAGTCTAGACTCTGGAGTCTTTTTTCAGAAAGGTGGTTATTAAGGGGGAAAATGAAACAACACTGGGTGTTGTTTCCTCTGTAGACTGAAGCCTAGGTGGACCTTTAACCACAGTTTCTAGTCAGAGAATAATACTGACTGCAGTTAATTAATTCATGGCCAGATATGTGCTCAGCAGCTGAGTTTCCTCCCATGAAGTTAAAACAGGATTATAATTTCTACACTGCATCACCCAAACTTGAGTTGTTTCCTAAAAACATCCTCTGTGGGTATGAGAAGGTTCAGAGGAGGTGCACAGTAGCTTGGGAACTACGTGTGAGTGAGTCTCTCTGCTGTGGCTTCTTGAATTCTTCTCTAGTATTTTTTTCTTAAATACATCATGCAGTTTCTTGATGATGTTTTCACTATTTCTGCTGTGACTAGGATTTAATATGATCACTGTGACCTTGGGAGAGAAAACTCATTGCAGTAAATGCTTTCTGTTCGTTTCATGAGATTTGGGTTAATTCTTAGTTTTTTTGCCTAAAATGACTTGATTGAATCTAGATGATGTAGTTGAAAGCACAATAACTTTAAACTGTATTGATCATCAGGATGGGAATATTGTGTATTCCTGCAATGAGAATTCTAAATCATTACAGCTTCCTAATTGTCTTCTATCATGTATTTTTTTCTTAATTCAAAATCTAAAATGTCAGGAATAAGAAGATTGATTTTTTTTTTTTTAAGAATAAACTAAAGAGATACAGAAGTACTTATTTTTATATGCATTTTGTGTGTTTTCACTACTTATATTTCAGTTTGCCTGTAGCAACTAATGTTTAAAGAAAGGTAAGGCTTTGTATGACTAAGTAGTAAATAAACTATTTTAATGTATATATTTTTATACAAAGTAGATTGAGTCACATGATACAAAATAAACTGTTTAAAAAATGTTCTTTCCAAAATTTTTAAAATTATTATTTCTGTTTTAAGTGGGTTTGGAACCAGCACCTCTGTCTGTATCTGAAGAACGACAACTTGCAATTCTGACAGAGCTACCTTTTGTAGTTCCTTTTGAAGAAAGAGTAAAGGTACCTAATTTCTAATTTAATATGCAATTTGTTTTTTAGCTTTTTGTTTTGAGTAAGTGTAAAAAGAGCACTCAGTGAAGTAGGAATTGGATCAATCCCCTGCAGAGGATTATGGCAGTCTGTACTGTTTTTCTTCAGTGCTCACAGCAACTGAACATTTAATAACTTTCCTCTTATTTTACTAGTTACATTGCCCTTTGTAATAATTACATTAGAATTAGAAACATGTATTGGAGATAGCAGCAGCAGTTTGCATGCTCAGTTCCATGACTGACCTACGTGATTGCACCCTCTTGTGGCTGCAGAGCACTGACCAGTTGTGTGTCCGTAAGGAACAGATGGCAAGGTCACAACTGGAGGCTTTTGAGCGATGGGTGGGTTTGCTCAGAATGAGATAATGCATGTTCAGTCAGGAAAAATAATGCCTAGAAATTAAGTTCCTGCATTCGTAGCTGAGTAGCTGAACTTCAGTAGACTATGTAGCTTAAAACTTGCAAGATTCTTGTACTTGGTTGATTGGATTTGCTTTTGGATGTTTTTTAGATTTTTATACATGTAATTGTTAGTTCTACTATGTATTTCTTTTTGCCTCATAAGTATTTTTAAAGCTTTTACTCTGTTATGCACATTTTAAGTGGTTTTGTTGTCAACAGTATCAATTGTTTAAAAATTGCTCCCTGAATTGTCTTGGAAACATTAAGTTTCAAGACACCATCAAGGGAATGAAGAATAATTCCATAGGGAAAGCCAGTCGGTATTTTTCAAAAAAGACAGTGACAACTTTGGTAGAAAATGAGTGATTTTTCCAGGCTTCTACGAAACAGTTTATCCAACAAACATCTTAATACTGTCTGGTAGTATTGCTCTAGGATTACAGGGAAACAATTGGAAGTGACCTCAGGCAGGAATTTCTATGCCATGACTTAGTCATTGCCTGCAGCCTCTGGATGTCTCAGAGCTGTGTTGAGATGCACATATATTGTTTCTGGAATGCATAAAACTTTCTCTGGTGCAATAGAACCTTGTGTGGTTTTATCACAAAAACTGAACTAACCATTGCATCAGAGCTTGGAGAGAAGGATAGACTGAACTTTCATAGTTCAAAGAGAAGATCCTCTTATACTGTATTGTGGACCAAATATGGATGGTCCTTTTTGTGTCATAGGAGGAGTCAACATTCCTTTGGAGTCTCCCACTGCCTCTACAAAGCAGCTTCCAGTAAGGGAAGAAAACACCACATCAAGACCATAATAAGTTTTTTTTTTCTTTTAATCAGTTGCCATTTATTACTCTGTAATTTAATGTGGTAATACAGCTCAATGCTGTTTGTGTGTGGGGAGTGTTCCATATGTCCTTTCATTTTCTGACTTCTTCATGAGATTTTTACCTTGAATTACCAGATAACAGATACTCCTACAAGCAATTACAGAGTCCAGTTTCATGGTGGGCTCTTCAGCCTTCTGACCCCAGGGTATATTATCCTCTTTAGCCTTAAGGCACATTGAGATTGTGCCTTTCAGTATAATATTTGCCTGTGGGAGGTAATGAATCCAATTTGTATCAAGTGCATTGGTTCTCATCTACTTAAGCCATACTTTGGTCAGCTTGCCTATGGTGATGTTAATTCCTGTGTTGGGTGCTTCAGGCAGCATTGCTTACTTTTCATTGTAAATGAAAAATCGTTGTAAATGCTTCAGTTATACATTAAGGTTCTTGTTTTCAGAACTAACATCTGCATGAACCCTGGGTTATGTAGCAGTCAGACTCAGTACCAAGAAGAGTTTTGCTATGAGATAAATCTCCAAGGGATTCTTTCCATCTAGAGTTGGGTAACAACTGTATCTAGTCATGCTTCAGGAAGGAGAGTGGTGGTGAGCATATTCTCATGTCCTGTACATAGAAAGAAGGTGCCTGTGGCTACGTGTGTTCATGTTGTAAAATGAGACAACTTTTGGTCAGCAGGAACCTCTGGAGGTGCTCTAGCCCACATCCTTCCTCATAGAGGAATAACTTCAGAGTTGGATCAGGGTGTGCAAGGATTTGTCCAGATGAGTTTTGACTCTTTCCAAAGATGGAGATTTCACAAACTCTCATGTAACCTCTTCCAATACTTAATCACTCTTACTATGAACTTTTTTCTTTACATCCATTAATTGTTTCTCTTTCTGCAGCTTAGGACTGTTTTCTCTTGTCTTCCTTCTGTGTACCTTAGGGAAGAATCTGGCTTTGTCTATATTATAATCTTCCTAGTTGGAGAGCATCTTCTCTACCGACAGCAATTGCCCATAGAAACAGTAGATTTGGAACCTTACAGCAGTTTTGTCTGCTGTGGTCAGATTTCCTCTTTCATGGTAAATTTGTTGGTTTGAAACATCCCTGCAGACTCTCACCTTATCTTCTTAGTTTAAAAACTGTCTGAGATGTTATTGGGAGATTACATCCCTTGGTAAATGTACTAGACTATTTATTGAGTATGGTAGTGGTGCCAAGAGAGAATACAGTAAACATACACTCCCTGAATGGAGGGAATATTATTATACATTAGATAACCCCCTCCTGTGCTACATCTTGGCACAGAAGCACAGTCAACTACAGGTACTCTTCAGGTGAACAAGTTCTTGTTGTGAAGACTCGAAGAGGGACAATGTGAAATTCAATTTGTACTTCACTTGGCATAATTTTTTTTGGTTGGTCTGATGCTCTGGTTCTTTTTTTAATGTGGCAGTGCTATCCGTGATTTTTGCTTTGAATTATTTGTTCACTGCCTGTGAGAGGGGAACTGATACCTTATTTCTTATTACTGGGAATGATCCTAAGCATTGCAAATGGCAACAAAAAATTATCTACTAGTATTGAGGATAAGCTCTGTGTGTGCAAAATACGCATGTGACTTTTTCCCTTTATTTTTGAATACTTTACATTTCAGAACTCTGAAAGTTAGGGAGAGAAAACTGGAATCACTGGCACAATGTCTGTAGATGAACCTCTTTATGTAAAAAGAACTGAGGATGATATCTTAGCACAAAGAAATTTTTTGCATATCTGTCCCGTCTTCTTCCCTCCCCTTGGTCATTGCTCTGTATTAAGTTTCTGCAGCTCAGTGAGAGAGAAGACAAATCACTTGAAAGTGATTTCCAGAGGCAGCTCAAAGGACAGTAACAGTAGTGAATAACCATCTCTCATTGAATATTTAGATCTGCACAATGACATGATTGCTCTTTTCACCCGTTTCAACAGATTTTTCAAAGACTAATCTATGCTGATAAACAAGAAGTTCAAGGAGATGGGCCATTTTTGGATGGAATTAATGTCACTATCAGAAGAAATTATATTTATGAAGATGCTTATGATAAACTTTCTCCTGAGAATGGTAGGTTTACAATTAAGATATCGACTTGTTTATAACACATGACTATTCTTACCTTGTAGTTACATATTTGCTTACTTGACTAGTATGTTATGGGTATATCTACTCTGAGGTGTGAAAGTTCGTAAACAGCTACATTTCCTCATTTTTACATAAGTAATTTCTGATTATTGCAGTCTCATTCTTTTTCCAACCTACTCTTATGGGGCTTTTCTTCCCATTTACTTGTGCAAATAACTGTACTTTGTATATTTATCTGTGTAGTTCATTAGATATTTTCTGCTTTGGTGATCTTTGCCAGCATATACGTATGGACTGAACAGGATTTGTGAGGTACAACAGAGCTGGTGAAGGGTCTGGAGCACAAATCTGAGCAGGAGCGGCTGAGGGAGCTGGGATGTTTAGTCTGGAGAAGAGGAGGCTCAGGGGGGACTGTATCACTGTCTGCAACTCCCTGACAGGAGGTTGTAGCCTGGTGGGGGTCTGTCTCTTCTCCTGGGGAAGAAGTGATAGGGCAAGAGGAAATGGCCTCAAGTTATGCCAGGGGATGTTTAGATTGGATATTAGGAAAAGTCACCACAGAAGGGGGTGTAAAGCGTTGGAACAGGCTGACCTGGGAAGTGGTGGAGTCACCATCTCTGGAAGTGTTCAGAAAATATGTGGATATGGCACTTAGGGACATGGTTTAGTGGCAGTCGTGGTGGTGGTGATGGTAGGTTGATGGTTGGACTTCATGATCTTCAAGGTCTTTTCCAACCTTAATGGTTCCTTGAGTCTGTATATACAGTGCTGTCCAGTGTGTACTCACACAGAGCCAGGGCTCTGTAGAATCAATGGGAATGCAGTGCTTATTGGTGGCTCCTTCAGGCAGGAGGAAGCTGAATCTTGCACTCACAAACAGAATTTTCAAATTATTCTTGGGCCTTTTTCAAGTATCTTGTAGGATTTTTTTTCTTCCTCTGTCTAGTGTCTTTCCACTTCTTCTTTCAATGACTCTTAAAGCAAGACCCTGTCTACAAAATGAGTTTCACAAACTGGATATTCCAAAATTCAAGCCAGTAATGGACTTTTGCTACTATGTACTAGTTCAGTTTTTAATATAACATTAGATATGTTTGTATGTGTAGTTACATGTGTTTTTATCCAGACAAAATTGAAGCAGATGGTTGCATCTGAGTTTGTCTCTCTCCTTTCTCTGCAGAACCTGACCTAAAAAAGCGCATCCGTGTTCATTTACTTAATGCCCATGGTCTTGATGAAGCTGGGATTGATGGTGGTGGGATTTTCAGAGAATTTCTGAATGAACTACTCAAATCAGGATTTAACCCTAACCAGGGATTTTTTAAGACCACCAATGAGGGACTTCTTTACCCTAATCCTGCTGCACAGATGCTCGTTGGAGACTCATATGCCCGACATTACTACTTTCTTGGAAGAATGCTTGGAAAGGTAAAAACAGTGGTGTAGAATATAAAGCTATAGCAGTACTGAAATTATTCAGTAATGTTTTTTTCTATTTGGATTCAGGTAGACAAGAAAAAAATAATGGTTTTCCTAGTCTTGAGGAAAAGTAACTTTGAGATGTTGTGTCTGAACATTATATCTATATATCACCTACATTTCTGTTCCTTTTAATAAGTTACATACTTGAGAAGTACAGAGGGTTTGCTATATCCTGACTGCCAGTTGAGCAAAGTGTGCATATGTTTGCTTCTGTGTATATCCTGTTGATTAAAGTTAAGTTGATTGAAGGCATCAGGTCTACTCTGCTTATGGTGATTTTTAACCTAGACCTTTTTGGAATATGACTACTGTTACGTTTTCATCATTTGGAATATATGACAGTAATATTTTAAAAAGTTTCTAATTGTATAAAGTGTAGAATTCTAGCTAGCATTTAAAATCTGCCATCAGCATTTGCCATACTTAAGAGCCACATGCAAATTAATTTTCACTTAATGTGTTTGGGGTTTAGTACCTTTTGCATGTTTCTTGAGTTTTAATGCTTGATATTTTGGTGATGTGAATGTTCGAAGGCTAATAGATACTTGTTGAGCTAGATGAAAAATTAAAGGGGGAAGGACAAAAAGTGAGAAACCATTGCAGACATCAATTACATTCAATTTTCTTTTATGGTCGGGTTTAGTACTGATGCTATTTCATTCTAAGCCCTTGAAATAATTTTTGTAATGTGAAACAAAATTTGGAATACAAATTCCATTTCAGAAAAAGAAGAAAACAACAGTGACTGTTACTTAGCTATCTAAAACTGAAGGTATTTTAGATGTAAAAGTCCCATTTATCTGCCTGAATTATTTTGGAGGGTAAAATCCTGCTCACTTGCAGTGAGATTTAACATGCAGTTGGATGTCTTTGTAGTGTAGCTGGAAGTGATTTAAGAGGATGTTGTTGGCAAACCTGAGTTGTTGAAACAGTGCTGTTCTTGAGAGTTGCCAGTCAACTGATTTCGCCATATCCGCTACTTTAGGCCATATCCCAGCTACTGCATCCCAGCTACTGCCATATCCCAGCTACTGCCATATCCCAGCTACTGCCATATCCCAGCTACTGCCATATCCCAGCTACTGCCATATCCCAGCTACTGCCATATCCCAGCTACTGCCATATCCCAGCTACTGCCATATCCCAGCTACTGCCATATCCCAGCTACTGCCATATCCCAGCTACTGCCATATCCCAGCTACTGCCATATCCCAGCTACTGCCATATCCCAGCTACTGCCATATCCCAGCTACTGCCATATCCCAGCTACTGCCATATCCAAACTTCCTAAAGAGTGGAAATTTCAAATCAGCCTTTTCGATGAAATAGCCTTTGAATGATGTTCCTGCTCTTGATGGCAGATGGATTCAGTACTAATACAATAGTTTGTAATTATGACCCATGTTACATATCCAAGTCTTTATGTTCTTTCTGAATGTATACATTTTTGGAGTGGGGAAGGAAATACTGTGGTATTGTAAGGAAGTTACTTCACCACAAAAATGTTTTGTGTATATCTATGAATGGGGCAGGGATCAACTGATAGGCAAGGCTTGAAACAATATTTAAAAAAAGACTGTAGTTTTGTATCTTCAGTTTCCTCTGTCAAAACAACACATTGCCTTCTGTAATTGAATTTCAAATAATCCTATAGAGACAGAAGTTGCAACATGTGTTTTATCTCACAAAATGCTACAAGTATAGTTTTACTTTTGTCTTTTTAAAATCCAAGGATCTACTATTTAACATTTTGAAAGCATAAATTGTTTTTGATTTTGCAGTATGTTTAGGTAAGGTAAGAACTGACAGTGTTACTTAATAATTACTCCTATCCAGATGCACAGACACCTTTTTAGTAGTGTATTTAGAGACTTAATGAATTAAACAGAAAGATAAGGCACGACCATACTATTCAAAACCTGCCAGTATTGTGATCTTGGTTAGGTTATTGAATACTCACTCATCCGTTTTCAAAAATGTGTCCATTTAATGCTTTGCACAGAGTTATTTGAAAGCAATAGTGGATTATTAAAAGCCCCTTTGTAAACAAAATAGATATAATGCAAAGGAAGCAATCAGGCATCCACAGCAATTTCTTATTTGTGGAAACCAGTATGTAAAGAGTGCTGCCACCAGAAACTCTCACCTAAGAAGCTTCAATATTATCAGAAAACAAATACATTAAAATATAATAATTTATAGAATTTATGTGTCTCTTGGTAACCATTTCATCGTAATATCCAAATGCATTTAGCTTTCAGTACCATAGAGTTACATCCAATTCAGTTTTTCTTCTTATCAGGAAGTTTCTAACAGCTTGGCATCTTCTCTGTTAATTAGTCAGTTCAGAAGTAGAAACATCTGAAAATTTAAAACTTACCTTTAAAGACAGTGTATCAAAAACATGTTAATTATTTTAACCCTAGATAAATTATTGACTATTTAGGGGTGTATTTTTGTAGTTAGTGAAGAAGTTAAAATCTGTGTGTAAACTGCATGGCTTGTTCATGAAACTTTTATAGTCACTGAATGAGGTCTTGTAGAAGTAATACCATGTGATCGTGTAATTGCACATGTTGTCTGAAATCATTCTTAAAAAAAGAAGCAGAAATGAGTTTGCTTAAACAACAGCTACTCAAACACTTCCAAAGTTTACCTTTCTCAACTTTCAGTGACTTTACTCTGAAATGTAAATATTATCTTAGCATTGGTGCCTTTTAAGCCTTTTCCTTTCTCTTCCTTAAAAGTAAAAGCTCAGCTTACCAAGCACCCTCCTGGTAACAGTCTCCCACCACCGGAGGTGCTGGAAACTTGAACCTCTCACTGGTGCCCACTGGAAGCACAGCAGTGACTCCCAGAGTCCAGGCTTTGCTTGAGAGCCAGAGGTGTTTTGGGCTCTCAGGAACACTCAGGCAGAGGAGTTCTAGCCCCAAATTCTCTTTTTTGTCCTCTCTGGAAAGTACAGTCTTGTTGTCCCATGTGGTCTTCCAGAAGAATGGATGGTCTGGACGTTCTAATCCTTTTCCTCTGTTACAAGGTAGTTCTGGGCTGTGGGGAGGCACCTGATGTGGTTTAACTTCCTTTCCACATGCAGTAGTTGTTCTGGCAGCCCTGAAACTCTTTCCGTGCGCAGACTTTCCTGCTGCAGGTTTGGCAACGTAGTGGACTTGGCTCAGGAGAACACAAAAGTTGCTATTTTGACAGGCTGCCAAAATTTCAAGCAGCATAGCCAGAGCAAGGAAATTTGGAAGCAGCACCTGGGAATATTAAATGAGGATTTTCTCCATACTGATTCTTGAGTGGTCTGCTGCAAACATGGAAAGAGTGGTTGGTAGAACAGTGACAGAGAATTAACATCTGAACTTCACCACATTTAGACCTAAACTCAGTGTTGTATATACTGTATTATCTTTCCCCATTTTCAGTTTACATTTGCATTTATTCAACGATGCTACTGTGACAGATGTTGTGGAAAAGGACATTCTTTGTGTTTGGAATTCTTTGACATCAAGCAGCTAATTTTTAAGATAATTTGCTTCAATTTCTTGAAGTATCAGCATTAGTTTAAGAATAAGGCAGGAAATTCATAGATTAGTATGATAATTTTTATGGTTTCCTCTTCTTCCTTTTTGACATAAACCTACTAGTTCTTGCATTTATTTTGTTTTGCAGTGACTGTCTTTGCATCTTAAACAGAGCGACTTTTTCTGACACTAGAGATTTTTGTTTAATGCACTCAGCATCTTTGGTTATACTGAATTCTACCATCTCTAACTCTCTTATTCCAGCATATTGAACAGCACGTGTGAGTCACACGTTCCTGTTGCTGAAGAACATCTATTTTTTGAAATACAGTGCTAAATCCTCTTTTCTAAGCAATAGAACATGCAGTCCTGAGAGCACACTAAGGTTTTCTGAAAAGATTTAAATTTATTTTGCCAAACCCCAGCTTTTGTCTTAAACAGTTGGGAAAGCAGTATGGAGAACAAAATGTCTTTTGAGTTGTTTTGAACTGAGTTCTTCCTTTGTGGACCCAAATAAAGAATGTTTGTAGAAGAAGCAGTAAAGACTGAGAAAAAGTGATGTGTTTATTTTGAATTTTAGCATTATTTTGATGATGGATAGATCAGACAGTCTAGGTTTAGTCTTTGATCATTAATATTTAATGGTATATAGGAGGTCAGTAATTTCCATGGCCTGGTGGATATTATATTGATGAAGGTCTAAGTTGTTTATTTTCGTATGACTTTTTTATAGGTTACTATACTGATTTAAGATACAACAGACTGTTCTGTGCACATATCTAAATGTTGTTAAACACATGTAATTGAAAAAACGAGTTATAAAATAGGTCCTTTGGTAAAATTAAACTTTTGAAGAGTAATAGCATATCAAATACAGATTTTATTACCCTAGAAGTAGATGTGGGACCTAATTATTGGTTAGATTATTTTTCTGTGTCTTAGAGAGCATGCCTTATGGTTCCTGTTTGTAACTTTAAATAGAGCTGTGATAGCTTGTTTGTGGTGCAAGATATTATGCCTGTCTGGGAGGTACAATTGTAGCACTAGCAGTGTCTGTAGAATCTGTTTTCCTGATAAACAAAAGTAGTTCTTAATCATTCTTGGGCCTTATCTAAGATGGACTGAGTCAGTGGGAGTCTTTTCACAGCAGGATCTGGATCAGATCCTAAACTCTTAAATTATCAGTAGGATGCAGTTGTGGAGTTAAAACTTTAAAGGGAATGTTTCTGACAACATAGCAAGAAAACTGTACAACAAGCACTGGGTTTTGTGTACTTGAGTATTTGATAGGATGGTGTATTGAGCACTTCACTGCTACTTCTTCTCTGACTGTTGAAGGATGGGGATTTTTTTCCTTATGATATTTAGTCTCTTTCCCTTTTCTTACTGTCCACTTAATTAAATCCACTTTGGCTTGGCTTAGATCAGTACACAATTGATTTGTGCTGCAGCCACAATTGATACTACTAGTACCTAGAAAGGTAGGTATGAAATTGGTGATTCTGATGCAAAGAGGAGGTAATTGGTATAAACTCTTTGTTTTATTAATTTCAGTTACCCTGCACATGATTTCATAGACTCAGCATTTTGCTTAAAAGCAAGTTAGCTGATGATCATTTGTCTCGGAAAATCCTGAATCATCTGAAATGGAATCAAAGCAGGAATTTGCCATGTGAACTGGCATGGTCCTTTAGTTATACACTGCGTGCAGAAACACAAGAGCGAGAGAGCAAAATTGATACCTTAGGGAAGTTATTTAATGATTTATGAATGCAGATGGAAACTAATCTGAATCTGTTTTCTGACACAGTTATTCAGCTTGACAATTCCTTTGTGTACTGGTGCATTTAAAATAACCAATTATCTTTTGATTACAAATAGCTATGTTAGTACTAACCTTGTAAATATATGTCTAGCGCTAAAAGACTGCTGAAATGTGGTATTTTAACTCTAAATCTTTAGGAAGGAAAAGTGTGTATTGATGGATTGTGATATTTATTGGGTCATAATGTATTTAAATTTTCTTTAATGCATATGTTAGTGATTGTTTACCGTGATAAAGTGCATAGAGGTCTCTGCAAGGAGTTCTGTATGGAAAGAATTACCTCATGTCAGTGGTCACTCCTCAATTAAAAGTTCCATTAGCAGATGATTCCTGCTTCTGGTTTGTGTACTGATTGCATTTTATTGCCTCTAAATCAGGTTCCTAGACAGGGAATAAATAAACAGTTAGAGTGTGTGGTAATGGTATCCTGATCTTTTTTCACACTTGGGAACACCTAAATCCATTTCAATCAATTAAGTTTGGAATATTTACTGAAATTCTTAATTCTGTTTGAACTGTCTTTAAAAATGACTAGTTTCACTGCTATTAAAATACAGATTTATCTTAAAAGCATATCCAGAGGTTAGTTATAGAGTAGTAAGTGTTTTAGTATTTCAGAAGATTAAACTTAAATAAGGAGGAGATGTCTTCCTTTTATCTTCAGTTCTTCCTAAATTATGTTTAAATTTGAGGCAAGGAAAATCTATTAAGCCTTTACTGGAACTTCAGTACTGAATGATAACTATCAGTTATCCAGAGCATCCCCAGGTATCTATAGTCCTTCCCTTTCCCATCCCTTAAAACCCCCCAAACGACATCGATAGCAATTTATATCATTTATATGGCATAAGTTACAGAGATAACTGTTCTTATTAAAACAGAAAGAAAGTATCAAGCTGATGAAATGGTGGTTTTCAGCAAACACTGGCATGTCTGAAGCACTCTCTAGGTAATAAACATTACTGTAATTAAATATGTCCTAAATTCTTAGAATAAAAATACTGGCGTGACTTTCTATTTTTAAATTAAAAATTAACTCAAGGTCATTACACTTCATATGCTCCAGTGGAGCCTTTGGAAATGAATCCTTACATTTTTCTGCAGGTGTGTTTAAGAGTCATTTAGGAGTTTGTTCTGTACTTGTCACACGCCTGCCAGGCCTTTCAGGGATTTGCACCGACTGCAGCAGATTTGACAGCAGGTCCTTCACACCTGAGTCTTGCAACCCCCAGATCTCTGGAACTTCCATGAACTTGTACTTGGTGACCTTCAAATTCCCAGTGAGTGGGGAATCTGAAGTAAAAGCAACTTAAAAAAGGCTTTTTTCTGTTCTTAAAAAATTATTTTGAAATCTGATGCTATTGGCACTGCTGCAGGGGCTATGAATAAAGCTCTCAGAAGCCAAATTACAGACATCTGGCTGCAGAGTTTGGGACTCCTACTTTTTTAAAGACAGAAAAGGCATCCAGTATTTGAACAAAAAGTGAGCTGTGAATTTTTGCAGTGATATAGGGAGGATAATGTACCAAATTTCCTATTAATATGGTGATAAAAATACATCTGACTGACTGCTACTGGAAAGCTCAGGGAGCTGAAAACAGTGACTTAAAGTTCCCAAACATTGCATTGTGACACACACCTGAGAGAATTAGTTTTATTTTACCATATTGGCATTGGGAACAATATAATTTTGGTTTTGCTCACTTTAAAGCACATTATTAAGCATATTTCTAAGAAATTATTTTACCTATAAAATTCTAAATGCTGGCTTTAAAAATGCTTCAAAAATATGAGTACATGTTAATTTTAATGTAAGTTAAATTTTTAGTTTTATCTTTTTCATTAGTGTTGAAAAGGCTTTGCTGTCCCCAAAGGCTTTGTGTGATATTTCTAGGGTATAAATAATAAGGTAGAAGGAAGTTCTAATGGTTTTGCTATTTTTCGATCATTTTTATTAACGGTTCTGTACAACTTTGAAGATCTATTGCACTCTGTAAGTGCTAAGTATTATTTAATAGTAAGTGTTTAAAATTACTGAAATAGAAGAGGTTATGGTCTTTGGGGCTGATTATGGAAATAATTGAATTTAAGCTCAGTCACTTACTGCCTCAGCCCAAAAGCCGTGCATCTTTCTAGGCATATGACTTTAGCATTGTTTATGTTGTAAAATACAGTTCTGGGTTGTAAAGGATTAATGGAAAGTAGGAGTAAGGACTGATTATTTTTCTTAAGAAAGATTTTAGTAGAAATAATAAATGAAGAGAATTAATTGTAGACCTGAAAGTTAAGTAAAGTCACTAAAGCTGCCTCACAGGAAGGGAGATTTAGCTAGTTCAGCTGTCAATTTGTTTACACAATTTGAACCTTATTCAGCGTGTTGTAATGCTCATGTGGCTGAAATGACTGGAGTAGCTTAAATTTTGTCCAAATTTAAAACGTGGCATGAAATCCTTTCGTTCTGAAGAGCCATTTCCTAAATCTTGGGGTCATACCTGAACCTTATGTGACTATGTAGTACTTAAATGATATCATGATAGTTACCATGTATAGTCCCAGTCAGGCATTATTCTTATTATGTTGAAATAAGAAGTCCTCCTTGACCAGAGAACTGTCACTTTCTCCCTATGTCCTGGATACAGCTGTCCTTCCAGCCCAGATCCTCATTCCATAATATATTACAGCTGATGGCATACCTGGGTTCTGAAAGGTGCTTGCCTTAAAGAACCATTCCTTGTTCCTCCACATCACAGATGTTCAATGAATGCATTCAGTATATTGATAAGTATCTGAACATTGTGTTTTTCATCACTGTAGATGCCCACGTTGTGATTTGTCACTGAACTGAGTAAAGGCTTCTGTAGCCAGACCATGCTGCAATCAGTTACAGTCCAAATGTACTGTAATCCCGGGTAGCCAAGATTATTTAGAAGGGAATTAATAGGCTTCAAACAGTATGTGAAGTGAAAGCCTATTAACCACAGTAGGCTTTCTGCTATTTTGCTTATTTTTAATATTCTGGTGTGCAGAATATTATTTTTAATATTCTGCAGGCACTCACACACAAAGGGGGAGAGAGGTGTATGAAGTTCCTTTTACTGAATACTGCTTTTTCCATAATGAAATAATTACTCTTGGCCTTCTGACCAGAAAAAAGCTTATTTTAACCATATCGTAAGAAAATAAAAAAGGGTTGACATAACTGGGAGAAGACAGGGGTGAGGAGTACTAAAAATAGGTTGTTTCCTAAAACCAGATTTTTTTGTTTTGTTGTTTCAGAATCTTTTAAGTTATTTTATTAGTTTTCTAGAGATGTCATAACTTTGTGTAAAGAGCATCCCTAACCTACATGAGTTTGAAATAGTGCTGGGGAATCCTGGTTGTCGTTTTCATCAGGCATAACCTTTTAGCTCCTGGGAATGTGGCACTTCTGTCCAGCTGGAATGCTAATATCCCAGCCTTTCAGGGAGGCAGAATTCTGTATAGGCTCTATTAAGGTGTTTGTGTTGACCCCACATCTAAACGTTAGAAACTAGAAGTCTAATGCCATATTTGACCACCAATGGCTCCTTTCATGACTTCCTGCTTGGATTTTTTGCCTTATGTGAGTCACTTGCAGTTTATGGGACTTGAGGATAGAGACAGTGAAGTCAAGTCAGGGGCTCATCAGAGAGGAAAGTTGGGAACATGAACTCTCAGAGAATCCATCATAGAATGGCATCAGTCCCATCAGAGTTAAAGGAAACTGGCCAAAGGGTGAGAGTACTTGAAGTTTGAGAAGAGATTAGTTCTAAAGTATAAATTGGTTCAGTTTGCTGGCTTTGATCTCTTGGAGCAGTGTATGAACAGGAAGTTCTCATGAGGCAAACAGAAGACATCTCTCTCCAAGAGCAAGCCGGTTTCTTCTACCAGTGTTGTTACTCATTGGCTGTGGGAGGAAAACAGAGGACAACTTTTGTGGGAAGAGCACGAGCTTATATTGTATTAAAGTACATTCTAGTGGGTTTCTGTGGCTGGGTTTTGGTAGTGGGGGGGCTACAGGGGGGGCTTCTCTCAGAATCTGCTAGAAGCTTCTACTGTCCTGTGGAGCCAATAATAGTAACGCCTCTGTGATAACATATTTAAGAATAGAAGGTTGTTGCAGAGAAGAAATTCCAGCCAGAGGAAGAGCAGAGGGAGAGTGAGAGAGCGGCTTTAGTGGGTACCTGGTATCTGCCCAGGGTCAACCCACTACATACATGTGTAAGCATATTCTAAAGATGCAGTTTCATATTGCAGCTAATTAATCTGACTGCTGGTACCTCTCTGGTGGTCACCATTCCCTTGCCTGTCACTGGTGCTGGGCTCCTGCCTCCTTTATGTTGATGTTGCAGAAAGGCAGTTCTGGGAGTTCAGCAGGCAAAAACCCCTAAGCTTAAAATAGGGTAACTTAGGTAACTGCCCCAAGGCAGTTCACTAAGGAGAAAGAAGGAAGGAGTTGAAATCTCCCTTTGGGCTGTTGGATTACCTTCAGTGAGAAAAATACCCATCAGGGTGGACTTCCATGAGCAGCTGGCTGCTCCAGGTTTGTGCTCGTGGTGAACAAATGATCTTGCTTTTCCTACCCAGTTTCAGCTGTGGCTATGAGTTGGATCTGACTTGATTGAAAGCAAACTCTGACTGGATTTGAAAGCAAGCTCAACTTCAAATACTGTCCCATGTGTGTCCATCAACAGCCACCCCACTTTGTGAACCCCAAACCCAACAGCCCAAACAAAGCACAACACAAATAATCTGCAAATTTTGAACTAATTCAGCATGTTATAATGATCCTGTAGCCTCTACTGTACAACCTCTACTTGCAAACAAGCCCAGGTGAATCAGCAAAACCTGATTGTTTTCATTGCTCTGGCAGGAAGGGGTGGAATCGCATCTTTCTGCAACAACAGGTAGTTTGATCAATTTATGCTGACTGAGAAAAAGGAAAGTTAGATGAAATCTGGAAACAAAGTTCCAGTTTATTTAGTTATGTTGTACACAGCATTTCTTAGCATCTGTACACACTGCTGGAGCTGTAATGGTGGAATTTACCTCTTTGAAGGTAAATTGGAAAACCAAAGTTTGTTGTGACTTTATTTACCAGAGTTTCAGTGCATTTTTTATTAAACTTTGTTAGAACAGCTTGACTTTCAAACTAATTAAAACACTACTGTTTGTCTTCTTTCCAAAAATACTTTATTTTGAATATTGCAATCACTTAGCTAAGAGGAGGAGTAATTAAAGTTATTCTCAAACTGTACAATTTAGTTTATTTAAAAATGCTTTATATAGTTTTTAGATGAAGTTATAAATGTTCACTTTGGAACTACCTGAAGATTAATAGTGATGCATTTGAAATGCATTATTTTTTTATTGATTCTTAATGTAGTAAATTACTGAAGTTATTTGGCAGCAAACAGAAATAGCCAGTGATGTTGTTCACATTTATTTTCCTGATAGCGTCACAATTTGCATTAATTGCATTGCAGCTGCACTCACTTATATTAAAAAGCTTCTACCATAATTAATCCTTTTTATTTCAAATCATTTTGGCACAATTTCTAGCAATAAACACTCATAAAAGACAGACACTTGAAAAATAACATACAAGTTTCTTCAATATACCTATTGCTGCTTTTCCTGACAAGGAATTATTGATAGGCTTCTAGGATCAAGTGTTGCAAGTGGTGAAGACTTAAGACCAGTTTGAAAAATGCTAAGTGGATTGTTTTGCATAAAAAATAGACAGGTTTTGAATTTGTGTAATTAACCTGTGTTTAGAAAATACCTTGATTTATGTCTACATTTGTATTTCAGTTGCATACATTATGGAAATTTAATTTATAATCCATTTAGCTGATGTGATCATAGTTTTTAGTGCTATCATTTATTAGTCCTTGTATATTAAATGCTCTAAAGGCTTAAACCTGCCTTGTGTAAAAAATTACACCTCTGCATTTACATTTTATGAGTCATAGATGGAATTCCATTTTAAATTCGGGTAGCTTTGATATATTTAAGGAATTACAATAGCTTTATTGTTACTAATGCAGGAACAGCAAACACTGACCTTATACATTGCAAATTAATGATTTATCCCTCTAGTTTGCTTTTAAAGTCAACTATACAAATGAGGATTTCGACTTCTACACCTTGAATAAATCATATGGCTCTAAATATAATGCACCCTTTGGCTTTGAACTCGTTATTCTTAATTCTTTTGCAAGGTCTAACTCACCTCATAGAAATGTTCTTTCAAAAGTTTAAGGAATTGTGTATATTTTTCTTAACGTCTTTGTTGGAATATCATTGAGCGATTAGAGCTACATTTATTCTTTTTTCCTTTCCCCCCCCCCATTGTGCTTCATTTTCTAAGTTTGCAGTAAATTATGGAGGAATTAAGTAATGCCAAAACGCTGCTCTTGGAGAGTGAAAAGGGGAAGAACAGTGATGTTACAGTGATGTTGTGCTGGGGTTGCCTTTTCTGATCAGCCTGTCAGTGATTGCAATGATCTGTAAAGATTTGGTTGTCCTTGGGAGAGATGCCGATGTGGCAAACAGACTGGACAATGGGAATGGCTGTGGACAGAGGGCATGTGCTGGGAGTATTTTGGGATTTTTTAAAGCAATGGTTCTTTATTCAGAATAGCTCTGAAGTTTCCATCTCTCCTTCTTTTGAGAGCTGCCATAAGAACTTTTTCCTTCCAGTCAGGAAGTTGTTACTGACTTAATGAAAAACCTGCAAAGCTGCTTTGCATGACATCAAAATGTGCTCATACAGTAGATGAACTGAGAGTGGTATTGCTGGAGTTCTGTGCATTTTTGAAAATTCTTGGGGATACGTTCAGTTTACAATAAAAATACATTTTTCATGAGTGCTTCATATTTGGGTCAGGTGCAATTTTAGTTCAGTAATCTTTTGACAGGTGTAGCAGTGTCAGGTGTAGAAAGGGTTAGATGTATGATACAGTCATAGCTGGTAAGCTCTCGGCTTGGAAATGAGGGGTGGTTTGATTGTGCCAAAATTTTTTTGATTTTGACATGTTTTTGATTTTGACATGTTTGATTGCACCAAAAATGTGCAGCAGTGAATCTGTGTAACAGTTTGGATTAGTTTAAAATGTACTCGGTTTGCAGAGTTATTTTTAAGGGGATGACTATCCCACATGTAGCAATTTATATGAATGGAAAAATATTGCTTGTGATGATGCTGATGGAAGTAAAGATGTTAACTTTTTTTGTGAGACATTCTTGATTCAGTTGCATTGTCCTTTAGCAAACTTTGCTTTTCTTGCCAATCTCTGTGATTTGGACAAGAAGATTAATGACAGATAAGCAGTGACCTTACATTTTAAATCACCACATAATTAATTTGTGAGATTTGGGGCCTTAGTGTTTCACAAGAATATACACATTTCAAACTTTGAGTGAATATTCTTAAATTCATGCAATATCTGGGCTATTCCCATACCAGAAGAACCTACTCAGGCACCACATTAAGAAGGAATTACAGAAAAGTTAAGAAATAGACAGTAGCCTTCAGAATTCCTGCATGTACAACAGTAAAATCTGATCTGCTTTTTAATTGCTTTCTTTTTCAGGCTCTTTATGAAAATATGCTGGTGGAGTTGCCATTTGCTAGTTTTTTCCTCTCAAAATTGCTTGGGACAAGTGCTGATGTTGATATTCATCATTTAGCTTCATTAGATCCAGAAATGTACAAAAATTTGCTTTTTCTCAAGAGCTACGAGGGGGATGTGGAAGAACTTGGACTAAACTTCACTGTGGTGAATAATGACCTTGGAGAAGCACAGGTAAGAATGGCTCTCAATTTTTATTTCTTTTGTGTATGTATGTATGACTGATGAATCATTACTACCCTTGGTAATTAATTTTTTAATTTAAATGTGATAAAAAACAACTGTTAAAGGTGCTGTGATTCTGACTCAAGATTTGGAGTAGACAGTAACTAACCATGTACTGAAAAAAATAACTTGATGATGACTTAAAAGTCTTGTGGTAAACTACAGTGATTATTTTATAACAGTCATACATACAAAGTTCTATTGCCTGAGATAATTTCTTGAACAAAATATTTTATGTTGGTTCTTCAATGGCACTTGAAATAATTGCAAAAGTTAGATGATATGTAAACCATAGAAGTACTGCCTGGTTTTGGAGTTGGAGTTAGCCGTCAAAATGGTTTTAAATACTAATTATAGAAATGATCCTTTATTGTGAGATAAGCATTGTCTCCTTTATCTGTAATTTTCAAGGTAGAGAGCCTGAAGTTTGACCGACCTTAATTTTTCTTTTTACACCTCTCTTTTTTTAAAGTGTTGAGACACCTGATAAGTCAGAGGGGATAAACGGTGTTCAGTGCTTCTAAAAAGCAGTTAGTTAGGTGCTTAAGTATGATATTTTTTTAATACAATTGTACTGAATAATTTGATTATGGCTTTTGTTTGCTCTGTTGTGTGTGCTAAAGATCACTTACACTCTTAGTAGGAAATAAATGTCACTAGAGCTTTAATAGCCTGTCTTTATGTGCTAATGCAGTTAACCTCCTTAGGTAAAGCGTTTTGTCATGCTTGCTCTTTAATTTTTGAGGATTTAAAATGGTGTACTACTTATGGTCTATTTATACTGGATTATGGTACATAATTGGCTCAAAAAAGTAAACTTGACCACACTGTGATGTGCAGCAGTGATGAACTGAGCCTCCTCTCTTGAGGAAGAAGCAGAGACTCTAGAAGGAGTTAAGCAGTTCTCTGGGGTTTCCCTTTGGTCAGGGAAGTTGAGAACTTCTGTGATGCAGCAGCACCACTGAGATGCAGTAACTAGTCCTGGAAGTTGTTAGGTTGAATTCTCTGCTGCCAAGACTTCTTCTTGAACAGCATCAGGCTTGGACTTCATTTTACTCTTCTGTCATCCATTTTCTGTCATTTTGGAAGATCCTAATACCTGGATTGCATTAAGTTTTACAATAGTATCTCAGATTTGGGGTTCCTGCAGTGTACTACAGGGGAGAGTCAACAATTGCCTGATATAAGTAATGTTTAACAGTAAACATATGACATATGTACTTTTCTCCCGTGGATTACACTCCCTATATGAAACCATCTGACCTGCTCTGTCTTTAGAGAAACACTCAAAAACTTGAGAGAAAGACATGTACAACAAATGCACCAAAAAGCACATTGTTAAAGCACCTGCTCTGCTGTACCCTGTGCTTTAAGTGACTGGTACTGAGGTCTGCAGTACCCAGGTTTGGGTTCTGGGTTGCAAAGCACACGAGGTGGTAGTTTCCAGTATAACCTGGGATTTTCAAGGAGGGGAAAGTCAAAATTCTAAAGCCATTTGTTTAACTGCACTTAAAATAATAGCTTTGTTGGTCACAGTTAGTAGTAGTCCAGTTTAGTATCTAATAAAAAATTAAAAGTAGCAAATATTTTCTGGAGGGGTTTTGGTTTCCATACTTTATACATCTACTCAGTATGTCCTCAAAAATTAGCCACACAAGTTAGAACCTACCTCAATAAAAGGACATAGGAAAGGGAAATAGGTCAGAAATAACATAAGGGGAGATCCAAGTTAAAAGATATTGCAAGATCTACCTACTGCAACAAAAAGTTGTAAAAAGTGCATTCTTGCCAAGAAGCCCAGTTTGTTTGTTAAAATTCTCTGACGGCTATGGCATATTATCAAGACTTTTGATTTGTAATTTTTTGGCATAATTTTAAAAGGAAGATTAAATATAATAGTAAGTTACTGAGCTACTAAATGAAATGTAAGTTAATATAAATATTCTGGTGCTGATTTGCTGTATTTATACTTGGAGAGAGAACACTGTACCCATGAAGTATAACCATCTTTCTATGGCACTGGCTGCATGTTTGTGTAGTTCAACAGAACCCTGCTTCTTGTCACTGTCTGCTGCCTTTCGATACAAGAAGTTACTTCTTATACTTCATTTCATTACCTTAATAAACCTCATATGGGTAAATACATTTTGTCTGCTATTTGACTTGTAACCACTGCATACTAATTGATTGTGCCAAGGTAAGGCTAATTCACTTTAGGAAAAGAGCTTAATTTGCAGTCCTTATGTTGAATGTACATTATGTGTAGTTTTCAGCTAAACAACCACTTTAGTGTTTAATAAATTAGTGCCCAATAAATGCATCATAAATCTATCATTGTAAATAGCTGTCCTCGTGGCAGTGTCCATCCACCAACTGTGGCACAAAAGCATTATCTGCAATGAAAGACACATTCAAAAGGGGCTCTATTGCCTCTGTCAGTAGTAGAAGGTAGAAATTCTATTATCAGTGTATTGATTCCAATCCTGTAATGCGCTTTTAGATCCCATTAAACTATTGTCAAAGTGCATTCACCAGAAGTTGAAAAAGGTACTTAATAATTTGCACATTAGACCTGCTAATTAGGGGAGCTATGCCATCAACCTTATCTTCCAACCCCAAATAGCTTTGGCTTTTGATAAAGAACTATCTAATGCAGTGATACCAACATACATTTCAACTGCCTGGGTCTCCTGCATAAAATGGTGGCCAGTAAAAAAGTCTCAAAAGGATGTCAGGTGCCTTCAAGTAGCAATGTATATTGATTTAATTTTTCCCTTTATCTTGTACATTAGATGGTAATAAAATGGTTATAAAAGGTCTGCAATAAGAATAAGGTTAACAAATTCAAGAAAATACCTTCTCTTTTCAGACCTCTCACCCTCCCTTTCTCTGAGTGAGAGGAGGGTGAGTTTTGTGGCTGTCCAGGGGAAGAGAGGAGGTTGCGAGTGTGCATTCCTCTCCCCTCAGAAACGTTAGATGCTGTACTCCAGCAAGTCTTCTCCAGCATTGATTCCTGAGATTACATGGATCGGAAGCTGAGTGTGATCAGAAGACTATAAATAAAGTGGAAAAGCACAAATCCACAGGAAAGCACTATGATATACATGGCAGCAGTTCCTATGAAATCCATATCTTATGGAAGTTGGTGTTGGGACACCTTCTTGGGCTTTTTAAACAGGCGTGAATGCCATTGCTGTCACTGAAAATATGCTGACTCAGTAAAGGGGAGTTCTTTGCCTTTAAATTTCTTTGAGAGAAAATTTTAAAGTCTTAAAAATAGTTCTGAAAGTTTCTGTCTTGGCAACCTCTGTAACAGGATACAGCAGCTTAGATGAATTATTTTGGAGGTTTTTCAGAAGCAAAGCCTGATCCTTCTCAGATTCATAACACTTACAGCAAATGCATTCTTAGACACTGATATGCAATCTCCTACCTGGATCTCCTGCCTGAACATCTGGAAAGCAGATGACAGGGAATGAAAGGAAAAAACCACCTTTATTGGCTTATTTTCAGAATGGGGAAGAAACTTTAGAGGTGATAGGAAAAAAAGTGATCAGAGCCCAAGAAAAAAAGATACAATATTTTCATCTGTCCAGACAACAAGTTTGTAGGAGTTCTTGACTGTGTAAGAGAGCTTTGTAAAATTGCACTAGAGGTTCTATGATTGTGTGAAGAGATACATGTCTAGTGTCTTCATGCACAAGGAAAGAATACTTAGATGACAGGAAAAAATATTTTTTCCTGAAGCATTTCCTACTTTGTCCTCTAAATATTCCATTTTTGTCTGTTGGATTGGGAAGCAGCTACAGCTGACAGATCTGTGTCAGCAGCCGCAAGCTTAAAGTTTGTCTGCCAACAGAGACTTGCCTTTTTCTGCCCATCATCACATTGCAATTCTGCTTTTTGTGACAGATTTGTCAGAAGGCAAATCCCCTGAATTCTGTTTGACAAACATGTTATTTACTGTTTTGCTGATTTTTGGTGTGTATTTCATTCATTATTATGATAATGTTCAAAATAGCAGATATAATAACTCAAAATGATTGTCTGAACTGTTCACTTGAACTACAGTCATATCTAAAACAGAGATTTACCTTTTTTTTTTTACACAAACTGTGGTGGTTTTCCTAAATAAGAATATAAATATAAGTTGATTACATTTTTACTGTGTGTACCTGCAGAAACATATAATTGAATTCATAGCCAAGAAAATCCAAAGTGCAGGCAACTGTTGTTCGGAGTGTATCTCACCTTCAGTCAGAGGCCTGATGCAATACTTCTGTCCACAGTACTAAAAAATGCAGATTTTTGAAAATACGTGACTTTTCAATTTGAAGACATACTTTGTGAGTAGGGCTTCAAATTCAGTTATCTGGTATTGTCTGAATGGTCTGAATACTTGTCTAAATTATGTGTATGGTTTGATTGCCTTTAATAAGTGAGATTTTGATAATGAACCAAGTTAAAATGCTTCTGGTTTTTTTGTGTGTTTGTTTAAACTCTAGATCTACGAAATAGAAACTAAAGTGATGACACAAGTCTGTAGGTTTCTAGTCTGGGCTGCCCCGTGTAACCTGTGTTATTTATTGCCTTGCACCATCTAGTGGCGAAAATTGGATGGATAAAAGTGAAGATATAAGCTGATAAAGCTTTTAAGATGTATTAAGTTGTGCTGTGGCTTTTTGAAAAGAAACTCTTCAACAATCATTCCTGACTTTTACAATTAAGTGGGAATTGTGCAGTATTGTGCAGTAGTTCCTTTAAAACACCACGGAACATTGAATGACTGGAACGTGAACTGCATCGACATTTCCTGTAGCTTTACTCCCACCCAGTGTTACTGTCTTCTGTCTTCTGTTTTACATCCCTCTTAGCCTTTATGGCAGACTATATTTATTATTCTTGCTGCATTATCCCTTTTGTCTCAGTCTTGGATGATACTTTGACAAAACAGTTGTAAAATTAATCTCACATTGACAAACTCTGAAAAGGATGGTCAGATCACTGGAAAACCCCAGGAAATGCAGTTAACTGAGTGCTGTACTCTTCCTTGTGGCAATGCAGGGCTGTGGGGAGGAAGGGGAGTACGGAAGTGTTGGATCAGAAATCAAGGTTTGCTAATTAAAAATATAAAAATAAAAGGAATAATAGGATTTGTTAAAAAAGAACACCCTTTGTCTTGTTTTCTAAAACTAGTGGTCAGAAAGAGTACAACACTTTTTTTCTCTTATTTCAGGAAGAGCATTATAGGGAGAGAATAGCTTTTATTACAGAATGAATACAACTTTCCTGACATCCCTAGAGCACTGTGGAGCTAATGCTGTTACAATGCAAATTTAAATTAATCTATGTCCTGTTTGTGTTTGCTGACCTGCAGGGAAGGTCAGATGTTTTACTTCACTTAGTTCTGGGTTGAATCTTAAAATACAACAGTTTTCTAAATCACCCTGCCAGTAGTTCCCTTTTGCTGTTTTAGGAAAGAGGCTAGTTCAAGCATATTTTTGTGTAAATACTGAGCTTACAGACATTATTATTTGCAAATGTTAGTAATATTTATTAGTCAGTCTGTTGTTGATGTTCCTACTCTTAAGAGAAGCTTGATGAGTTAGGTGATACAAATATACTTTAATATGGCCCAATTCAGTGTGTCCATACCTCAGAGAGAGGGATTGTATTGGGTACAGTAGTGTCAAAAGAACAAGGAATTCTGCAGTTTGCAAAACAAGTAGAGAAGGTTTGTAAGTGGGCAGAAAGCAAAGTATTAGTGGCGTTGAGGTCTCACACTGATTTGTTCATGTGGAACATCATTGGTAGCTCTGATACTGTAAAGGTGAAGAGGACAAGAATTGAATAAGTAAGAGAAAGCTTTCTGATCTTGTTAGACTTTGTAAAAGGGTATTTTATAGGAGGAAATCAAAGAAACCTAGCTTACTTTAGTTCGGTAAAAAAGTCTCTGGGAAGATTAATGACGTTGCTGCCCATCAGTAATACATCATGGATGTAATTGAGGAGGAAGGAAGGAGCTGGTTAAGCTATAGGACAGTACTGAAATTCCAGTGATAGTAAAATTACTGCCGTGGGATGAAACACAGTACATTTCTAGACTGCATTGTTGCCTGCAGTAGCAGAGGAGAAAGCAGGGCCCCATCTCATCAGCTGTTTCCACTGTGGTATGGAACAAGTCCCATACTTATAATAATTCTCCTTGTGGACTTCACCAGCAAAAATACCCTCACCCTCAGGCCCGTCAGTGGCCCCAGACACTGGCCTGGACCCCTGGAGTGGCCAGCTGGCTTGCAGGGAGAGCACTCCTGCCTCTTGTGTCCCTGGTTCTTGCTGAAGGGGACTCACTCAGAAGGGACCAAGCTGATGTGTACAGGGTATGAAACAGTGACAGCTAAACTGACACCTTCCTTTTACTTAATTCTTTCAGGAGTAGGGTATAAGCATAGTCAGTACAACCTGCACACAGAGATGGTGGAGTATGGATGAGGTGTTTTACTGTAGGCATTAAGAAAAGCAAGAAGTTTGCAGTCCAAGGATTAAAGTGGGAAGTAAGATATATTTTTAACACCTTTTGTAATTCAGGTTGTGGTAGCTTATCAAAGAAGGTGGTAGATACTCCATCACAGGACTGCCTATCTCTAAAAAATGTGCTCTAACTCATCTATGGATTTATGAAGTTAAATACAGGAATCTCTAGACAGAATCCTCTGGCCTGTGTTACCTGGGAGGTCAGAATTCACAGGTCTTAATGGTCTCTTTCTCCTTAAAGAACTATGAATCAAGTAAAAATCTGAATGCTCAAAAGCACTATGAATTTTTAATCTTACCATTTTGCACATTTTGCTTAGCACTAGAACAGCTCACATTACTAGGTATCATGCTACCAAAGGAGCTATTCATGTGTTTGGTTCCTGTGCTCTAAAGATGTCATCATTATCACAGACTGAAATGCACAGTTTTAAAAAAGTTACTCCAGAGTGTAGAAAAACAAATGATTTCTGGAAGAGTTCAGAAGGTGACAGTATCTCAGCTTTTCAGGTTTTTTAATTCTCCTGTTAGTACTCTATTAATCCCTTCCAATTGGGCTGCTACTTCACCAAATTAACCTCATGCAGTAAAGACTAGAATATGCAAAGGCCTATAGTGTTTTAATAACAACTACCCTTGATCC
This sequence comes from Pipra filicauda, assembly GCF_003945595.2. Classification (NCBI taxonomy): domain Eukaryota; kingdom Metazoa; phylum Chordata; class Aves; order Passeriformes; family Pipridae; genus Pipra; species Pipra filicauda. The sequence continues at coordinate 276,284 of NW_024104555.1, read as the reverse complement.
TTTGATCTTAATGCAATTACAGTATCTTTGGTTTGGGGGCTTTTCTTTAAAGACTCTTCCATTCTGAGGTCCCTTGGCATACTTGAAGGACAAAAGTTAAACTTCTCAGTAGAAAAAGAAATTTGTTTGCTTCTTTTTTACTTTTGCTGAATGTACAGAGCATGTGTAGTTTAGATTTTCAGCAGTAGGAGTTGTGAATGCTGAGCATTCTGTAAATCAGGCTTGTATCAGAATCTAAATTTTGACTCAGTGGACATTGCTTTTACCATAATGTGACCCTGCAGAATCCACCAGCATGAAACAGTTAGAGAAGAATCCAGCCAGTGCCACACAGCTACCCTAATCCAACGGGAAGGAGAATGCTGTGTGTGAGCTCTGTGCTTATACAGGCTGCTCTTTCTTCCAGGGCACTAGGTGGCATCAGTGAAGCTGGGGTGAGATGACCAAGGGGCATATTTTCACCTCAGTTTCTGTCTGACTTGGAGTGGTGAATTTAGTATTACACACTGTTCCTATTATAGAGCTCTGACTGTGCTAAATCTGCTTTCTGGTGATAAAACATGGGGCCATGTGATCAGCTGCATTGGCAGCTGAAGGTCTAGGTCTAAAAACCGGATTCCATAGAATGTGCTCTTAGGAGTAAACAGAAACAAAGCCCAACCTTCATAACTCGTCATCTTTTATCCTGTTTTGAGGTGAATATTCTTGAGTATATTCTCATCATCATGGCTGGGCTTCGCGAACGAAGATTTGGGAAGGCTCTATCCACATTTGCTGCAGGCACGCTGGTGGCTTATGAGGCCAATACGTGACAGACAAATCCGATTGCAAAAGGCACAGCAGAAAGACTCCTTAGATGGTGTATTCTGCAATACACGGTTCTTTCTGCGTTGCCTTTTTTCCTCGAGGGTGATCCTGCGTGTGTTCTCAAAGGAGACAGCTGCGTTATAGATGGTGTGTCTCCAGGCCTCCCGATTTGAGGCCAGAGTAGACCAGTTATGGTGATCAATATGGCCAAGGCTGAGATGTTGTTTCAGGGAGTCCTTGTATCTTTTCTTCGGGGCTCCTCTCATGGAGTATATTCTAGTCGACCTCAAATATACACATGACTTACTAGAATGTTTTGCAGTTCAGTTTTATGGTTCCAGCACACAGAATTAAAGTTGCTGTGTTTGTAGGTGGTGGAGCTGAAGCCAGGTGGAAAAGACATTCCCGTTACCAGCGCCAACCGCATCGCCTACATCCACCTGGTGGCAGACTACAGGTTAAACAAACAAATCCGGCAGCACTGCCTGGCTTTCCGTCAGGGACTGGCCAATGTCGTGAATCTTGAGTGGCTTCGAATGTTTGATCAGCAGGAAATACAGGTACTTCTGCTTAAAACTGCGGAAAACAACTGCTTTAAACAGAAATAAATCCTGGTTTTTTTCGCCTGTAATGTAATGGTCTAATTTCCTTCTCTGTTAGGTTCTGACTTCTGGTGCCCAGGTTCCTATTAGTTTGGATGATCTTAAATCTTTCACAAATTATTCAGGTAAGCATGTTTTGCTTATATAAAAACATGTATTATGACTGACTTGGGAATAAATAAACTTGCTTTTTACCGTAGCTTTTAAGAAAAAGTTATAGGGTCATTCTTGTTACCTGTGGCCAAACTCTGTGGACAGGCCTGAATTTCAGAAGATTGGTTAAATTTACAATCCAGTTTTATAAATGCTGGGAAATAGAGATGTAGTTTATTTTATTCACTCACTTAAATGCAATTTTAGAGTGAATAGAGTGTGTTCCTTTTCTAAATTAATGGTAGTCAATGATTGTGTCTGGTTGATCTGAAAATAAGTCTGCAAATGACTTTGGGATTGTTGTTTCTTATTACCACATTCAGATACTTACCATTTCTCAGACAGTCTGAAGAGAGAGCTCATATTTTTTCCTTGTGAGAAATGCAAGGTATCTTACTTCATTCTTTCCCTGCATTTATCATGAATGTAATCAAAAAGTAGCTACTAAAATCATCGATTCACATCTGAGCTTTCCTCAAGGTAAGTTGATTCATTCAGTAACATCCTGGGTCTTGCAGATTTTGCACACTCTTGGAGTAATCTGGAGTTATTAGCTAAATGCTAAACTAAATGAATTCAAAATATGATTCAATGAAGAAAACTTCTGTTAAGAAGCTGAGGGATACAGTAGCCATAGATAAGCAATGAAACTGAAAATGCAGTGATCAGAGATCTGTAGATACTGGAAATTAGCAATATCAGCCTACTGGTTACAGTATTTTCCCCAAACTTTTCAGGATTTATGCTAGGTTTTCCTGAAGAATTTATTTGTTATATAAAACTATTCTGCCTGTAAATCATTTACCTCTCATTGTAGGTGGCTACACAGCAGACCATCCTGTAATTAAAATATTCTGGAGAGTTGTTGAAAGCTTCACTGATGAAGAGAAACGCAAACTACTCAAATTTGTAACAAGCTGCTCTCGACCCCCTCTTCTGGGATTTAAGGTACATGTCCTCTGGCTGCCTAGCAAGTTTCTGTAAATGCTGCAGATGTTGATCCAAGCTTTTCTCATCTGTAGGAATCTACAGATACAGAGCATTTGCTGTGTGTCATTGAAGGCCCTTGCTGCCATTTCATGTTTCTGTGCAGAAGCAGAATTGCTACCAGTTTCAAGGAACAGGTTGAGTTAAGAATAGTGTTTTTAAGTCAGGCAAAAGAGAAATGAGGATATAAAAGCAGCTGTTAAATTTGAACCACGTAAATTAACCGTTTGAAGCAGGACATGTATTATGTTTTCTTCTCATTCACATTTACCTGCTTTTAGGTCACAGCTCAGTACCCTTTGTAGATAAATATTTTACTGCTATCTCCAGATTGCTATTTACAGGGAAGCTTAAGTATGAAGAAAACTTTTTGTCTACTGCTGATAAAACTAAAGAGAGGCCAAGGCAAGGTGAAGACATTTTGAAACTAAATTCTGGGGATATTCTACCCATGAGTTTCACTGCACTGCAAAATTCTGGTTAAAAACCAGTCGTGGACTTCATTTCCTCTGAAATGTGGGAGCATTCAGTGCTGTGTGGTGGTGTTACCATAGGATGGCAAGATATCCTCCATCTTCAATATCTGTAATCTATAGCTCAGCTACACTCCTTTTATAGACACACCTAGGAGAGGAACTGGCACTTTTAGTTGGCAATTTGTCTGACTGCTCCATGTGTCAACTTCAGGATGAAATGCATCATCTTAGACTCCACAAAACATACTAACTAGATACCCAATAACAGTAAAGAGCATCCATGGATTTGGATATGGAGACAATGGAGATGGCTGCTTAATCATGTGAATCCTATCTAGGGTATTCGTTGACTGATTTACGTGACTGATTATTTAAAAGCCTGCAAGCATTTCTCCTAAACTCCCCAAGACCATGTGAATATCACTGTACAGGACTCTAGCAATGAACGGGACAGCAGGAAGGACAATTAGAAAACTGTAGGATGAGACCAAGATAGAACAGTGCACATCAGTTGTGTGAGGGAGAACTGGGAAACAGCTGTGTGGAAACCAGTTAAACAGAAGTCTCCATTTGTTGTCATCCTCTTCAATTACAAGGGGAGAGGAGGAAATGCAGATGTAGGTACCCAGCTTTGAGGTAGCCAGTGTGACATTTGAAGAGATGGAGGAAATGAATCAAAAGTCTAAAAATGTTAAGGCTGACGGTGACACAGCTAAATGTGGAAAGCTGAAGTTTGTGTGTGCACTTGGGAGATAGGCCACGAACTGACTTTTTAACAGATTTGGCTAGGAAAAAATGGAACTGACTGCAGTAGTATCTCGTTAACAGGGATTTACCACCAAACCAGGGGCTTGCAGGAAGCGTTTGCCAGAAAAGGAAGTGGGTAACTGGTATTGTCATCAGCAGTAATGTCCTGTTAGCCTGTGACAGTGTGTCGTTTAATGCTTTGAAGGTGAAGAGTGTGAAGCCACAGGAGTGCTGAGTATTACTGGCCAAATAACTGAACATATATATGTTGATGGTAGATGATCTTCAGAATTTGTTTGCACTCTTGTAATATATTTGTCCTGTGTTTTTCTGAGGGAAACACAATTTCTGGGTTATCACTCTGAAATCTTCTGTATGCTTTATATTGTGGAACTGGCATGTTTTCTTCAAGTTAGTACATGTTAATTTAAGATAAGGAAATGTCTTAACATTCATAGCTTATAGATAGCACAGTCTAGCTATGCATCATTTTAAAATTTTAAACTTTCACTGCCAGAGTCAGGTTCAGAATAACATTTACTAAAGCTAATCAAAGTTTAATAAGTTTAAAAAATGTCATTGTTACGGACAAAAAAAAAAATCATTAAAGCGTGGTTGAAAATTGTTAAGTTCCAATCAGGTCACATAATAAATTGATGATACTTTTCACTTCCAAACTATTGCATTTTCCCGCTGTATAGTATTTAATTATGCAACAAATGGTGCCCTTGGCATGACATTTCAATTTAGAACTCCATTTTTCCATTTTTAAAGCTAAAGTAGGGGAATTCAATTAGCATTTTGAAAGGAACACTAAAAATGCAGCATTTTAGCCGTGAAATACTTTTAAGGCCTCCATTTGAACAGTAATTTAGGTTAGAATCTCATTGACCTTTTGCCTTTGGAGCTGGAATTTTTCTCCAGTTTCTAAAATCAGAACTTTTTTACCTCAGGCAGGCATTTGATAAGACGAATACTGTCTTGCCAGCAAAAGCAGTGCTTTAGAGGTAAAAAATAAATATTTTTTTTTTACTATACTCCTCAGAAGAAAAAAAAGGGATATTATTAAAACAATGAAATATTACATACAAAATATTTTAAAGTGTGTTATCACATCAGAAGAATAATCAGGATTGGACAAGGTTATATCATTATGGACTCACTCTGCATATCTGTGTTATTTTTTTTGTGGCATTGTAGATGTGTATGATAGACTGTATGAACAATAACAAATCATTATATTCTCCTTAGAGCCAAATAAATTGCCTTATGTTTTGCAAATCAGTGGATCTTGGTGGGGACAAGGTAGAGCGAGGTACTACATAATTCAAGAGTGGTTTTGGTGCTACCAGGAATGAAAGAAAACGCTATTTGAGTATGTAATTGTGACAGGTGTTAATCTAGTGATTTACTTCCTAGAAATGTGTGCCAGCTACTACAGAGTAGGTTTCGGCTTGTATATCTTTTTTTGATATGTTTTTTTTGTTGTTGTTGCATTTTCCAGGAGTTATATCCTGCATTTTGCATTCACAATGGAGGATCTGATTTAGACAGGCTACCTACTGCCAGTACCTGCATGAACTTGCTGAAGCTTCCTGAGTTTTATGATGAGAATCTGATGAGAAGCAAACTTCTTTATGCCATTGAATGTGCTGCTGGATTTGAATTAAGCTGAGTCGAACTGATGCTTATTTGGATGATCTGCAGAGGAACTAACCAGTGCCTACTCTATAAGCAGCACCCATACCCAAGCAGTTTTAAGGGAATTCTATCTAGATTTCTGCAGCTCTTGTGTCTTATCAAATGCCCTCAAATAGGTTTCATTTCTAAACACGATTTCTTAGCTTTCATTACTGAATATTATGTTGACACCGCTTTATGATTCAAAACAATGAATGCCGTGTGCAGTGTGGCTGATTTCTGTGTTTATGTGAAGAAAGAGCACATTTAAAGAACAGTGACATCTCAGTGAAATTAACCAAAGATGAAGCTTTGGCTTTGTGCTGTTCAAACATAAATAATATTACAAACTGGCAATAAAGTTGCATACCGTGCAGTGCATTGGGATGAGACAGGGCTAACATCCTGCAATTAATCTTTTAGATAGAAGGGAAGCAGATGTTTGCAGATATCCCAGAACTGAGGATGAAAATACTCATTACTGGTAACCTAACATCTTTACTTGCATTGTGGAATCGTTTACAAGTGATAGAGAGATGGGCAATCACCAAGTGGTTGTGTGTATAGACTGGGGAATGAGGGGCTGGAGACCAGCTGTGGAAAGGGACCTGGGGGTCCTTGTCCGTGGAAAATTGGATATGAGTCAGCAGTGCCCTGGCAGCCTGGCTGCATCATTACCACTTGGACACTGTTCTGAATGAATGTGAGTGTCCAGGTTTTCTCTGTCCTGTTTCTGTCTTTTGCGCCCGTACAGGTTTTTTGGTTGGTTGGTTTATTTCAAATGAATCAGACTCCTATTGCATACACAGTACAAACAAAAATCATCACTTTGGAAAAATATACGTGTAACAGTTATTAAAATTATTTGAACCAAAGTTATCAGGCTTTATCTTTTATATTTGAAGCCTGTGGTGTTCACATTCCTTTTCCCTATCATTTATTTCCATCTTAAATACCATATCTGTGCCGTAGAACTAATCAAATTAATTTTTTTTTTTTGTGATTAAAAAGCCTTTATATCCATCTCCCTGTAGTATTTCTACTGTGAAAAGTAAGTGGGAATATGCTGCTTAATAAAATTTGATATCTGGGGGAAAAATTGCTTTCATATGGAAGGAGCTGATCCTCTAGTAGTAGGCACATCGTAGGGTTTCATATGCAACCTGCAGTCAATTTAAAAAAAGAATTATAGTTCAGACTGTAAGATTCATAACTGCATCCCTCTGAACTTTAGTTTTATATTTTAAATCATCAAAAATTACAATCAAATTTGTATTCATCTCTTATGCAAAAAAATATTTTGCTGTTACTGGAAACTCTGCTGGATTTCCTAATTAATAAGCAGTAACCAGCAATATCCTTTTAAATGTGGGAAAACTGAGTGCTTTTAAGATGTTTACTAGTAACCATATAAAAATGTATAATTTCTTAATTTGGGTAATAAATGAAGTGTTAAAATACTATTTGTAGTCTTGATGTACAGAAATAAAACAATTGGTTTTCTTTTTGGTTTTGCTTTAGGCTTTTTATTTATGTTAAGTATTACATACCCAACCTATTCTTTATCCCAAATTCTTTTCTTGTATATTTTTCTACATAAATTATGGAACTTGTAAAGAAGTTGAAAAAGAGATCAGTAATAGTGGAACTGCCTCCTCCTAATTGCAAAACCTGAACACTTCTTTTAGATAGCATTATTTATTTTAGAACCTAATGCTTTAAATATTTTAAAATTATTTTTCAGTTCCATTATTTTGCTACATTGGGTAGTGTTGTATCTGTATTTTGTAAAATTAAATTAAATTTTTCTATTAAATATTTGTATTTTGAAGATTGTATTGGAGTCATGCCAAGTCCTGGTAACGTTTGCTTTCTGCTTTTCAAAAGGAGACAGTGCACACTATTCCTGTCTGTGACCAGGGAAGCAGTGGGTTCCACAGGGAGTTCAGGCTGGGGGGGGAAGTGTGAGCTGCAGAGAGGTGTAACTGCAGGAATCACAGAGCTGCAGAAAACTTCCCTAGAGAACTTGAGTTGGCTGAAAATACTCCGACATTTTATTTCTTTGGTATGTAGCACTCGGTGACCTTGTTTGTATATTCTGTACAGTAAGTGTGAAATTCTGACACTGGCAGGTCACTGAGAACAGTTGTAGCCCAGATTTCATTCTGCAGGGCTGGAAGTCTGTGCTGCAACAGCTTCACCTCCCTCAGACTGCAGTGAGAGGAGTGGGGAGCTTTCCTTTGGCAACCAGTGCTTACACTTCTGCCAGCTGTTTTCAGAGAGTCAGGACGAAGCACAAGTTCCTGCTTTTCCATGATCTGTTGCTGGATATTTTAAGGAGCAAGGTATGAGAAGTAACATAGGCGTGTAGTTAGTCATGTCCCGAGGAGCTGGAGGGTTGAAATGATCTCTCACAGCACTTATACAGCGAGAATTGTTTCTATGTGAAACTGGATTTTCTGTTTTTCAGAAGAAGAGCAAACTGTCTCCCAGTTGTGATGCTCCTAGAGTTTAGGTAGGCAGAGGCAGTAAACACCATGCAAGTAACCTGAAATATTCTTGTAGATTTGACCATAAGAGTTATGGCAGTAATAATTATGGGTTTGGGGTTGGTTTCTGTACAAGATAACCCTTACAGTAAATTTCTGTACTACAGTGTTTCGTCCTCCTAGTTCAGTACTTGTTTTTGGAAAAATGACAGCATTTTATGATTGCTTTTTGTTTTCAAATAAATTTGGGGTTATAATTTTGTAACCTGTTCTAAAAACATTTTTGTCGAGGTCTGTATGATGGAAGAGGTCACAAATTTTTCATCTCTACAGAATTAACAGGCATTAAAAATGGAATAAAGAAATAAAATTAGCAGTTGGTCTGTTTATCTCAATGAAAATTTTTCCAGATAGGGGTTTAGTCCTATTAGCTGGATTAAAAAAAAAAACAAAAACAACACAGCAAACCACAACATAAATGATTGGCCTTGTTCCTTAATCTCAGTTGTCTTCCATCATTGTCCCGAAAGCCAAACTTGCATAAATTTCATAAAACTCTTTCATGATTTCTAGGGAGCATTTGTATATCTACAAAAGAGGAAAGATTTTCCTCCAGTTTCTTGTGTAAACACTGAGCTGACAGAAGTTTGATTTGAACAGTGAGGATATCTTCAGTTATTTTTGTGTGGGCTGCTCCATAATTTAAAAAAAAGAAGAGCTTCCTGATGCTATTAGTAGCAATGTGGACAGTTTTTTTGTACCACTTGAATAATATAGCACAAACATCCTAATTTGATGCTATAACGTGGTATGGAATTCAAAGAAGACACTTTGAGTGCAGTGAGGTCATAAATTTCAGTTTATACCAAAAACTGTTTGTTAAATGCCAGTGAGACAGCACATACTCTTTTCACCACTGAAAAATAGTACAGCACAGAAAATAAAAGGAAAAAACAATAGAAGAATATTTTGTTGGATCTGTGATTTTTTTGTATTTATAATTATATGCAAAAACTCTACAACATTTGCTCATATACATGACTCTGTGTTAATAATGGTTTGTGATGTAAATGCTTGTTACTTTTTTTTTCATAATGCTTTGCCTGTCAGTGAAGGAGAGAAGAAATGAACATGGTCTGTAAAACTGATCAGGATATCTATATTTTTATGGACTTATGCTTTTGTGAATAAAATAATTTGAGTTTTCTTGAAACTCTGCAGAAACACTCTTTTCTTTCGTTTTTTACAGTAAAATTGGGCATTTTCTTTTTAAAGATTGATGATACTGAATAGGTTCCAAAAGAGGCTGATATTAACTGCTCGTTGATCTGGAAGTTACTACTGTTGGAACAGGCTGCCCAGGGCAGTGGTGGAGTCACCATCCCTGGAGGGATTTAAAAGACATGTAGATGTGGCACTCAGGGACATGGTTTGGTGGTGGGCTTGGCAGTGCTGGGTTACTGGTTGGACTCGATGATCTCAGAGGTCTTTTACAACCTAAACTGTCCTATGATTCTACTGCTTCAGAATGATTTGTACCTTCAGTTTTTGAGCTGTGAAGTTCCCACTCTGTCAGCCAAGCTGCAGCTCTCAGGTTTGGCTTTGTTTCAGTGTGTCTTTCAAACAGCAGAGCTAACTAACATCACTTGATGTGCTTTGAAGAGACTTCTTAGAACAAAACACCATGGATAAAAACCCTGAGAAGCTATAATTCATAGTGAAGAACGCTGCTCTGTCAGTAAACACGTACAAAAACATCTCTTTCAGCTTCTTCTGGAATTTTAGCACATATGTGGGCTCCTCTGAAGGTGCAGTTTAATTTTTTTGTCTCCTTTGATAATTACAATTTTCTGCTTCCTTTTGCTTATTTATTTTCATTGCTAAATACGCTTTTAGTTCCACTGTAGTATTTATAAAGTTAATATTGTGCGTGTTTGTTTTTTAATACTTAGAAATAGCAGCATAAATACTTCAGCTTACCTGCCACTAAAATGTGATTAACGTAAAATTACAGAAAACTCATCGTGTGGGGCATCTCATAACTTGTAGCATTAATAGAAAACAAATGCCCAGGTGTCTTGCCTGTCTTTCAGTATGTATCTGATAGTCTGGAAAGCTCATTAAGTTTCTCACAAGTGTAGAGAGATAACACGAGGCAAAAAGTGATTATGAAAATATACCAGTTAAATCCATTTCGAAGAACAGAATGGTTGCAGTCAGCAGGAATGTCTGGAGATCACCTCGTCCAACCCCTCTGCTCCAAGCAGGGTCACCTACAGCAGGTTGCTCAAGACCTGATCTCATCTCTCTGGTGACCACAGATGGGACCCGAGGGCATGGTCTGGAGCTGTCTCAGGGGAGGTTTAGGTTGGATATTAGGAAAAGGTTCTTCCCCCAGAGCGTGGTTGGGCACTGGAACAGGCTCCCCAGGGCAGTGGTCACAGCACCAGCCTGACAGAGCTCAAGAAGCATTTGGATGACACCCTCAGGCACATGATGTGACTCTTGGGGATGGTCCTGTGCAGGGCCAGGAGTTGCACTTGATGATCCTTGTGGACCCATTCCAACTCAGCATGTTCTGTGATTCTGTGACCTTGCCCCATGGAGTATGGAATGTCTCCGTGGATCCACAGTTTCTCTGAGCCACCTGTTTTCAGTGTTCAATTAACTTTACAATAAAACATTTTTAAATCAAGTTTAAACACATTTCTTTTATTCCAATTTGTATCCATTGCCTCTTGTTCTGTCACTGGGTGGTACTAAGGAATCAGAGCCTTCTCCAGGCTGAACAGCCCCAGTTCTCTCAGCCTCTCCTCATATGACACACGCTCCAAAGCCTTAATCATCTTTCTGACTTGCTTGTTAGTGAACACAGCAGCATCTAAATACCTTTCGTGGACTTTGATGTGACTGGGAAGCGAGTAGATGACACTAACTCTTCTTCTTGTCAGATGCCTGTAGTTGTTAATCAGTGGCACTTACCAGGTAGGGTTGAATTTAAGATTTTATGGCTTTCCTTTTTCAATTTCCAGCGCTGCTTTGACTCTTCAAGGATTTTGCAAATCTCTTACAACTGCAAAATAGCAGACTCGGTAAAAACTGAGCTCTGAATTATTTTCACAAATTTTTACAGATACAAGGCTAAACATTGATGCAAAAAACATAGGACTGGTACTAAATCACCTAAATGTGTATCCATTTCTTCTGCCAGCAACAATATCAAACATCTAGAAGAGCAACTTCTTGGACAAACTTCTGTAATTTGGCTGTTTTCTAGAGCCTGGGTAGCCCAGAATCCAGCAAAGCACATCACACGGTCAAACAGGAGAAACATGGGAATTCTGACTGGCACCAATGGGACATAAAGGCAGGCACAGATGTCCTGCAGCTTGATTTCATGCTGTCAAGGGATGAACTTTTCCTATATGATGGTTAAACTGTTGCTACATTTAATGCCAGAATAGTTGCTCTCCAGTCTGGGGCTAAGTTCCCCTGTCCACAGCTCTGTAGAAAACACACATTCTGTTTGCAAAGTCTGTTCGTGTATTTATAGAAGCAGCGTGCTCAAATGTCCTACTATATTTAACATCAGTCTTTTCTGCATTCCCAGAGCAGCTGTTTGTTCATTCTGTGTAACATTTAACTGAAAAGTAGTTTTGCATTATTTCTATTTTATTCTTTGTTTATAGTTACACATAGTTCTTGATTGCTGAAGAAGGAAACAGGCATTCACCAGATGGTGTTATTTCAGATCATCTTGTTACTGCTGCTTGCCCAAATGTTAGACCTGGGAAAAGCATCTCTCCTCAGTTGCTATGTAGTTTTGCTGTATGTTGTCAAACAGACCTTCTGAAGGAATTGTTTCCTTCTAGACCTTGTGTCTTTAATTAAGAATAACTCTTTTTGTTACGTTAAGAATAATTATTTTCATTACTCTGCTTAACTGCGTTTCTCCTCTGCACTTTCAGGCAAACAGCAGCAGAGCTCAAAGTTCTGCAGAGATATTTTAGGTCTAATTACCAAGTAGATCTATCTGGTTATTGATGGAAACTTACATAGAATTAACTAATATTTGCCATTGGCATATGGATAAGAAAGCATATCCCTGATCAAGTTAATGAACATAAAAGCTGAACAAACTGTCCTTGCAAGGAATAAGCACTTGGCATAAGCTGTGAGATCCTACTGCCCACAACAGTTCCTGGGTTGTTGTCTGCAGACCCCAAATAATCAGCAGAACACATCTGATGCTTTGGGAGAATTGGCAAAACCACCAGCTATGCTGAAATATTTTAACCACTTTCAAAAGCCTCCATTTGGCACAGGCTTTTGCTTACAAAGTGGAGTCCAGATAAACTTGCAGCCTCTAGATTACCTAAGAAGCACTGTACTGAGAAAAATTGAGGCTGTGCTCGGCAAAAAAACCACTGGAGAATGCTAATGAAAATTGGTTATTTTGTGCTTCTAATGCTTCTACTGGAAGTTTTAAACACTAGGTGTATTGCCCATATTTCAAGTCTAATTGTTCCTGATAAGCTATCAGCAAAAAGTTAATGCTTATATTTAATTGTGGCACTTTCCAGAATTACTTTGCCAGCAATACTGTAATTAAATGACGTGAGAACAGTCTTTGATACATTTGCTCATAATCTTTGTTAAAACCAAAAATAGAATCTGTAAATCTGTAAATAGAAAAACTGGATGCATTAAGCAGAAGGGCAGAGCAGCAGGCTGGGAAGGCTACAACCATTACCACCTCAAAAGGACTAATATTAATGTCTCTCTAATGCAGCATTTTTAAGCATTTCTTGTGTTCTGATGGGCTTTTCATAATTGACCTCCATAAATAATAGAAGAAGAATCTGGGAACTATGTGAATTGCTAATACCTCCTGGAATGCTGCCACATTATTTCCATCATTAGGTTATAGCTACCAGTTAGGCCTGAATTCATCACATTTAACTTCAACCATCTGTAAAGAGGCTGTCGAGGCACTTCCGATGAAGAGAAGCAGCCCAGGGACAGGGCTGGGCAGATTTTTCTTTCCTAAAACACATCTCCAAAGTGGGTGGAATGAATTGTGCCCCGGAGGTGCCCCCTCCTCCTCTCCCTCTTCATAGTCAGTGGCTTTAAACCAGGTTTAAAGACTCTGAGACAGCTGAAGTTGGGAGAAGTGAACCAGACCTTTCCCTCATGTTCCCAGGTAAGAGTTGAAAGTTCTTGAACAATGAAGATCCTTCGATAACAGAGTTTATTCTGATCCATGACTCAGCACTTGGATACCAGCCCGGATCTGCCTGGATCTTTGATACCAGCTTTGACAGACCCACTAGACCTTATCAGCTTTTGTTATTGGAATGTTGATGCTCTGCCAGCAACATCAGATTTAATGCTCCTTAACTTCTGCTGCAAGCAGCTAGCCATAAAAGCATAGAACACTTTGACTTTATACTTTTGCAAATACCTTTGAAAGTTTTCTGAATCTAAAAGCTTTTCGGTTTTATTAGTTCTATAAATGGATCTAATTAAGCATGTTGATGAAGTCAGTTATGTAATCTTTTTGGATTTCAGTAAAGCTTTCGATTCTGTCTCTCACAGTATCCTTTCTGGACAAAATGCCCAGTGCACAGCTGGATAAACACATCATGTGGTGGGTGAGCAATTAACTCACAGGTCGAGCACAAAGGGTAATAATGAATGGGGTGACATCAGACCGGAGACCTGTCACTAGTGGGATTCTGCAGGGCTCCATCTGAGCCTCTGTGCTTTCAACATCATCATAAATGACTGGGATGCAGGACTGGAGAGGATACTAAGTCGGGAGGAGCTGCTCATTCCCTCAAAGGCAGGGAGGCCCTGCAGAGAGACCTGGTTGAATGAGAGGGCTGGGCAATCGCCAACCATATGAAGTTTAACAAGGGAAAGTGCTGGATTCTTCATCTGGAATGGGGCAACCCTGGCTGTTCGTACAGACGGGGGAATGAGATGCTGGAAAGCAGTGCTGTAAAAAGGGACCTGGGGGTCCTGGTCAGTGGCCAGTTGGGCTTGAGTCAGCAGTGCCCTGGCAGCCAGGAGGGCCAGTCGGGGGTGCCTCAGGCAAAGCATCGCCAGCCGTGCGAGGGAGGGGCTTGGTCCTCTCTGCTCTGCACTGGGGAGGCATCACCTTGGATATTGTGTGCAGTTTTGGACACCACAATATAAGGATGCTAAGCCACTGGAGAGTGTCCAAAGGAGGGCAATGAGGATGATGAAGGGCCTTGAGTGGAAGCCATATGAGGAGCAGAAGAGGGCACTTGGTCTGTTCAGCTGGAGGAGACTGAGGGGAGGCATCATTGCAGTTACAACTTCCTTGTGAGGGGAAGAGGGAGGGCAGGCACTGTGATGACCAGTGACAGAACCCAAGGGAATGGCCTGAAGTTGTGTCAGGGGAGGTTTTAGATTGGATATTAGGAAAAGGTTTTTCCCCCAGAGAGTGGTTGGGCACTGAACAGGCTCCCCAGGGCAGTGGTCACAGCACCAAGCCTGACAGAGCTCAAGAAGCGTTTGGACAATTCTCTCAGGCACATGGTGGGATTCTTGGGGTTGTTCTGTGCAATGACTTAGATGATCCTTATGGGTTCTTTCCAACTCAGGATATTCTGTCATTCTATGTTGCCATGCTACCTCTTTCTACAAGTCCTGCCTCTTTCCCTGTGACATTTCCTCTGAAGAGAAGCAAGGTGGCTTTGGCTCTTTACCTTATGCAGTGTTAACTTTGTACATAGAGACTGCAAGGCCCTTCCATTGCATGGAAAACACTGACAGAGGCAGTTCTCATTTAAAGACTTTCAAACTACTGTAAGACATCTAAGTGTGATTAATGTTAAAGTTTTGTTCTGAGAAATCTTAACTGAGTGGGACTGAATATACAGATCAAATCGAACTATGGGTCTGAAGAATTGTAATTAATTCTTGGGAACTAGTCAGTCCTGTTTGGTGGTACTTGAACTATGTGACTTGAGTGAGAGAAAGGAAGGGAAAAGCTGGTTCAGCAGTACCTGACTACAGTTACAAACATCATTATCAGAGTGCTACTCTTAAAAGCAAAGTAATCATAGCCACTGTATCTATTTTGAACTTTGGGTGATCTGGGAGAAGCAGAGATTTTGCCTGGGCACATACGGATTAGAACATGTTAGCCTGAAAAAGATCCCAGAAGCTGAGCTGACCCACTGAAGATCTGGAGGGGTAAGAGGTGTGTGTGCTACCACCTGGGGCTAAGGCAAGGAGTGCACTGAGTGCAGCAGCATTTCCTTCACTGCTTACCTGCAAGCACAGCAGCATTTCCTTCACTACTTACCTGCAAGCAATGTTCTTCTGATCAGAAAACAAACAGAAGCTAAAAAAACAAGACCATGTTTTGAAATCACTCTATAATTTATGTTTCTCTGTTAAATTCCACTGGAAGGTGACCAAAGGGATAAAAAATCTGTCACTGTTAATGTTTTTACAGATTCATCCTCTTAGTCTTGCACTCCCAAATTACTGTTAACTTGTAACCCATGTTACAATTGTTTCTGTGCACAAAAAAATGCTTAGGGTTAAACCTTGTCAAGATGACTTCAGGTGGAATGTGGAATGCTTGGTCATTTACCAAGGTCATTTACCCCCATCAAGGGGGAACTTGAACCACAGGTGGGAGGTAGAAACTTCTCCCTTTGGTAGGAGCAGCCTGATGGACGCTGAGTTAGAGACAGCCTCAGCCTGGAGTCTCTGGAATGACTTCTCCCCACACCTGAGACTCCGAGGTATAAGTAGAAATCCCTTATCTGCTCCCTCTGTCCAATTGTTCCCAAGTGTCACCAAGTCGATGGGGGTCCCATGGCACTCTGTGCCAGCCCGAGCTGCCTCCTGCAGAGATGCTGGGATTGGCTTCTGCCTGGGCGCAGTTCCAGAGCTCACCAAACCTGGTGCTCACAAGCGTAAGGTGGTAAATCTCTCGGAATTGGGGCACTGGGGAGATTCCTGTAAGCAGCTCTGCAGAATCCGGCTCAGGTCAGCTGGGGACAAGCTGGGGTCACATTGTTTTACTACAGGAGTTTTGGGGACAATGACTTTGCACACTCACATGGATCTCTTCAGTCTACCCTGCAGTATCTCTTCCAGTGGGCTTTGCCGTGTGTTTATGCCTTTCCTCGTATCATGGAGAGCAGCAAATTAGATACCATGGGCACAATATAAACAAACTTTTAAAAATTAAACACTTCTTGAGTGTCAAAGATCATAAGTTCTTTGACATAAGATCATTTGATCATAAGATCAAATAAGATCATAAGATCATTTGTTCTGAGCTGTCAAAGATCATAAGTTAAAAAAAAGAGGTGCCCTAATAAATTATATTTGTAATTGGTGGCTCTGCAAACTACCTGCTCTGTAAAGTCTCAGGAAATGTCTTCATATCCCACTTCAAAGACAAGCAGAAACCAATCAAAATATAGTTTGGATTTTTTTTCTTTATTAGATAAGTTTTTGTTTGTCTTTATAACATTGTTTGGAAACATTTATTTATACTCTTAGTGTTTTACTGTAGAAAATGCCAAACTGGATCTCATACAGCTCACCCTGCCCTCAGCTGTGAGCGAGCACTTCACCTCCTCATGCCTTACTTTCTCCAAATGCAGAATTGGTCTCTAAGCCTTCCCAGATAGTATTCCTGTATCTGAAAGGCGCTAATGGAGAGCTACACTGTCTAGAGTCAGAACAGTGTCAGAAAGTCTGTGGGCAAATTAATGTAATGATAACAATTGTGTTAAAGGAGCCATGGTCCTGGTTGCACTGATGTAGACAGTGTTTTGATTTCAACCCCGTAATTCCATGTAAAATCATGTTTCTTTGACATGTTCTGCTTGTGTGGATAAATAGCAAATTTTATGGTTGGCATCCATCGTACCTTTTATATCAAATCTGCTCTGTAAACAAAGCAAAGTAACTGCCTCATGCACTAATTCGGTCTTGTTTACTGCAGGTCATGTTTTTAGGACTCTTCATACTTTGTTCTCCCCTGTCATTGGTTACAAAAAGTTGAGGAAAAATCTCTTTATTTCCACATCAAGAAATGTTTAAAGCATTGTAGTGGGTTGACCCTGGCCAGATGCCAGGTACCCACTAAAGCTGCTGTCTCACTCCCCTCTGCAACTGGACAGAGGAGGGAAAAAACCAATGAAGGATTCATGAGTTGAGATAAGAGCTGGGAGAGGTCACTTACTGATAACCTTCATGGGCAAAACAGACTCCAAGTGGGGATATTACTTAAATTTATTACTAACAGGATCAAAGCAAAAGAGTGAGAAATAAAATAATCTTAAAAACATCTTCCCCCCAGCTCTCCTTCCTTCTAAAACTCTACCTCCTCCCCCCCAGTGGTGCCAGGGGGATGGGGAATGGGGGTTATGGTCAGTTGTTGTTTCTACTGCTGCTCAGAGAGAGGAGTTGGAGTCCTTCCCCTGCTCCCGTGGGGTCCCTCCCACAGGAGACAGTCCTTGATGGACCTCTCCGGCGTGAGCCCATCCCTCGGGCAGCAGCTCTTCCCAAACTGTTGTCCTGTGGGTCACTCCTCCATGGAGTGCAGTCCTTCCCAAATGAGCTGTACTGACGTGGGTCCCCCACAGAGGCCACAAGTCCTACCCAGGAAAAACCTGCTCCAGCGTGGGCTTCCCTCTCCACAGGCTGCAGGTCTCTGGCAGGACCCCGCTCCATCCTGGGCCTCCCACAGCATTACAGCCTCCTTCCTGCATCCACCTGCTCCAGCCTGGGCTCCTCCATGGGCTGCAGGGGGGTCTCTGCACCCCAATGCTCCCCCACGGGCTGCAGGGGCACAGCTGCCCCACCCTGGACTGCACCACGGGCTGCAGGGCCACAGCTCCCGCGCCTGGAGCACCTCCTGCCCCTCCTTCTGCACTGACCTTGGTGTCTACATTGTTATTCCCATGTTCTCACTCTGCTCTTCCCTGGCTGGAATTCCTTCTGCGCAACAACCTTCTGTTTTTAAATATGTTACCTTGGAGGCATTACTATCACTCTTGATTGGCTTGGCCTTGGCCAGCAGCAGGAAGCCCATCCTGGAGCTGGCTGGCATTGGCTCCACCAGACAGGGGAAGCTTCCAGTAGCTTCTGACAGAAGCCACCCCTGTAGCCCCTTCCCCCCCCCCCCGCTACCAAAGCCCAGCCACAGAGACCCACTACAAGCATTAAATCAAAATTTAATATGACCTCCTCCTGCACCACACAGTACTGACCTGCTGCTTGCCTTAGCACTTGCTAGGCTGGGAATCCTCTGAGGTTTGAATCTTACTTGTTAGGAAGAGCCCATCTAACCTACTACTCATCTCTTTATTTTTTCTTTCCAAATGGATCAACAACTTGGACTTCACAGCTACTTGCTAATGAGAAACTAATGATGGAGCGAGGTGTCTCTTTGATCTAATTTTGAAGACTTGTTTCCATGACCACAATTTAGCGTCAAGTCTCATGGAACAGTATTTTTTTTGAAGCTTGTATTTCCCCAAAGCACTAAGCCTATACTTAGGGTTGTCTTACTACTTGCCTTTTTGATTTAAGTTTCCCTCTGCCTTGTTCCAAGCTGGCTTTTGTGTTTTTGAACTGACTGCACTCCCACACAAACATCTCCTAAATAATAGGTAGCCATTTAATTGACTATATTTGGGAAGCACATATTTTATGTGTGGAAACTCCCTCAACTTTGCTTTGGTGATCTGTAAATTAGCGCCTCCTCTACTTTTTAAATAAAGGGCAAGAATTATAATTTTACAGCAATTTAAAGCAGGGACAAAGTCCACGTTTTAAAAATAGAATAATAACTTGGCTGCTTATACTTTGCTCTCAGCCATGACAGTCAGAAAACCACATGCTCGAATATAACCCAAAGGATGCTCCAATACATTGACCCAGCGCAAGACTCTGTCCAGGTGCCAGCTGGAGAGGGAGGAATCTGCCCTCAAAGGAATTCTGTGCCAGAGTTACAATTAAACACACAAGAGGGAAGAAATTTTGTCATCTCATGTTTAGCAGCCAAACTCATCTATTCAAAGGGTGTCTCTTAAAATTACTAATTTTCCCTCAGCACCATACCCAGGCATTACGTTTTGCATTTCCCCTCACAGAATCACAGGATGGGTCAAGATGGAAGGGACCACAGTGGGTCATCTGTTCTGACCTCTCAGCTCAAGCAGGGTCATCCCAGAGCACATTGTGTACAGGATTGTGTCCTGAAGTTCTTGAATACCTCCAGTGATGGAGACTCCACACCCTCTCTGGGCAACCTGTCCCAGTGCATGGTCACTGCACAGTAAAGGAGTTCTTCCTCATGTTCAGGTGGAACTTCCTGTGCATCAGTTCCTGCCCGTTGCCTCTTGTCCTAGTGGTTGGCACCACTGAGAAGAGCCTGGATCCATCCCCTCGGCACCCCCAATTTCTGAGACTAAAATAAGACACACGAAGGGGGAAGAAATTTTGTCCTCTCACTTCCAGCAGCCAAACTCACCTATTCAGAGAGTGTTTCTTAAAATTGTTAGTCATTTCTTCTCCTTTTCCCTCAGCACCACACCCAGGCATTGCTTTCTGTGTTTTCTCTCCGGGGAACCCGGCGGGGTTTCACCCTGGGGGGTGAGGGCAGTGGTGCTGCTGTCAGGGGGGAGCAGTGCTAGGGGGGGAGCTGCTCCCTTGGCCAGTGGAGCCACTGCCAATTCGGGGGTAAGGATTCTTCTCCCAGTTCAATTTCTGTGCTATTTCGATGGCTCAAGCCAATATTGCAGATCACGTTTATTTGCGTGATAGGGTCGTTTGCCATAAACTAAACACCTGAAAATAAAGGGAAGGTTTTGTGGTTTCTTGGTGCTTGGTTCCAGTCCCCCCCACAGATGGCACTGGGGTGGGCCCTTTGTGGGGCAGCTTCTCATCGCTGCTACGCAGAACTGAAATGTTATTACAGCTCCAGCATTCATGTGGAGAATGCTCAGAACCCAGAAGTTCAGCCCCTTGCTCCCCTCGTATTAAGCACGACTGCTTTGAGATGCACCTGTATGTGCAGTGGTCAGAAGGAATCTCAACATAAAAAAGACATTAAGCGTCCAAAGGAGGACCATGAGGGTGGGGAAGGGTCTGCAGGGGAAGTTTAATGAGGAGAGGCTGAGGGCACTTGGTCTGTTCTGCCTGGACGAGACTGAGGGGAGACCTCACTGCGGTTACAACTTCCTCGGGAGGGGAAGAGGAGGGGCAGGCACTGATCTCTGCTCTGTGGGGACCAGGGACAGGACCCCAGGGAATGGCCTGAACTTGTGCCAGGGGAGGTTTAGGTTGGATGTAAGGAAAAGGTTCTTCCCCCAGAGAGTGGCTGGGCACTGAATAGGCTCCTCGGGAAAGTGGTCACAGCACCTTGAGAGAGCTCAAGGACCGTTTGGACAATGCCCTCAGGCACATGATGTGACTCTTGGGGATTGTCCTGGGCAGGGCTAAGGGTTGGACTCGATGATCCTTGTGGCTCCCTTCCTGATGTCAGGATTCTCTGGAGCAGGGAGCAGAGCGATCCCTTTGGGATGTTCGGATGCCCCCGGGCACGCCCGCTCCGCCGGCAGGGGGCGCTGCGCGCTCACCGGGGGAAGCCCCGGCGGGGCCCTTCCAGAAGTTTCCGGAAGCGGCGGGGCGGAAGTGACGGCGCGCGCTGGCGGCGCTTCCTGTCTGCGGCCGGTGCCGTTGGGTCCCGGCGGGAGCGGCGCGAGCGGGGCCGCGCGGAGAGGGCGCCGCGGGTGAGCGGGGACCGGGACCGGGGCACGGGATACGGAACACGGACACGGCCCCGGGGTAGGGGCGGGGGCAGCGCCCGCCGGGCCGCGCCGCTCGGCAGCCGCGCCGCTGTTGCCGCGGCCCCGCGCAGGCCCGGGGGGGCTGCGGTGCCGGAGCGGCCCCGGGAGCCGCGGGGGCTCCGCCCGGCCCTGGGGAAATTGCGGGGACCGCGGCGGGGAGCGGCTGCGCGGGGCTTCCCCCGGGGCCCGGCGGGGCAGCTCCAGCTGCGAATCCCGGGACGGTCGCTCCCAGGTCGCCGCGAGGGCGGAAACATCCCGCGTTTCCATTCGCGGTGGGTTCGGCTGCCAGGAGGTGAGGGCGAGCCTCGGTGCGTTAAACAGACCTCCGTGGAGTCCCTCCCCTCGCACGGCACTGCCGGGGCGGCTCTGCCGTGCCCTCCTTCTCTCCGCAGCTCTCCGCGGGAGGTTGTGCTGCGGGGGCCGGTCTGTGCCCTGCCTGCGGTGAGGAGACACAGGGAACGGCCTTGAGCTGGGACGGAGGTATCAGAAACAGTTTCCCACTGTTCGGGGTGATCAGGCATTGGAATAGGGAGGCGGTGGAGTCACCGTCCCTGGAGGTGTTTAACAGGCACTGGTGGTTTAGTGGTTTAAGGGATACAGTGCTTGATGGTCTCTAAAAGCCTTGATGCTCTCTAGCTAAACGCACTGTTTTCCTCTCCGATAGAAGCAGTTCGGTGAAGTTCTGCTCAGTGCTTATTACTCAGGGCAGGGTCAGGAGCGAGGTTTGTTGTGGGTGAGGTCGGCAGCGGGTTGGTTGTTTTGAACTCGCTGTTTCCAAGCTCCGAGCCGAGTTGAAAGTTGACACTGGCAGGTAAGAAACATGGTTTGCCATCAGTGTTTGCTGGGCTTCAGAGGGGGCAGTGGGCTGGGAACGGTGATTTATGACCACCGTTCACGTTTGCAGCAACACTCTGAGCTGTGTTACTGTCGGAGCTCTCCTTGGGTGCTGTAGGGTTGAGCCATGCTAACAAAGATGGTTCAAAATACTGAACAAATTTGTTTTGAATTCTGATAGTAATAAACTGACGCAGTAACATGGTAAAAGCTAAGTTCGTAACAGCGCTAGTGTGCACGTGGCCAGGCTTGTGACATTGCGTAGTCAATTAGGGATCAAACCCGGAATTTTCAGGGTATAATGTGTCAAAAAGTGATAAGAACAAGGTGTTGACACAGAGGGAACAGCTGGAATGAAGCGAGGCTCTGCCTCTCCGGTCCTGCAGCAGAGGTTGCAGTCACTGCTGCCTGCTGACCTTAATTTTTGTTTACTCTTTGAAGATCCTTGTATTCCAGCTAGGGATTTTATGTTCAGCTGATGATCAAGATCCTGGTAGTTAAAATACCATTTAGTTTGATGGATTATGTTGTCAAAGAAGATTTGTTTGGACCAGTGAGTAAATGTATTTATAGATCTTGTCTCTGTGGTTACTTTTTTTTTTCTTAAAATTTTAACTGTAGCTGAACAGTGGTCTAACTTTTTTCCCTCCTCTTGGCTCCTGTGCTGCCTTCTCGGTGGAGAATAAGAGAGTGTTGGAAATGGAAGCTAAATTACTATTAAATTTTCTTAAATAATCTCAGATAGCGAAGGAGAAATTTAAATTGCTACTTTTACTGGCAGCACTACTTAGACTGCAGTAGTAATAATAATTTCTCTATCTGTAAACTTCAGGGTTCCCCTTGTTCTCTGTCAGAGTGGCGTTTTTAGCACTTGTGCTTTCAGACTACAGCATGTTCTTATCCGGGTAGCTTCTCTTTCTCTGGTATTTTTTCTTGTCTTTCCTAGATTGATGCAGTTTGCTAATTTATCTTGGCTGGACTTGGGAAGAAAACATACAAGGCTTCACCTCTGTGTAACACTGAAGTTTTAGTTAGAGGGCTAATGTGTTCTGCTACTTTTTTTTTTTTATTAAATAGATACACACATTTCTTTATTACTATATTCTTTCTTTCATCCACTAGAAGTTTTGGAATGGATATGGAGAGAGGGAACAACTTATATTAAAT
Source organism: Pipra filicauda (assembly GCF_003945595.2). Lineage (NCBI taxonomy): Eukaryota > Metazoa > Chordata > Aves > Passeriformes > Pipridae > Pipra > Pipra filicauda. The sequence goes on along the minus strand of NW_024104555.1, from coordinate 253,485 downwards.
CATCATGGATGATAATATCAAGGATGTAGTAGTTCTTAACAGTGCGTGGACTGTCCTGGGGAAAGAAATACCTGGTTTTTGGTTTGTTTTGCATCTGTACTTAACACACTGGTGCAGTGAGGTCTGCGAGGGATGAGGATAGTTGATTGTGTTGTACCCAAGTCCAGAGGCGTCGCAATTCCGGCCTGGAATCGACTGAAATGTCACACCGGGTTGAGCTCCGAGCGCAGCCACCCGTGTGAGCCTGAGCTGCTCCTGTGCCGCCGGCTGTGAAGGGGGGGCAGCTTGTCCTGCCAGGACACTGCACTTCCAGGCTGGAGCACCTCCTGCTTCTTACCGTGTAAACAGTGATGTTTTGAAGGGAATGCATTGCCTTAATTTTCAGCTTAGTCGTGTGAGGTTTAATGTTCTAGCATTGTGCTCCTTAAGTAGGAAGTGCTCCATTTCTCTAACAGCATTTGTAAAGAACCTCCTCAGCCTCACGTCCTGAAAGCATTTTCTGTCAACAGCTTTTCCTTTGTCTTACTCAAGGAATAAGGATTCAAGGATTAGTGAGAAATTACTTAGCTTTGTCTAAACTTGTTGGATCTTGCATATGATGATTGTTTACTTCAAGATAGATTTAAAATAAAACTGAGGATATTAGTAGGTTTAAGTTATATTTTTTCTTTTCATTGAAATACATTTGAATGGATGTTAGATTTTTCTTACATTTAGACTTAACAAAAGCATTATTCTCCTGTTTATTTAACTGCTAGGGAAGAAATAATTCATGCATATGCATTTCACTCCTCCAGTTACTAGTTGTAGGTTTCATTTATGCTTTCTATTTGTTCTGAGAAAATACCGAAATCCCACTGATATTAGTGAGGACTCAGAACCTAACAAGGATCTTAAAGCTCATATAATAAGTGTGAGGTCATTCCTGTCTACATTGCAGACAGTTTTAATAAAAACTTTGTTTTGATTAGAATTATTTTTCTACCTTTCTACCTTTTCTACCTTTCTACCTTCTATGACAGCCTGTCAGTGCTCTTATAAAGAACTTACTCTTTGCGTTAATGAAACTTTTTTATTCTGTTTGTCTGAAATAAAATTATCGTGACTCCAAAAATACTTCAGGGAAAGCGTGTAGAAACTTTTAACTATTTTCTTTTCTCTAAAGGATCATCTCATTGCATGTGATTATTTGGCTGAAACTTTCTTGGCCTGATCTTTCGGTTGAGGCTTTCACTGTTTTTAATTGTTTAATCAAATGCAGATCATATATTTTTTAAAATAAGATAGGAATATTTTTACTTTGTATAAAGTAGCCTTTTATGGTTAGTTTTAGGAGGGTGCCAGTGTTGCAGATATTTGTGACACAATTCCAAATTTGGACACCTAAATTGTTGTGTTTTGGAAGAATGCTCCTTTGCTTTAAGGAAAGCTCGTGAATAAGTCTCCTTCGATTTAGGGCCTGCTCAGAGATAGATGGATAAGCAGGAGAGTGTCAGCCAGGGGAGTGAGGGTGTCCTGTTCACTGATCAGCTCCCTTTCCCTGTTTTTGTTAGACATTTCTTTCACAGATGAAGATTTTGGATTTCTTCTGTTTTCCATTTTTGTTGGTTCACTGTTTTTAATGTTTTTTTTACCTGTTGCCCTCTCCAGGCTTTCCTTGTGCCAGGCAGTAAAACACACCAGTCGTAGTTCTTGTCAGAGCTGTGTCTTGCAGCCCTTGGGGAGGAGAGGAATGGACAGAGTTCTTTGTAACTTCTTGCCTTAAGGGGTGAGGGAGCCTTGTACGGGTGTCTCCTTTTTGGTTGTGGTGGGGTTTTGTTGTTGTTGGCTTTTTTAAAATGGAACATGAACTTCAAGGTAAAAAAGCAGCAGCTTCCTTTTCCCTGTATGAACTGCATGCTCTTGTGTAATAATAACTGTATCCAAATCTACTCTGTTTTCTGACATAGAAGCAGGATGTTTGTTCTGAGCATGAGTTTAAACTAAGCTTTTTGGAATGTTCATTTGATTAGATTCATCTCCTGGGGATGATGTGGTAGTATTAAAATAATGAGTATAAACGTGGCTATTTAAGTACATTTTACTAATTTTAATTGTATGGTAAGTTTACATTTTTCCATGAAACAATAAATTTCAGGAACCTGTGAAGTTAAACTCTGACAGCTTTTCTAAGCTCAGGTAAGCACAAGTTAAAACTACTGAGGTTTTTAATATGCCTTAGTCTGCACCACACTGTGCTGGTATCAGTGGGGGGAAGAATTTAATGTTGGTGCCTTGTTTAAATGTATTTTCAGATTAATTAATCACAAAACTTATACAGGTTTTCTTGCTCTGTTATTGCACTCATCAGAATTAAAGTAAATTTCATTTTGTTCCTTAGAATTCTTAAACTTCTTAGTAAGTTTTTCTGGTAAAGAGTGTGGGCATTTTTGTCTTAGCTCTTGTACAGCGCTGACACGGTGGATCTTTGCAAGTTCAGTCAAGAGACTGCTCATGGTTTCAGTTCAGTTACATATGGCACATCCCAGATATTCTTGCTAGAACTGACATAGATACCTTGATTTTATTTGGGATTTGACCGAGGTTTTGGGACTTGTATGGCTTCCTGCGTTGCTGAGTTGTGCTAGGTGAAATGTGTTTGATTGTTGCCTGAGCGGTGTTTCATTCTGAGGAGTCATGGTGTGAGATTTGGCTTTGGTCAGGGCATAGGAGACACCAGAAGTCAGGTTCTGTAACCAGTATCTGTTTTTTAAAGACAGTGATTTCTTCAAGCCGATGAGAGCTCTTTGAACTGCTGGTACAAATGTGTCTTAGAGGCCTTGGCAAACAGTGTTATGGTTGATCTTTGTTTACCCTCTTTTAGATGGGTAGATAAAATAGAGAGATAAGGCAAATGATTAAAATTTGTAGATTGCATTTGAAATCTGTAGCTTGTGAGCAAATGAAGTGACTGAACTTCAGATGAAGTTTGTTACTTCTAAACAGAGTATTTGTATATGTGTCTGAATTTACTGGACTATAAATAATAGAAAGATTAGCAAAGGTGTCTTGGCTGTGTAAAAGTCAAATGAAGAAATACTAGAAAACTTTGAAAGTGTGTGTGTTGTTGGAATTCTTTGTCCGGCCCTGGATCCACAACAGCACTAGCATGACTGTAGTGTGCATACTTGAAGGAGTGTAAAATTTCATCAGATCCCACTCACATATTGCTTTCTAATAAAACTATTGGAATATGAAGAATCATATTTTTTAATCATAGATTACAATTCCCAAAGATCTTTGAGTGTGAGCATCATCTGTTAACATCCCAGAGATATCTCTGGGTTGCTCAGTTGCTGTTGAGTAGGTCAGATTCAAGCTCAGGCTGAACTGGGAGTCAGAACAGGGTATTTATTCCTTCCGGGTTGCCAGCAGGATGCAATCCTTTACCTATGTTCATGGAAAGCAGCAGGTACCAGGAACTGGATGGCTGTGGGACTTGCACAGGATGTTGATGACTGGCTGCTTCTGTGAACTGCATGAATCAGGAGTTTGGAACTCCATCTGTCTCTCCAGGTGACTGCACTAGTCACAAAGCTTGAGCTATTCTGGCATCTTTCAGGACTCTCTGTGCTGCCTGTTGCTTCATGGCCAGAAATAGATAACGTTTTCTAACTAAGCTGACTGCAAAGGTCGCATGCCCCTTGCTGTCTGAATTCCCTCTTGGCTGCTCTAAGAATTTCTTGTTTGGATACTTTTTTCCCTTCCGTATTTAGTTAGGGGTGCTGCTTTGTCATCCCTTCTGGTTGTGCAGCTGATTACTTGCTTTGCTTTTCTTTGTAATCTGATCTTATAAAAGTTTATGGCTCTCTACATATCTGTGTTCTGTAATGCTTCTCATGCCTTTTATGTAGCTGAGGACTGTGCTGTGAAGAGAGTTTATGAACTGGGTTTCAGGATAACTGGTGGAGCTCTGGGCTGTGCTGTACGAGGAGGGTCCAGCCTGGTCTGTGCTCCTGTCGGTTGCCTTGAGTCAGTGTGAGTGTTCAGGGCCACTGCTCCCTAAGCCAGAACAAAGCCGACTTCTCCTGTGGTGACTGAGAACTCTATAAACTATGGAAACTTTTGGTTCACATAAACACTTGCCTGTTTGATTTTCATGGAGTTAGAGTAGCTGATAGTGCACTGCAAACTCAGGGCAGTTACCAGCACAAGTAACTACGAACTGCAAACACAAAGGCCGTGAAACTTCTTTCAGCTGGAGATTTTTTGCTTATCTTTCTTCTGAGACTTTGAAGATTTTGTGTGGATGGAGGCAGGAAATTAGCTAATGTGGGCTGGCTTCCTTGTGGCTTCAGAAAAAGCTCCCGAGTGCCTAATTAACAAGCCTTGCTCGTATATTTGGAGACAAATTGTTTGACAGATTTGGTGTTGGAAGAAGATTTTTGTCATGTCAATTTGGTTAGGATAATTGGGTGGTTTTTTGCATCTTTGAAACATCTAGGCATTTTCACCATGCTAGCCTTAAAAATACTGATTTTTTTTTTTTAATTGGCCATCTTCTGTTGTCAAAGTTGATGGTCATCTATATTCTGTTTTATTATAAGGCTCTTAGTGGCTGTTTCCTTGAGTAAATATTTTAAATAATTTTGTCCTGTAAAGATTGCAGACAGAGGTCTCTTCTAGTTTGCAAGTATTGTTGAGATCTTAGGGGGAGAGGGGGGCTTTTGGGTGTGGGTCATTTCAGTTTGTTGTTTTTTTTTTCTCCAGTCTTATTTGCTGTTGAGCAAAAATCCAAGTTTTTTTCAGAGAGCTAAATATTAGCTGACACTTTTTTTTAAAATTAAGATGAACAAAAAAGCTGCAGATTATTTTCTTGGTGTAAATATTGCTAAAACCTTTTTACATACAAGAAAAAAGTTCCTATGATAACTAAAATTTCAGCAGTACAATTTCTGGTTTATGGTAATTGGCAGATAGAAATAACAATAAATCGGAGATGAACTCTTTACTGTCATAGGACTGTTTGATTAGGAGAAGGAGAATATTAACAATTTGTTTTCTTTAGAGAGCTGCTGTTTGTCTTAATTCCAGACTCTATATTAGTGGCAAGTAAAAACTGAAAAGTAACATGCTCACTAAAGACAGAATATGCAAGCCCCAAAACATTTCTTTGGAACACATAATTCCTCTATTCTTGAAGGGTTTTGCTTTTTAGGGCCAGAGTCATCTGTTAAGAGGTGGTCATGTTGCCTCAGCATTGGTTTTTGGTTCCAACTTCAGGCTTCTGTTATTTAGGATATATTGATGTCTGTATTGAGTCTGAACAACACTGCAGCATTGTTTTTAAACAAACAGCAAAGTATTTAAATATATGATGAATTCAGTATGACTTCCAGTGTGCACAGAGTTCTCTAGGAAAAGATGTGATTTATTTTTTTACGTGTGGGTTGCTTTTCCTACATGCTTATTCTAGCTAGAAGCTTGAGTTTTAAATTTTCCCTCTAAGATAGATGTCTGAATTGAGAGGATATCTAATGCAAATGTTATATTTAAGAAAAGGAGAATATGGAAAAAACACGTAGTGGTATGGTTTGTGCTCCTGTCTTGTGGCTTCCTGCTGTTTGCTGGTATCCTTGTTAGGAGGGACTCTGACCTCTAGCCTTAAACTTGACTCAGATATACTCTGATTTTTTTTTTGTAACTATATGTTCCATATGTGCTATTGCTCATAAAGATTGGCTGTGGGATTTGATAGCAGACTTAACCCACGCTGACCTTGCTCTTCCCCTCTTTGTTCATGAGCTCTTCTAGTCCTTGTGTGGGAAACAGCAAAACTAGTGAGACCAGTTGATAGCAAATATTCTGGGATATTTTTGGTAATCTGTATGTTTACATATTGAACCCTGACATTAATATATTATTATTGGCATCCTTAATGTTCATTTTAATTCATGTCTCCCAACTTCCTTTGACACTGGTCACAATATGAACTATACCCTTGCTATTTTTTTGGTGTGGGGATTTCTTCAAAGGGCAAAGTCAATTAGAGGTCTGTTTACCTGCTGCACTTTAATTTTGTGTTTGTGGGACTGTATGGTTAAGTAGATTGCTAAAACCACCCAAGTTTTAAACACAGATAGCTCCTCCAATGCATTTACTTCTGTGAGTAGTTTGGAGTGGGGAGGCAGCATGGCAGGGTATCTCTTAAACTGGTTTTGCCATTTGAGGAAATGTGTGTGTAACCACATCCCTAATTAAAGTTAATTAAGCTTTAACCTACAGAAACAACATATTTTGAAGCTATACCAATTTATTTTAAAAGGAAGCCTCTCATTACTGTTTATATCCTGGGATGTTGAAAGATATATGTAAAACGAGTACAATAAATTAATTTCAGAATATTTCACTGGGCTACATCATGCTTGGTACTCTCAGCATTTGTGTGAAAGAACAGGAAAATGAGACTGTGTGGGCTAAAATGAAAAACACTGAATGACTTGAGGGGGGAAAAGTTATTTCAATGAATTTTTGTTCTTGATGCATGAGATAAGAAAATGTGACTAATACATTGCTGTATTGTTATGTTCTGAGTGTGTTTGTGTGACTTCGCCTGCAACAAGTTGATAACTTGTGGAAAATGTTGGTGTTTCCTTGTTCATAAAACTTGGAATGAACCAGCAGCAGTGGTAGGATGGAAAGGTGCTTGGAATTTTTGCCAGAATGGAGACTTGTTACAGTGTTGGAGAGAAGAAGCCTTCGCAGGAAGACATAAGACATTATTGCAACTTTTAGAAAGATTCTTTCATCTTAGTCCTCATTTAGTTGGACTAATGATTGATATAACTGTTTCTTATAATTATTCTCTAATATTGACAAGAAACTGTCAGTATTTAAATTATTTTTTTTTTAACTTGTAGGTTTCTTAGGACTCTTGTGAAAACTTTATTCTTTTATACTAAGAAGCAGAAGGTGACTCTGTACTTGAGTTGGTTGGTTAACCTTGCAGTTGGAACAACCTTGCCTGGCAATGTACTTCTGTTGGTAAACATAAAGGAAGTAAAGAGTGTTGAGTAGCTTTGGCAACGTGCAAATTTTTTGTCAAGGTCTGAGTACAAGAAAGGCTTACTGGAATCAATAGGTAGAGTTTTAGGTTTCCAAGACCTGCACATTCGTTGCTTTTCTGAAGAGAGCATCTCAGTGAAAATAATGTTCTGAAGAGCAGATGTGGAAGAAAGGACCCTTTGTTTCTGCTCATATATGCTTAAGACATGACTTAGGTGTCATAGATGACATTAGGTGAGCATAATATATGCTTTCTTTTGCATTCAGAGTTAGTAATATATAATCAAAACCGTGACCCACATACTCTTTTTAATATATTGATTAAATCAGGCTTTTCAATCTGTTTAGTTCCAGGAACTGCTGGTTACCCATGTGTCTGTGTACTGTGCTTCAATGGGATTAAAGAACATAAAAATCAGAATTAAAGTAATTGTTTGACTTGTCGACCTAAAATAAAGCGTTTTTATTTTTTGGGGTTTGGAACATTTGAATTTTGTCCTTCTCAGATCAGGTTTGGTACTAGAAGATACCTGACTCCTACCTAACTTTTATGAAGTAACAGTACTGGACAAGCTTCGCTTACAAGTTGTTGTTGTTACAGGACTTGAAAGACTGAGCTGTTGTTAACAAGACACCTACTGAAACATGGTGGATTACTATGAAGTTCTGGGAGTGCAAAAGCATGCCTCAGCAGAGGATATTAAAAAAGCGTAAGTGTCACTGGTGTGTGTTATGTATTTGAAGGAACAAATATAATGACGTGGTTTCTGGATCTGCACTTTGTTGCCTTCCCTTGTTCTTTTGCTAATTCCTGCACATGCTCCTTTGTCAACTCAAATGTTTGAACTGTGATCTTGTGTGACTGTGTGAAACACTCCACATCAGCCTAAGGGCAAGCTTAGCTTTGCCCCTCTAAGTAGTTATGAACACTTGGCCTAAAATGTTTCATTTGAGGATAGGAATTGTGTGCAGGTGTAGCAGTCAAAGAAGGCATTAATGGTAAGATGCTGCCGCAGTCTGGTATTGGTGTGTTCTCGAAGCTTTATCAACTTTGACTGTACCAGGTGCTTCACATGTACCAGATCCTTCTCGATGCTCCCCATGGTTGCCTGTAGTACTGAATAATTATAGAGCTTCAAGGAGAAGCCCACAGCAGACGTGTTTTGGAATGTTACGCTTTGATCATCAGAAATGCACGGGAATAATTTCAAAATAACTGAAGCACGTTGGACCACTTTTTTCTTAAAAGCATATCTGAGAAGGTGGTTCTTTGTGTGCCTGTAGAATCTGTTAATACCAGTGTGGTTGCAAGATACAAAGCACTGGGGAACTTCTAAATACTTTTAATTCCTGACAACTTGTTTGAAACATTTTGTGTTTATCTGTATAGCATATTCCATCATTTCAGAGTACAATATCCTTTGTTTTCCTTCCACTTAGGTACCGTAAGTTGGCACTAAAATGGCACCCTGATAAAAATCCAGACAATAAAGATGAGGCAGAACGGCAATTTAAACAAGTAGCTGAGGCCTATGAAGTTTTGTCAGATGGTAGGTATTTTAAAAGGGTTCTTGAACTGCCTTTCTCTATTCTGGGTATCAGACTGAAAATGTTGATGTATGATGCTATGAAGAGATATTGTTACTTTGGTTTATTATCCAACTTGACTACTTCCTTTTCAAAAGAGAGAGAGAGAAGGAAGCTGGCAGATAAGACAGAATAAGCAGAAATTTTGAAACAAAAATATCAGGATCTCTCTAGATGAGTAACCAAATTAGTTTTATTGTAAAAATTGAAATTCTGTGTCTGGCAGGCCCTCTTCAGAAATTTCTGAAGAGAAGTCTGCAAATACTAAGATTAATTTTATCTTAGCAGGGAAAGCCAATGTTACCATCGGTGTAGGGGTATTATTGTGTGTATCCAGTAAGTCAGGCTAGACCAACCCTGAAGTATCTACTGTTGGGCCCACTGCTTCTAATTCTTGTAGCAGTAAACTAGTCTTGACAAAGCTCAAGCATACTGTAAATCTTGCTGAAAATTCAGATTGCATTTGGGTGAGTTCTGTAAATTCAGTCAACTGTGATACAGATAGTGATAAAGATGGTGTTTATTTTGAATTGTTCTGAAAGAGGTGCTTAGCCTGACCCATGTAGTGCAGGAATGCAGTTTAGAGTTCACCCATGTGTTTGCTCGAAGAGTATCATTAACTTCTGCCAGTGTTCTGGCAGAAGCAGTCTGAATCATAACAAAGTGATTTAAGCTACTTTGATTATTTTCCTCTGTAATTGACTGCAGCTGTCTATATGCTATTTCTGAAGTGTCCTTGATTTCACCTGAGACAGTGAGCATGAGAAAGCTATATTTAAAGCACTAGTGGCATCTAGATTACCTCTCAGGGTTCAGCCTGATTTATAGAGCTGCAGTCTAGTACACACTATTTCTTTGCTTGGTTTTGATACTTAATTGACATGGGAGAAACAGAACTTAATTTATCATTAGTTCATTGTCTTCTAGAGTACTTTAACCTTCTTGAACTAATTTTTTGAGCAAGATAAAAATAGGATACTGGTCTGGTTGTTATACAGATCTTTAAGTTCTTTGGAAACAGTACACTGCTAGAATTTTAGAACATCTAAAAGTGCTGCCAGTTTTTGGATTGAGACCAAATCCTAACTTACTGCTGTCTTAACAATCATCTGTGCAGCAGGGATACCAGAATCCTGAGCCCAGTGGTCAAGAGGCAGTCAGCTCCTCTGCAGACCTAATGAAATTTTCTGACATCATTACAGGCTTGAATGAAGAGAGATTTTTGGCAGAAGAACAGTTTTGTAAGAGGTTACTTAAGCGAAGAATACTGACATTGGGTGATCATTGAACACACTTCCCTTGTGGTTTAAAAATGTAACATTTTGAGATGAACTTTGGGCTTTGTGAGCCCTCAGAGTGCTGTTTCTTGCTCCTGACAGTTTATCTACCTTACTGCTTTGGTCTTTTAACATTGATGAGTAGGTTAACCTGCTTTCTTTAAAAATTGCTTTCTAGAGAGGCAGTATGGGTAATTAAACAAACTTTGGGGATTTGTGTGTGTGTGAACCTATTGCAAGTTTCTATTAGTTGGAGATGATGACCATAATATAAAATTTTAATTCCTGTTAGTCAGAAGTGGTTTAGTTTCCAGCATCTGTTTGAGGTAACTGCATGTTCTTTCAGTGATGCTATTTAAATTTTAAAACATCTTTCACTGAAGAGATTCCAGTGGGAAAAGCATGATAAAATTGAGAATCTAAAATCAGATGCCCAGACTGGTTTTTGGCTGATACTGCCACACCAGTGCAAGCAAAGTAAGCCAACTATCTGCCTCTTTAAGCTCTTCAGGTTCCCTTCCAGTACCAACAGTGCCATCTGATCCTATGCAGTAATGTAGAGCTCGTTTTTCTCCCCTTTCTCGTGGATACTGTAAGGCTGGTCTGGAGTGAGATTTATAGTCATGTTTTGCCTTCTAAAATAACGGAGAGCAAGCAGTTTGAATCACATCCTTCCATGGCATTTTGTAACATCACTTCATTCTCCATTATTAAGCTGAAAGAAGTTAATTTTAGGGGTTTTGCAGTCAGTCATATAAACACTGTTCTTCCGTTCTCATAACTCTCTTACTGTGGGCGTGTTCTTGTGCAATAAAAGGAAAAAAAGCAGTGGTCAAGGTTTGTGAGGTGGATAGAAGGAAGAGAATGCTTACAGTGTGAATGCCTGAGCTCTGGAACTGCTTTTCAGAGAAACTGTAGAATCTTTTCTTGCAGATTGGTGAGATCAGGGCTTTATTCAGGCAAGATCTGACCAGCTTTGTGATTAGACTTGTGTGGAGTAGCAGATTGAATTCCAGAGGTCCTTTACAGCCGTAAAACTTTGTACCTGTGTAAAGAAGAAGACTGCAGTATTTGTTTTAAAGTATTCTTTTAAAGGGCAAACTTCCTTGTGAAGTTTGTCCTTATACCAAACTTCTTCTGATACGATAGGACTGAAGCTTCTAGAACTAAATGGTAGTAAGTCTGAAGTTTAGTGCCTGTTCTTTCTGAACCTAAATTGCTTTGGCAACCCTCATTAAAAACATTCAGCAGTTATATGCTAGAACTTTGTTAAATAAATAAGCTTTGAGAAGGTGTTTAACTGAGAATACCAGCTAAGTCCTTTCCCCCTCTCCCCCCAAAATCAACGTACCTGTTTACTGACATGATGTGCAACTTCTCCTTGTAGCTAAAAAACGTGACATCTATGACAGATATGGAAAAGAAGGCCTAATAAATGGAGGCGGAGGTATGTTGACAACCAGCAGTTCTTTGCTTTCTCTATTCTGGTGGAATCTTCCAATCCTCTAAAAATTGAGATTACAACTGTTTTACATTTTTTTCTAGTTGTGTTGTCAAAGGTATTACTGTTATCTTCTAAAAACAGACAGAGAGAACCAGTTGTAAAAAATATTGTGTGTACTTAACCTGAATGATACCTGAAAGGGAAACTTTAGAAGTTGTTTATATTTTTAAATGATTCAAATACCATATAGGACTGAACTTTCTTGTTAGTGAGAATGTGTGAAAGTAATTGAAACTTAACGGTTTTTTTGCAGGTGGAAATCATCACGATAATGCTTTTGATTTTGGATTTACATTCCGTAACCCAGATGATGTCTTCAGGGAGTTTTTTGGTGGAAGGGACCCCTTTTCATTTGACTTCTTTGGTAAGTAATCCCCTCGTTTTAGTTACGTGCATCTAAAGTGTGGCTAAAACTTTACACTTACAAAACAAATACAGCTAATACAGTTTTATTAAAAATAGTTCTGAAAATGAGGTAAACAATTGGTATTTTGTATTATATTTGAAGTATTTGTTTCATACATGTTTCTTGGTTGATTTTATAGTACAGAACAGATGTGGCTTGCCAATACATGTTTTGTTGGAAAGCCTTGTTTACAAAACCATGAAGTCATGGCTACTGTGTCTCTGTAGATTGGAAGGAACTAATATATGCTGGAATTTCCTCTCAAGAATTCAAGCAGGCAAACTTAGTCTGTTGAATTTCGTCTCTTTTGATCTCTAAATAAATAAAAAAATAAAGCTTTGAGAACTTCTGAACTGGGCAGGTTACCTACAAGTGTTAGAGCATAGCTCTCAGTGTGGGCTTGTGTCAGAGCAGGAGTGATTTTCTTGTGTTGGAATAAGAACAGCTACATACATAATCTAGACATTCTCCCAAATTCATGTCACTTGTTTGCTTGGTATAGAACCCCTGAAGAGTCAAATTAAATAGTTCTTGAGGCCTTGATGCTTCATTTAGGAAGCGCTCATTAAAGGAAGCAATATGTGATAAAGTTGTCAAAGTAATCTTTTTACCCTGATGCTGAGGGTCCTTTGACTTGTGATGTTGCTTGCTCTAGTGAAGGTCTTTTCAGAGGTGCTGGAGTTCTTACACAATCTCTGTATATATTCTACTCATCAAAGTGCTGATCTATAAAGCAGAACAGATCCTGTGTTCAGTATTTACTGCGAGAAGGTTCCAGACTGAAAACTGCAAGAAGGGTACTTGAAAAACAAAGCTTTCTTCCTGTTATTCCTGATATTGATCAATTTCTATAATAATGTATGTAAATGTTTCAATATTTTTAAAAGTATTTTTTTATCTTTGGCAGCATTAAGGGTCTAGTCCAGCTCAGATTTTAATTATATCTTTTTCTGGTTTGCTATTTAGGAATCATCAGCTGTTGGATGACTCTAATGAAGGATTAGAAAAGGGGTTGAATACAGTAGAATGCTAGTTGAGGAATTAGATGAGTAGCTAGAGGAAGAATCTGGTAGAGGATAAGCAGCAGAATTTGGGCAATTGGATCCAGTGGGAAATCAGCAGAAGTAGGAAAGGGCAGATTGGAGGAAGCATCTAGGAAAATACTGATGAGTGAAATGGGCTCTGAACTGGGAAGATGCAATTTCTTCACTGTCTGCAGTACAGTAAAAATTTTAAGAAGTGCTAAATAATGGTTTCAGTTGAGATGAGTGATCTCAGCACTGGTTAGGCCACATCTGGAGTACTGGGTCCAGTTCTGGTCTCCCAAGTAAAAGCAAGAGAGTTACTGGATAGAGTCCTGTGAAGGGCCACTAAGATCATTATAGGATTGGAGCTTCTCTCACCTGAGGAGAAGTTTGAGAGAATTGCTGGAGTTGTTCAGTACAGAGAAGGCTCAGGGTGAGAGTCTCATCAGTGCATTGGGAATGGAGGGTGTGAAGAAGGTGGAGGTTGCCTGTTGTCAGTGGTGTCCGCTGGCAAGATAAGAGGCAATGACCACAAATGGAAGCACAGAGGTTCTGCCTGAACTTAAGGTAGTATGATTGCACTGTGAGGGTGACTGAGCATTGGAGCAGGTTGTCTGGAGAGGTGGTGGAATCTCCATGATTGGAGATACTCAGAAGGCATCTGGATGTGGTCCTGGGCAACCCAGTCTAGATGTCCCTGTTTGAGCAGGGGATTGGACCAGATGAACTCCATAGGTCCCTGTCATCCTCAGCCATTTTGTGATTGAGTGGTAGAAAACCTAGAAAAATCTGAGCAAGATGTTGAGTAGGAAGCTAGAGAGGAGGAGCTGGGAGAGCGTGTTTAGCACTTTTGTTTACTTTTTCATTTAAGATCTATTAAATAAAATAGTTGGTTCTCAGTCAAATATCTTTATAGTAAATTGTATAGGTCAGGCATATTCTACCTACCAGTGGGAGACTGACATGGACCCTCCTTGGTTTTGATTGTATTTACTTCATCAGCCCTAGCAGGAGATTTAACTTGCTGTCTCTGAAAAAGTCAGTGTTCATGATTAACCTTAAATCCATGAAGTTAAATTCTGCTTTAAAATTCAGGCTTAAAAAGCCTGAGGACTTACCTTTTGGGTTCCTTGGAAGGAAGACTGTACAGCATAGTGCATAGAGTTATCCCACTTATCAAGTGGAGGTACCACGGCTAACGAAGTTTTCCTGGGATGTTGCAGCTGCTATAGCCTCTCCTGTGTGATACATCTTACCTTGTTACATCAGTGGACTTAACAACATACCCCCCTTGCTTAATACTCAAATTTATTTATTTATTCAGAAGCTGGTTATCTGCTTCATGTATTGACCTCTGTCATCGTCAGCTTTAAGATATGAGTAGTGAGGCACAAGCTCTGCTTCTTGCCCAGTAAGGTTCTGGCACTGTCAGCAGTGTTATGTGCACTCCAGTTAAAGAAAACTAATAGTTTCTAAGCTGTCTCTCTACTTCATGTGGATAGTTGCAGTGTCAGTGACCAGAGTCCTAAAAGCCTGTGTTGAGCTTTGGATTTTGAGCTTAAGCTCTTGAAATTTTTCTAGTCAGAAGGCTTCAAAATGAGCACTTTTTCACTTTTTCCTTTTCCCTTTTTTTTTTTTTTTTTTTTGCTTTAAGATGCTGAAGGCATTCTCTAACATGGGAAATTTTAACTCCAAACATTTTTTTCACAGATTTTTATAAAAAATTGTTGGCAATTGTCTTTACACATACACAAATATTTAAGGTAGTACCACATGAAAATATCGGTGCTTTCAGCTCAATGTAGTGCATTTTATAATGCCTAAAACAAGCAGTAGAATTGTGTGTATGGCATGAGTATTTGTATTGGTGAACTAGAGCCCTTGTAGATTCTGCTGTGTTGAAACACTGGTGGAACAGTTCTGTCCTGAAGAATAAGTGAATTTGTCTTCTAAAAATGAGGAGTTTTCAACTTGTTGATGAGTTTTCTGTGGAAGTAGTGACTTCTTAAGCAGCTACTCAGGTTATAATTGATATTCTAAGCAACTGGATAAGGACTGGGGTCATGTTTTCTAAAAATGTACACTGGTTGAATCAAAGATGAAATTGAATAAATACTTTGAAACATTTGTACTTTTTATGCAGTTTGAAGTGGCACATAGTGAAGCCCACAGAATGCAGGTGGGACTCTCTATCCTGATTGCCATTGAGTATGTAAAGAGCAGCATTCATATGCATAATTCCTGTAAATTTATGGATGTGAAGGTTTTCTAAAATTGTGCTATGAATTGAGTCTGTTAAACTCCACTGAGCTGTATTGCACTGATATTGCAGTTACAGTAAGTTTTCTTTATAAACAAAGGCATCTTTATTCATCTGTAGAGAAGAAGAGAATGTATGAAGACTTCTGTGGTGATTTTTAAGTGATGAGTCCCTTCAGACTTTTCAAATGAAAATTTATAATACTGTTAAAGACAGCTCTGAACACTTCCAAATGGAGCAAAGTTAATGTTATGTGCTGTGTGTTGCACTGGAGACAGTCACAGTTTCTCTTCACTCTTTTTTTAGGCAAATTCTTTGTAAAAATAGGGGTACTTTTTAAAACTTGCTCTGATACTATGACTGCTGGTTAACTCCTAACCTTTGAGACATGTGGGCTCGCTTTTTGTGACCCCTGGTTACAGCAGATTCTGTATTCCTGGTGAGCTCTTCTGGTGATAGTTTTTAAGTCTCTTTAACATAGGGATGGATGCTAATCCTTATGATGGGAAGAAAAGTTGATGCTTCCTGTGCAGTACTACTTTTGTATTGCAAAGTACTGCCTTGGTATACCAGTGTCTGGCATTCAGCTGTCTGTGCCATACACCTGCTGTTCTCTGACTGGCCTTTGACATTAGAACTGACTGTTTACTCTTAATGTAGGGATTGATTTCTCATTTCAGTAAGCTTGCTTTATACTGAAACTATATCCTACTTCGTTTGTATTTGGTACTTGCCTTGCTTTGGTTTATTTATGTTCTGTTTAGCATTTTGTTTGTGTTTTACTTGTAAACTTTTCAAGGATGTTCTGCTGTACTTTACCAGTTCATATAGGAGGGGAGGATCCCAATGTCACCACTGGTAATGGAGGTGTATTGAATAAAGACCTGCTGTGTCAGGGATTGTGAGGAATAGAAATAGATGTGATTTGGTGTAGGCAAAAATGCTTGACTGTTTCGGGGCTGTTAAAGATTTGACTTGGTTTTGGTTTAGAGGCTTTTCAGGTTCTCACTTCAAGGATGGGTTCTATGTTGGAAGATATCAGTGAGGAATTATGTTGAAAGATGAAGATGTTGTAACAAGATCATAACATTCCCCAACAGGCCATTTAGTACTTCAGACAACTCCTTAAGGAGTCAATTAACCTCTTCTAGACTTTTAAGCTTCACATACACTCTAAACCATCTCAGCTGTCACCAGGTATGTCTGTGATGCCCGAGTAGTTTCTGTATGGGCTAGAAATTACAACTCAGGACCTACAGCAGACCAGTATCCTCCAGCAGCTGTTTCTAGAAGCTCGACAGGATGTTTCAGGGCGTTTCAAACTGCTTTAGGTGCCTGTATGTCTTCTGAAATGAATCCCACAAGGAACCATGCTTTTCTCCCTGGTAGAGTGTGTTACTGATGTGATGTGATAAATTGGTCCCAATGGATGCCCTCTCTAGACTTTGATGTCCAAGAGAAGTCTGTTTGTGGAGTCTCTTTTCAACACAGATTGTAGTCTTGACAGTTTTGCTATAGTTCCTAAACATTTTATTATTCTCAATGTGCATTTGGAGATAGTAATTTATAAATGTCTTAAATGTTTTTCTTAGACTGTAAAGTAGGATTCATGATGTATTTTAATACAAATTTAATACCAGATAATGCATATAAACCTTATACATTCTGTGGAATTTTCCCTTGAGAATTCTGGTTACCTGGTTAATGTGGTATTTAAAAATCTACTGTCTTGGAAACGAAAGGTAAAATTAAACTTAACACCTTTATGTGGCTAGCTAGATATAAATGTTTGTCCCAGAGAATGTCAACTAGCTTGTTACCTGGTATGTAGTTTGGTTCCATCAAAGGACAGAATTACTGCAGATTGAGTGCTGTAATATTGATTGCATAAAAAGAAGCACGAGTGTTCAGGAAAAGTACTGTGAGTTACTCTGAGTATCCAGGCTAAAGAATCTTCACAAGACAAGAAAGAGGAAATTCTATGTGCAGTAACCATTGCAACCTCTGCATGATCTGTGTTTTAGGGTGTTTTTCAGGAGTGGGATAGCTTCATCAACCTATTTGTCTCATGGATAGAAAGTTTTCTTGCTGTAGCAAAAGATTTGCATAAGGATTGGATCATGGATTTAATTCACATGTAATCCCATTTCTGATAAGTGATTGTTTAGGTGTCCTAATGCAAAATGTATTTGTTAGTAAACTGGGTTATTAAAACTGAAAATGGAGGTGGCTTTCAATTAAAGCTGTCTTGCACAGCAGTGTCTTCTTGGTAATTAATGTTTTTGTTGACATAAATTTGCAGCTTTTGGTGCAATTTATGAAGTACTTAGAGATTTGCATGTGCGTACATTGCTTTGGTATGAATGTACAGTTTTGTTTCATAACCACTAGTCTTAGATCGTAATTACCCCTTCAATGGTCCAAATCTTACCACTCTAAATTTTTCAGAAATAACTTGGGAAGTTTGCAGAGGGTTTTTGAAATACAGTCATTGTCTCACTCACACAGCATTATCAAACAGGATTAGGTAATACTCTGGTTCCATGGTCAAACTAATACATAGTTTCTCCTGCTGAAGGGGAGGAGGCCTTGCTCCAAATTTTCATGTCTGTCTTCAAACTTTAATCTTTGTCTAATGTCCCATTAGATAGATTGAGAAGCTGTTTGATAACACACTGGCCAAAGGTTGTCTTGGGTATCCCAAGCCAGTTCAGGTTGTTAGTCCCCAAAAAATGGTTTGATTTGGTTTTCTTGAATGGCTAGCTGATAAAATTGATCAGAGGAAGAATGCTGAACATAGCACAAGGAGAGCAGGTTATACAGTGGTAATGGAAGATTCCTCCATTTTTAAGGTATGCCTGAACATTTGAGCATTCATTTGATAAATATGAAATGCTGATTACTGAACTCCAGCATCTTTGTAATTACTGTGTAGATGGCATTCAAAGGTAATGTTTTAAGTCTCCTATTTTTTTAGAAAATAACTAACCCTAAGGTCTCTGCTATATATCATTAGAAAGACTTTCAAATGCTTCTGCTGGTAATTTATTTAATAAGTGGGGTAAACATCTGTTTGACATCTAATTTATGAAAATGAGCAGTTACGAAGACCATGCTTGAAACGTTAGGCAGGTGAATCAACAGTGCTTGCAGCAGCATCTTAGTGTCTCCTGAGTAAGTGACATCAACAATATGCTTATTTTGAAGTTAAGGAAGAAAACATTTCCATGCAGAAGTGCTTACAGGTTTCCGTGGCCCATCCAGTTCAGATGGTATGGTTTCTTTTAGTGCCTGGGTATACTCTAGAGCTGTAGTTTCTGTGTGTATTTACTGCAAATCTGCATCTTTGAAACTTTTTTCAAATAGACAAGATAGAGAACACCTACTCCAAGAATTCTATTGTATTGTAGGTATCATATCTGTAGCCATTTGCATGAACACCTTGGCCAGACCTGCATTTCAGACTCTCTTCTGGCAGGATCTATAAAGTCATTACAGTGTGCTTCTGATATGAAGAAAGGATGTTGGGCAGGCAGCCTTGGCTCACTGAAACACTGCAGCAGTGCAGCCCAGTACAGTTTGACTGTGTCCTTATGCAGTGGCTGAACAGCCTTTCAACATTCTTCTGTGCTGCAGCGAGTGCCACCCTCCTGCATCTGCAGTACAGGCACTCAGCTCACGTGTCATGCTCTGACAGAGACAGCAGCGTGGCTCTGGTGGCAAATAGAGGAGAGAACAGTCACTGGCTGGGGAGGTGGCCCAGTGAGCGGTGCCTGAGCAGGCAGCCTGTTTTTACAGGCTAAGGTTCCTCTGCATACTGTCCCTATAAGATTATAGGCATCTCCTCCTGCAGCAGTACGTGCATGTGAGAACATTTGCTGACAGCACACAGTTTATCTCAACACTTTTCATTTTCTGGAGGTGAATGATGGCATTGCAGTGGAATGTGCTTGATTCTTTGGTCAGGGATGGTGTCGTTCTATGATGGAAAGCATCTTCCCTCACTGCTTTTGACCCTTGGGCACTTCTGCTTCTGCCTACCTTGTAACCAGTACAATTGCTTTTACAGCCACACTGTGAACTCCAGCAAAGAATTGTTGTGGCTGAACTTCCTTTCATCTGGAGATGTTCTTCTCAGCCTGTTAGTGTCTAGTTCCCCAAGCCAGGGCCAGGGGATACACGTGTCCTGGTAGGAGTGACTGCCATAGGAAATGTGACACTTCTAGTTTATCATGTATTGCGATTTCAACTAATGCCTTAGATTGCTATAATGAATTTCATCAGTTTTAACTGCATTGTGGAGTACTTCAAATGTAGATGTTTTGGGGTTTGCCTCCTTCCCTCTCTTCTCCTATTGTGTGGTGCTTTCCTGCCCGTTCTGTTTCAGATACACCAGTCTTGCCAGTACCGAATCAGATTAGCTCATGGATGCAACAGAAAGTAACAACTCAGTGTTTTCTTTTGCATCAATGAATTAATACAACTTGTTATTTGGTTCAGTGATCACAAGGCAGGAAAGGAGAGCAATCACATGTTTTAAGTAGTATTCTGCAATTAGCTGTAAGGGAGAAAATCCTGTCTCTGTGTTAGAGCTGAGGACTCCTCAGCGTGGGGGGATCACGACCTGTCTTATTTTGAACTGCAGTGAGATATTTATTACAGTGGTTGTTGTTGTTATTTGACCTGTTTAGAGGTGAAATTCTTTTTCTGTGACTACAGAAAAGCAAGGTAAGATTCCATGGTTTGCAGGGAGCAGGTTTTAATGTTTTACCCAGAGGAACAACACAGTTGTTATGTTTGAATTAGCGAAGATTTTTCTAAAGAAAGTAAATTCTTTTGGAAACATTACCACTAATGCAGTTATTTTCAGACAGGTTTGTTAGTACACAGTCTTTTGTGTTGCTGGGAGTTCTGTGTTCCAGTCTTATTAACTTTTTGACTTCTGTAACTGCAGTCTTCCTACCTACTAACAAACAGCAAGAGTCCTGAAGTCCTTCCTTTTGTCTGTGGTTTTTTTTTTTTTTTGTAACAGGCTACCATGAGTTCTTTGCTTAAGCATTTACCTTTTTCCCCAAAAGTTCATGTAATCTGCTGTTGTTGATAGATTAGAAGTCTGTCTCACTGGCTTTTTTGAAATTTCTTGCCTTTTGTTCTCTCTCAATCTTTGCTGTTCTGACAGCACCACAAGCTCAGAAATGTACTCCAACATTTTTATTGAAACTGAATCTAAAACTCTGTCCTCCCATAAGGTTTTGATAATACCTGGATTAGAGTAAACTGATTTTATCTCCAAACAGTATTTACTAATACTCTGAAGTGACAGTAGTTTAACATTTTGGTTTTGTGAAGCTTTTAACGTGTATTTATATAGTATTTTCAATTTTTAGAAAGGCCTTGACTTTTTTTGTGTGTGTAGTTGTTTTTATTGCTTAATTTTGTTAATCTGATATGCTTCTAACAGTCAATAAAAATGGATTGTGAGCACTAAAATGACTATAATAAGATGAGTCATTAAAAAACCCCGACACCCTGCATTTGAACTGTTTGGAAAGAGCTTTCTTTGTGAAAAGATTATCAGGGATGGAAAGGTTCTGCTAAATCACAAAAATAGACCTACAAGGCTGAAATGTTATTATTTTACTGAGTGGTGCTATTAATCATCCTGATTTAGGGAATAAAAGCATAAACAGGGTCTGAGTAACTGTAAGGTTGCTCTGTTAATGTGTGTTTGATGGTAGATACAACCAGCCTCCTGCTGCCTTCTCTTCTCAGTGTTTTTGGCACTTCTTTTCTTCTGCCTGCTGTACCTGTCTGGCTGTCAAAATAATAAATATTTTCCCTGAAAAGTCCTACCCCTTTTCCTGTCTCTGCCTAATCCGTCTCCGTGAGCATTCTGCAGTCCACCGTGGGACAGTGGTTCGAGTACCTCACTCGAGAGAGTTACTGGAAGAGCACTGGAGGATTATTCCAGGGCTGCTGACAGCAGTCACCTGAGGCTGCAGCACGTGCTGATGCCAAGTGCTGGCCTCTCCCTTTGGAGTGCAGGGTTGCCAGAGGCTAATAAGGCATGTCCAGGCCTCGATTAGGTTTTGGTGTGGCAATAATCCATTAGGAAGCTGGGTTGATATCAGGGATCTCTGGGAGCTTCTGTGATCCTCCCTTAAATAACTTAGTGTTTAGCAGCTGTTGTGCTGAGGAGGAGAGATTCACTTGCAGAATAGGGGGGGATTAAAAACTCGAAGCCTACATGATATAGGTTGTTTTGTTTCTATTCAAACTCCAGGTAACAGGAAAATTTGGATTATAAATAGAAAGCTTAACAGTGGGAGTAATATAATATAGATCATTTGTACACGTGAGTGAATGACCTTCATAGTGAACCTATGAGTCATTCCAGTGAGAATAAATTGGACTACAAAACAATTAACTGCAGTGGGTTTATTTGCTAGTTGATACGCTAGGCTGACAAAATGGCCTTTTTTAAAATCTGGCATAGTGTTTGTTTTGGAAATTATAATAATTCCTATATTTCCATGCCAAATTGTTGATTTAATTTCTATAAAAATAGTAGTGGGTCATCTTCATATTGTCCATGTTTTGCATGGACAAAAATAAAAAAGAAACTACAAACCAAAAAGTCTGAGGTAGAAAAAAAATCTTACACTTGCTTGTCTAGGGTATGTAAGATAAACGTTTGGTCCCGTGTTGTTTCAATAACTGTGGGAGCTAGGGGAGGGATAGGATTATTTTCTAACTGGTTTAGGCATTGTTATGTCTTGGCTGATGGGTGTGTATGTCTGACCCTCAGTGGCTGCCTTTGTTCAGCGTAAATACATTGTGACATTTCACCTTTAAGTAATTGCACATAAACCAGATGATAACTTATATATTTTTATTATCTACTGATTACTTAATGATGCATAATGCATATTGCATTAACTTGGAGATTTGTCATAAATAAGCTTGGATTTTTGTGGGGGTACCTGAGGTGGAATAAATACTGCATTTCTGACCTTTGCTTTGTCAGTTGTGGTTCTGAACAGTCACGCAGCTACAAATCTTTCCTTGTTTTCATACTGGTATTACTGCCATCACCAGGGTCTGCATTTTCTGAGCTTATTCTGAGCAGTGTTTCAGACTGTTACCTTTCAATATTGAGTCTCTACTTGCAGAACTCGTTGTAAAATCACGGGTACTGTAGAACACTGATTCTAGGAGAGCTGAGATTGATGAAGAGTAGTTGTAGCTACTAAACTTCTCTGGTTTTAATGCAAGTATTATGTTTATTGAGTATCTGGTTTATGAGTGTAGTTTTTTAGGTTGTTCTTTGTCTCAAGAGAACTAGAAAAATGCAGTTTTTGGATAATTCTACTAATAATTATTTTTCCTTTTTTCAGGAAAATGTGATAAAGTAAATAAAGATTACTTGTATAGGTGTCTGATGTTGTGTCCTGTAGCACCTCCTCCGCCTTTTTTTTTTTTTTCTTTTCTTTGAAAGAGACTATTGTCTTCCTTCTGGGAATGGAACAACAGCTGTTCTGAGTGACATAACACTGGAACTTGAATTTGAAATAGCATTTTGTCCATGACCCCCTTTCTCTGTTTTTCCCCTCTTTCTCCTGCTTGGTACGGACTGAATGCCTCTTTGGGATACCTTGTGTAAACCTCTGTACTTTGCTGCCTAAATGTGCATCAGAATACGTGTTTGAAGTATCTAATGTGGCAAGTGCTAAAATTAACACTTGGAACACTTCAGGATTATGAGTCATCAATCCCTGGCTGCTGCTTTTATATTTCAATAATTAATATAACCTATCTGGAAGTTACTTTTCAGAGACCTATCATGGTGATCCACAATCAATCTTGAATAAAAATAAGCGAGAAAATTCAGGTAGCTGCGTGCTATATTTTACATTAGGTGTACTGATTTTTAATGCCAAACAGCTAAAATAAGGAAATCAACTACTTTTTATATATAAAATATTTTTAGGTCCAAAAGTGAAACAGAATTTAGTCCAGAAGGATCATAGGCATTACTTTTGGGGGACTGTTAGTTCAGTAGCATCAAATATTTCAAAGGAAGAATTTTATCTGTAACAAGAAATGTTTGGGGTTTTTTTGGGTTTTTGTTTTTTTTTTTTTAATAAAGAATCCCTAATGATTAAATACAGAATCACTCAGTAATGCTAACCTCTTAAATGTTGTCTTCTGTTTTGTAGAAGACCCTTTTGAGGACTTCTTTGGGGGCAGACGGGGTCCAAGGGGAAGCAGAAGCAGAGGTGGTGGATCATTTTTCTCTGCCTTTGGAGGATTCCCTACTTTTGGAAGTGGTTTTACTCCATTTGACGCAGGTAAATATCACAACAGTTAAGAAGGAACGTGGGTTTGGTTCACAAAGGATTGCAGTATAATAAATTGCCTTCTCCATTCAGGAAATTTCTGGGGCTGTGGTTTTTTAAATTAAACTCTCTCTGTAAGGTGTGAATGTAAATAAAACTGTTTGGGCTACCTGAAAGTTCATGTAATGTGAACAGACCTCGAAGAAGTAATACTTTCTGTGTTTGTTATTTTGGTGCTACAGTTTCTTTATAGCTTTAGAATTGCTTTTGTTCTGTTTGCTTTTAGGTGTTGGGAGTGTGATGGCTTTTAGATCCTGAAAATACACCGAAAAAATGTGTGCCTGAACCCCATGGTACTACTTAGCCTGGGGTGGCCAGTTTGAATGCTGACCTGGGTATCAAGGGGTTGCTGAGAGCTGCTGGCAGTCAGCATCCTTTAGGGTGAATCTAAGTGTTAAGATTCTGGGTATTATTTGGGGTGTTACTGATATAAGACTAGTTCTGTCTGCCAGCTCAGGGCATCCCAACACCTGCATTAAAGCAGATAATCAGATTCATTAGAGTTGCTGCCTTTACCACCCTGAGTGGAGAGAAAGGGGAATGGTTGAGTTCAGCAGACAAGCTTGAATGCCTTTTCAGGGGAAGAGTTGACAAATGGTTTTTGGACAATGCTGTGCATTTGGAACTTGACCTGTGGGTCCATATGAGAGAAATAGATGGGGCCAGAGTCAGGTTTTTATTCTCACACTGATGTATAATAACATCTAGTCACTGCTGCTGTGTTGATGCAACCGAGGGCATCCTGAAACTAGGATGTAGTCTGAAGGGATGAGAAATTTGGATCCCACAGTCATGCAAAAATACATTTTTAGTCAAATGCCTTCTTTTCCAATAGGTTTTACTTCGTTTGGTTCTCTGGGACATGGGGGCATTACTTCGTCGTTCTCCTCTTCGTCATTTGGTGGTGGCGGGATGGGCAACTTCAAATCAGTATCAACCTCAACTAAAATAGTTAATGGCAGAAAAATTACTACAAAGAGGTAAGAGATATAAATATATTTCTATGCAACTATATGCAGAGACTTAAATAGCTATAATTACATGCGTATAAATATACTATATCTTTGCACGCATACATCTAGTGATACATGTATTTTTTTTTATTTTTGTTGTTCTGTTCATTATATTACTTGGATTTCTTTGCTTGAAAACATTTTGAAATGCTGTATTGGATTCTCTCACTCTTCTTGGCATTATTGAGTTGCTTAACGCTGTAGCTGGAGGTCTTATAGGCCTTCAGAACATCCTGTGTAGTGCTGCATCTTTTATTGTGGTCCTTGTCTACTGTCTGCCCAGTCACCTTGAACTTCTGGAAGGTTTCTGCTGATTGTGAAGCTTTTAGCTGGGGTTTGGGAGGACTTTTAATTTTAAAGACATTATGAAAGAGTTTTTCCTGACATCTGCTCTAGTTTGCTTTCATTGGTAGTGTTTGAGTGAAGTCTTTGTAGTAATTTTCTTCTGTCTGTTAAGTGAAATAAGCAACTGAAGCTTGCTTTGGAGAAAAATGTTCCTGTTTGTTGGAAAATGAACTTTCAAGTATTAATAACACAGTGTAGCTTCTGGCTATTTCGTGCTTGTGATGGGGCAATCATTGCATTTGGCAAACCCGAATCTTTTTAGCTATAGAATAACCTAAATGGAACATCATGATCAGTAAATTATAGGAGTACTGAACAAGTAGTTAAATGTAATTTTAGTACTTAATAAAAAGTCATGGAAAAGCAAGGAAGGGCAATTTTTTTTTTTTGTCTGGTAACTTGTGTCCCATATTTTAAAGTGCAAGGCTCTTCTGTGTCCTGTTGTACTGAAGAGATCCTGTCATCTTGACCACTTGAAAGCAGCCTCTGTCATCACATGCTGGTGTGGTCATATTTTTCTGTGAGTGTATTCCAGAAAAATCTGAAAACTGCCTCAAAAGTTTTGAGGGAGTTGTGCCATGTGAGAGAGACCAAAGAAAGTGTTTATGCAAAAGTTTGTTTTAACATTAAAAAATAGACTATATCAGGTATGCTGCTGTCATATCTTTGTTACCATATCTAGGAAGTGAGGGGAGAAGCAAGAAATGTGGTTAACCACGTCTAGGAAGACACAGTTACTATCTCTGAGAAATCCTCTTGCTTTGTGGACTATCTGCCCACAAAGCAGCTGAGTCTAAAGAAGATTCATATCCCAACATATCCAATGAAAATCTTCTCTGAGTAATATTTTGCTTCAGGCAAGAAGCTGTTCCCTCTGTTTTTAATATGGGTGTATTCTCTTGAACAAGTCTGATCTCCAGAAAGTTTTGTATTCATCTGTGTGGTTTCCTCATCTGAATCACAAGGGGAGAATTCCCAGATGGCTAAAATTTAGGCATAAATTAAGTATGATTAAAATAATTTAAACATTCCTTGTCTTCCCATTTCTAAAACAAAGAAGGATAAAAACCCCAAACCCACAAAGCTCTTTAATAATCCTTTTTTCCAATCAGGGATACTTGAATTTTGGACCATACATGATGGTCATAAACTTGATGTATAGGAGGTCTACAAATTACTTGCTCTGATAAAATGAAAAGTGGGTTAAAGACTCTCTAGCGTGCCTTACATCGTGCAAAATTGTGATTGTATCTAGAATATTATGCATTTAACAAACAGGTAGGGACTAAATGCAATGTCAAGATTGTGCAGTTGATCTGTCAAAATATTTAGTACTAGATAAGAGTATAGTGTAAGGACAACTGTGACAGTGTATGAGGTGGCAGCTGTAACTGTGGACTCTACAAACTGGAGGATTCCAGCTTCCAGAATGCCATTTTCCTGCTGTAAATAAGCAATATTGGTGAGAAAATGCAGATGGTTCCTGGCTGCAGCTCCTGCGCTGGTAAATACAAAAGCTTGACAACGGCAGTTGTGTTATAGTTATAGCTCTGTTATAGTTCCTTATCTAAAACCAAGGTCTGGTGTGTATTTGAAACTGCTTGCAGTGCTTTAAAATGCCTGATGGTGTTTTTGTCCTGCAGGATTATTGAGAATGGACAAGAGAGAGTAGAAGTTGAAGAAGATGGCCAGTTAAGGTCGCTAACAATAAATGGTAAGGAGCAGCTACGCTTGGATAACAAGTAATTCAACGCACGCATTTAACAGAAATTTTAAGCTATAACAGCCACCATTTGAGGATTGACAGGAACATTTTTTGAAGATTTCAAACGAATTCAACTTTCTGTATATCGGTACTCAATCTTAAGTAGTATAAGTAGCTCACGGAAGCTCGTATTTGTCATAGACTTTTGAGTTAATTGTTGGGACCACATCAATTGGACCATTTTTTGTCCTTAAAATTGTTGTAAACTTCTGTATGCACTTTTCTTTTCTTATCTGTGATCAAGGTGAACCATGATCCTTCAGTAGTGCTAGGGCGAGATGTACACTAACACTAGCATGAATCTTGCTTTTTCCAATTTGAAATGTGAGCCAATTAGTAGTTTTAAGTCTGCTGTGAAGTTAAAAGTTCCAGGATAACCTTTTTAATAATTTCAACTTTTTTTTTTTTTTTTTTAATGTTTAGTAGTGAACAATGTTAATACATTTCTGGTAATGCATTTCTGGTTTAAATAAATTAAGGATGTTTTCTAGTTGTGCATGAATGCAGACAACTTAGTAAGTTTTGACAAATGTTTAAATGTGTAATGTAAGCAAAAGGTAAACAAAAGTGAAGCCAGTGAGCTGAGTCTTTTGTCATTTGCTAAAAAAAAATTCAAAATGAATAAATGCTGATGTTTGTGGTGCATTCTTTCATGAATGGCATTTGTAACCTTCTTGTGTCTGTGTGTGATTTGGGCAACTTGGGAAAACGGTGCTTTTTTTTTTTTCCTTACCATCTTTTTCTTCAGTCTTAAGGATGAGGGCCTTTTTTCTTTGCAGATGTTTTCTCCAGTGTGACTGAAAACATGATTTTTAATTTCTTTTCTAAAGCTGTATTTGAAGCACTTATTTTTTTAGAAGCATTCAGGGGCTGACTCTCTAACTCCATCTTTTACCCTAGTATGCAAGTATTGTAGGTCTAGGCTTAAAAACGTTTTCTAAAGTTTTAAGTTCTGAGATTGCTTCAAAAAGTAATCCATACTGAACATAAATACACAGGAAATCAATAATAAGCCTCAAAAAGAGTCTTTCTGAATAAGATTCTTTGTCATTTTGTGATCAAATAATAATTACTTTGAAGATTTCTACTACATTATTGGCATTATAGTATCTCACTCTTATTTTTAGTCCTCAACCAAAAATCAAGAGGTGGATTAATGCCCTTTGTTAAATTAATGGAGTGAAGCAAAGTGTTCATTTGTAGCTAAAACCAGATTTTCAAAGTTTAGTGAAAGATGACTTGATTTCGGTGTGTCACTGAGAAAGCATGTGAGTAACTAATGGCACTTGTTAACAGCTGCCAGGCTCTGGGTAGTTCTGTGCATAAATCATGGATGTGCAGTTTTCATCTGTGCACCAGCTTTGAACATCTGGCTTTCACAAAACTCTTTAGGGTGGCTTAGTGTTTAAAAAAGACAAAAAAAAAAAAAGCATGGTGTTTTCAAATGATCACCTAATGCCTTCATGCTGAACACCATCTGCTTTATACTAACAAATGTGTGTTGATTATTAAATACATTGAAAAAGTTTGCTCTTGTTTTTTATGAAGGAAAACCATTTCAACTTAAGCCAAACCAACAAGCTAACAAACTGCTACAACAGAATACGTATTTGTAGCAAAGTTAGTATATTGTACTTTTGTCCCTCTACCATTAATGCTAATTTGATAGAGCCAAACAAAATAACATGTAGAAGAAGAAATAAATATGTGATTTGGTTTTGGGACTAAAGAAGTTATGTATCTTTCCAAGTTCTTCGCAGAGTTTCTGTTACTTCAGTGTTGTGTTTTTGATGTAGAAGCACAAACTCAGTTTAGAACTAAATAGTGTTTTCTTGTTAATGCTGTTTTTTCCTTCCCCATGTATGTTACTTCTTGATCCAGATAACTAAACAGGCAATTTATTTTAAAATCTGGCTTTGTTGTGATGTCTTGAGTTATTAAAAATGTTAATTTATATTTATAGGACACAGTGTGCTCCTTTAAATTATGTAAACTGTAAAAAGTGCTTCAAAATTGATTAACCAAGTCAAATAAAATTAGGACAATCTGGAGTTGAGTTTGAATGCCTTCTTGTGGATATCCATAGGTTTTACATTAAACTGCCAAACTTCACCTTCTAGTTTAATCCCAGGTCATCATCTTTAACATTTAAATTACGTCACTCAGGTTAAGAACACATTTAGGGTGGCACAGCTGCTGGTCTTAAATTGGTATCCACGTGCTTGTCTTAGATCTTCTTGCCTAGAAAAGTGTGGTCCTTCTCACAGTGTTACACACAAACAGGTCACACCAGGGTTCCAGGATGAAATCTTTGAGTGCTGTAAATGTGCTCAAGATCTGGTGCTTTTGGACAGCAAAGATCTGTTCTGCCCTTGGATCCCTGAAACTGGTTGTCAGAGCTGGACAAAACGCGGCACTAAAATGGCAGCGCTGCACTTTCTTGGTAGAAAGAGAAACTGTCAAAACACAAGGAATGAGTCAGCAGAAGGCACAATTAGGCAGTAGAGATTCCTGCAGTAGTGAGATACCCACACACCAGCCTTTGTATAGGCTGGGGGTTGATCTGGGTGGATATGTGGTCTTGGTCCAAGTATATCATTGGACTGGCAGTTCGAGTTCCAGATGTAAAAGACTCCTTTACACTTGACCTAAACCAAATGGTCTCCATCTCTTTCAGTACGCAGGAAATAAGTTGGTTTTTTGAAATAACACCACATCCAACTCCTTTTTTTGATGCAACTTATTGCATCCAGCTTCATTTTTAAAACACAAAATAAATTTGCATTCTGTTTATTGTCAAGTCATTTAAAATTCTTCCTAGTATGTATTATATATTCAGAATTTCTTCTGCTGAATTATTTTCTCTTGAAAACCCACTTACTACGTTGCTTTGAAAAAATTTTACGTTGTTCCTTTCTAATATGTAATTTGCATGGATATACAAGACCTGCTCACTAGAAGTGATGGATCATCAAGGACAGCAAATTTCCTTAAACTTCAGTTTTGGCCAAAATAGTACAAAATACTTAATAAAAGAAAAAGTTCTTAATTCTTGCAAATGCTAAGCATCAAATCTATGGTGGGATGAGGCAGCTTTCAAAACCAAGTGCTGTTGGATTAAAAGTGCCATTTCTTCACACATGAGGGGTTAATTTTGAATATTTAGGGACACTATCCTATTTAAATTGAGCTTCCTCCAGTTGTTTGGAAAAACTAAGATGGAGTTTTTGAACCTGCTAAGCCATTTACTCTTTCATGCTCTGCTTCAAAGTTCATTGGACACAATAACTTTGTAATGCTTTCTTCTGGTGCAACCTCTTTTTGATCCCTTGTGCATGGCAGTAATTTCAGTGCATTACACTAACTCAAGTTTCTCTTTGGATTGCATGGCACCTACCCCTTTCACTCAGCTTTACTGAACAAGTTTGGGAGTTTGCCTTAGAATGCTTCACATTTTAAAATGGCTGCAGCCCTTGATGTTCTCAGTTCTCACAGTACCTTCTTTGTTGAGAATCAGAGGCATTGTCCTGTGGTATAGGGGACAAAGCTGCTCTGCAGAGCACATGTACATAGCATTTGTAAGATGGATGTTGTATCAACTTGTGATTAACTGATCAACTGAGTGAGAATGCTGAAAACAAGACTGTAAAAGACTTAAAGACTTAAAAACGCATCATCTCTAAGCCCAAGGGTTTTGTATTTCTCTTGTCAGTGTTTGTGTTTGGCTGTTTTGTTTCTTTGCCTCCAGCGTTTTGGCGTCAGGTGTAACGAGGTTTGTCTTTTGTATTTAACGGTGGTGTGCTTCAGAACATCTCTGAGATGGTCCAGTGATAAAGTTATATTTTATTTTTTATTTTTGGAAATGTGAGTTTTATTAATTAATCTGTTTGTGTTCTGTTTGAGAAGTGAGCTAATCTGTTTGTGTTCTGTTTGAGAAGTGAGCTTTATTACCCGTTTTGCCTGAGTTTAATCTGTGGTGGTAACAGGATAGTGTTTCTAAAGGTGGTTGTGTTGCAAAGTGAATGCTGTAGCTGTCTGATGCTCATGGTCAGAGAATCTTTGAGATGTACTCAGTGTTAGTGCAAAGCTTTAACTTATTAATAGCATACTTGTTAACCTTTTTGTGGAAACATTTCTTAGGTCTTTTGGAAAACTTGCCTCTTTGGTTGTGATTTTTGGATGTCTTGGTGTTTAGGCTTATTTATAAGTCATGGTGTTCTCACAGGGTAGTGGCAATATGGACGTCTGTAATCTGCCAGTCAGCAGTAACCAAACTTTGAAACTTTGCCTTTTTGTAACATAAGAAAAGAAAGCTTGTTTGTACTGTCTGCTGCCTCTGGTCTTGTTTACTTTGGGATTGAATTGTGACCACAGCCTTGCTTGACATAGTACTCAAACAGTTTGGGTTTGTTGTTATTGCTTGTCTTCAAGTGGTTGTCTTAGGTACAGAACTTCTTAGCTTCCTCATGAAATGCTGAAATAGTCCGTTCGTTGCAAGTGTTGGAATGAAGCATGTTTACTTTGTGAGCATTGCAAACTATATCTTTTGAGTTTATAATTCTAGTGGGTTTATTTCTTGGTCTGCTTTGGTTTTGGAAAAAATGGCTAGAGTTGGTTGTTGAGTGAAGTGCACTCCTGAAAGGTTAGAGCGGAAGGTGGATGGTTTATACTCTGCTACACAGGTCATACCTTCACAAAACAGTGAACCTCACATTTGAGATGATGCCGTCAGATTAAAAAAAAAAAGAAATAATTAAAATCCCATGATGATCAGAGCCATACCCTGAACCTGTGCAAGCTGACTGCTGATTCACACTCACTGGAACTTCTCTGAAAACTCTTGTTCTGGCAGATTCAGTGCTGTGTGTTAGGTGTTATCTTACTTACAACAGCTGGTAGAAAGTTAATCAAAAACCCACACGAGTACCCTGTGCCCTGTCATGCTTACCGTGGCCAAAAGATGTGCAGCAGCTTGGATGTGATAGTGCCCAGTTCTGAAAGCTGGGATGTCCTGGTGTGAGATAGATTGCACTGATGGCCTGAGTGCTAATTACCTTCTAAATAAAGGAAGCGGAAGACTTCTGCCTGAGAAGATCCCAGCTTGGAAATGTCATGGTGGGGATTAAAGTATATTTAATTGAGAAGTAAAGCGTTCTATTAGAAGGATGCTATTAAGTAGAATTGTGTCTTTAGTTTTCTGGCTTTTACAATAATGTCAGCTTTTGCAGCATATTGGGTTCATTTTAAACTCACTAAAAATAGATCATTTTTGAGCTTGACTTAAAATTGACAATCAAGAAAATAGATTTTTAGAGGCTTCCAGTAATAACTCTTAAAACTTTGCTTTGCCCTATAATTTATCCTTACTACTGAATCACAGATGAGAGCTCTTTCAGCTATTCTTTTCAATGCAGCCAACTTCAAATGAATTTCATAAAAAAATGGGGGAAAAACCAAACCCGTAGGTACCATGTTTACCAGGAGCAGAAATAGGGCTGAATCCTTTCAGACAACTGAATGTTAATTCTGAGATTAAATACACCTGGTTTGTAACAACTCAGGTAAGGATGCCAGTCTGTTAAGTGGTATGACAAATGATAGTTCCTTCGGAAGGCTTCAGTTCCTCCTTTTCTTGACTGTTAAAAGTCAACTATGAAATCTTTTACATTGTTTCTTATTTGTAAATTTATTTGAGTATTATTACTAGTATGGGAGATGAATCCAGCTTAGGTGACGGGTCATAAAATTCATTTTGTGGAACACACATTCCTGATGGCCAGAAGAGAAAATTATTTTGGCTGCGTCTGTAATTGGAGTTACTTGGAGGTGTTACTGAGCCACCTGAAGATGCAAAGCAGTAGCTCTGGAATCTTCTATCCTGGTTGCCGTCACAAGCTTGATTGAATTGTGGTCCAGGAGGGGAGTTTACCTCACAGAAAAAAAATCAACAGTCATAGGTCTGCAGAGGCTTTGAGACATCTGGTCGAGAAGGTGGGCAGCCCCATCAGTCTTTCGGTTTCCCTCCAGAAATAAATGTCGTGTCTATGTTAATCTTTGTAAGTGATATATGGAGTAAGATTAACTTGCTAATTTATCACACATTTGCATAACTGTCACCACAGCCACCTCTGGCAAACTTCTTTCCTTGACATGTAGTTGGAGGCTGCCTTTTGCTCTTTACAGAAACTAAATCTGAATTTTTCATCCTGTTGCGATATCTGTCATACTCAGCAATGGTGTACTGAGCTTTGCTTTTGTGAAAGAGCACATCCTTTAGTGTCAGTCTGTGTCATTCTTCCAGGAGGAGCTAGACCAAAATTGCTTTGAACTTCTCTAGGAAAGTATTTCTGGAGGAAAAGGGAGAAAACTCCCATGGCCAAGGCTCGGCCTTTCCTGCAGCCTCTCTTAGCCAGTCGGAGGACTGAGCCTTTTGTCTTCAGAGGACCCTGGCCAGGCTTTCTGTAGTAACGCTGCCTCTCATCAGAAGGCACTTTGGTGCTTTGAGTTATTTGGACATGCCCTGCTAAGTAGTCACTCACCCCCCCCCAGAATTAATCTCTAATCTCTACGTATACATTTCTTACTGCTGGGGCTTACGGGAAATACGGGCAGGTCCTTATCACCCAATGTACTGCACTTCAGTAACGAAGGAGCATTCATTATTCATCTGTGCTACACAAACTGGGAGCTGGCTATCCAGGAGAGCAACAGAGGGCTAGAAATTCGCTTAGAGCTGTTTTGGGTGTGCCTGGTGTTGCGTGCAAGCATGAGTAGTGTTCACAGACCTCCTGCCCTCGGTTTTTGACTGAGCTCCTGAGTGAGTGCAAAGAGGTGGAAGATTTTTTTCTTAGGGAGATTCACCTTCAGAGTTAGGACAACCACCAAAATGTTTCTTTCGTTAAACACCTCTAGTGCTACCAACCATCTTTTCTGGGGTTGGAGAAGCAGGAAAACAATGCACCCTGTTTTGCGCTATTGACATAAATTTCAGGGCTTTTTTCTTCCTTTGGTCTTTGCCTTTCTTATCAGGAAAACACGATCACAAGTTGTCCCAGTGAATGCAGGAGGGGTGGGCATTTGCCTTGTCTCCTCTTCACCCTGCCTGTTCCCTGCTGGCCCAGGCTCTGGGCTGCTCTGGAGTCTTGTTTCCCTTCCAGCGCAGGCAAGGGAGGTGCTTCTGCAGCCTGAGGATGGTGTGCCAAATTCCACTTTGATTCTAAAAAAATGTGTACACCAGAAAGAAAAAACTGTGCATATTAAAGGTCTCCTTGTTTGGAAGAAGAGTATAAATATTTGTATCAGGCTAGACAAATTCAAATGAGAAGATAAACATACATTTTTAACACATGGATGATTAACTGTTGGAAGAACCTGCCAAGAGCAGTAGTTTCTCTGGCTTTCAGTGTCTTAAAAAGACCAGCTTTTTGAAAAATATCTTTTAGTGAGGAGGGAGTGTTTAGGCTTTACAGAGAAGTAGTGGAAGCTTGGGAGCCTGGGGCACAGACCGAGATGCAACAGAGCACAGTGCTCCTTCAGGCCTTCCTTCATGGTCTGTGTTTTGGCTTCTTCCCTTTCCTTCCTGATGTGTCAATGTTAATGCACGTGTCATATTCTCTGACCGTGGTTTTGAGACTGGGGGACGCTTTGGTGGGGACCGCCTTGTGTCTCGGGAGGTGCCAAGGAAGCAGGGGAGCTGGGAAGAGAGGAGACAACACCACGTGCACCTGGGGCAGCCTTGATGACTGTTGCCCTAAAGCATCCAGTTTGGGATGTGTAGGTGCCAAGAGTGGACTTCATGTGGGAGAAGACATTCTGGATCTGTGCAGGTAAGTTGCTTGACTGTAGTGAACAAGTTGTGTGTTAAGTGAAGAGGAGGAACCAGGGCGAGGTCTGTGATGACTGTCCCAGGGAATTTGATTTGAAGTTTGCATTACTGTGAGCCCTTGTATATCTCCTGTCTTCTCACCAACAACAGGCTGCAGAGTTTGAGACAGCCTAGTTTCAGCTCCTGAGATGAAGATTAGGAGGTCTCTTGTTAATGACACATTGAAGATTCACATGGCAGAATGAACTATTCATTTTCTTAAATCTGGGCAACATTTTAACAATGTAAAGTTTTTATTTTTAGTGTGTTAAATCTTACGTGGGTAGCAATATGTGTGTTTTGAATTTTGAGTGACTATGATGAAAAAAGCTAGATTTTTGTTAATTAAATCACTTTTACTAGTGTGCTAAATGCCTAAGACTTCAATATGTCAGAAAAATAGTTCTACAGGGAATAGCCAGAGAAGCGTCCCACAGGGCTTATATGTGTGAAAAAACTGTCTGTGGATGCTGTTTTGGGTTTTGTATATACCCAGGCCTGCATTTTTAAGTTTATTTGAAAGAGAAACTTGAGGAAAGGCAAATTCCTAGAATTATAACTCAGCAGCACTTGGGTCATACAACCATCAAACACAGTTTTGGAACAAAACCGAAATGTAACCTGTTGTATGGTAGAGTCTTGGTATCTCTTAAGGACCTTCCAAATTTTCTGGGGAAGGTATCCTGCTTGGAGAGTGCTGGAACTCTGGAACAAAGTCTTAGTTCTTCAATGGTCAAATTAACCGTATTTTGAGAGCTAAGTATTCTGATCTTAAAATAGCCTTTGTGCAGTCTTCTTTCTCTGCAAGGAATAAAAAGTGTAAGGCTTTTGCCAGCCACCAGTGTGGACATGGCCAGCTGTAGTGACACAAGGAATCTTGTTAATGGAAAAGCAAACAAGTGTACGTGCTGTACTGCTCTGCCCTTTTCTGGCTTAAAAGAAGGCTCGGACAGAAATATTTCTGTAGTTTGCAAAGTGTGTAGCCAATGTGCACCTCGTGTGTATTGGCTGCTCGTTAGCAGTAAACTGCTGCAAAACTAGTTGTTTTTTTAAGTGTATCAGAGCTGTAACTTGTCAAAGCAAACCAAGTCTATCAGTTTTATCCATATTTTCCAAGAACCTTCAAAGATTTGAGTTGCATTCTGCGTGGAACTTATTTCAGTTAGAAAATTCAGTGTTGTTTGCTGTACAACTTGAGTCCCCTGTTACATCACTGGAAGAGACATCACCAGGTGTTCCTAGGCTAGATACAGTGATTTCTTTTGAGAAGCAGGTAGAAAATGATGAGTAGGTGATTGTTTTTACCACTATTAAGTAAGAAGAAAATATGTGTATTTTATTACGCATATTCATATTTTTGAGGTGTTATATCAATTTCAGCTACTACTATATGGTATATAAATTGCAGGATCTATTGCAAGGGGAGGAGTGTCTAAACAATTTCTAAAATATTTTTGAAACGTTGCTATTGCCCTACTTTTGAACCCTCTTGAAAGTATTTGCCCGAAAGGATTGGAAGAATGCCCTGTTGAAAAAGATTAAAAGAAAGCAGTGTAATTTGTCCTGAAGCCCACCAATAGCATTTTTGTAGCCATTATTAATTTATTTATTATATATAACTCTGTCTTGAAAAGTGTTACAGAACAGAAAGTGACTTTTAAGTGCTTTCTAATGCAGTGACTAATCGAGAAGGTGCTTCTTGTAGTCACTCCTTTAACAAGAAGCTCAGCTCAGGGAAATAAAACATTTTTCTGAGAAGATGCAGGTGTTTAAACCTCCTTGCTCTTCTTGATGAACAAAATCGAGATCATAAGATTAATTGATTACTCTTACGTGGTTTCCACTCTTCCCCCTCCTCCAGCACTTGCTCTGAGATCACGTGTGTGCTTTGCTCCTGAAATGTTTATAGGAGATGATGACTACATCCCTGGTAACCCTTTTTGTAGAATAAATCACAACAGCCAAGTGCAGGCCCATGCTGGGTGCTCTGTTGCAGGGGAGGTGCTTGTTGCCCTGGACAGAATAGTTTCCGAGAGTGGAAACTTCTTTTATAAGCGCTGTTTGCAGGGGGAGTAGGATTTTGTGTTGTGCCTCCCAGCTTCTCTTGAAACCAAAAGCCAGCCCTTTGTTCGTGCTGGGCTCTGGGTTCAGTTCACTGCTGTGTTTTCTGGGTGTGGTGACAAAATTTCCCAAATTGCTGGTGTCTCTGGTGTTGAGTATGGACCTGTAAGTGGCACAGGGCCAAGCTCTCAACTTGAAGTGCAGCTTTAATGTAGGTTAGATGAAAAATTGTTAACAGAGGTCAAAGCCTCTTGGGTTTTCTATTTTTGTGACAGTTCTGGCTAATCTTCCCTTAAAATGTAGGCCTTCCATATTTTCAGTTGAAATTGGGATAGAGGTGGACACATTCAGGTCCTTGCTGAACTGTCATCAATGTCCATATATTTGTGTTACAACAGTTTGGTTTTATTTAGAGATGTATCTTCTCAAGTGAAATTCAGTGCTTTGAAGGCTTTTACAAACAGATTCCATCTCCTGGAAGGTGATGTCACTGCCTTGCCAGCTGTAATTCTGTTTCCAGTCCAGTCTTGAGTCTTGACTAAGCAAATTTTTTCATAGAAAAACAGTTGATGATTCTTTTATTTAGTATTTTTAAATATTACTGTAAAAGGAGATTGTTTCTGTAGGGATAGCAGGCTGTGTCCAATACGAACAGTTCAGGCAAGGTCAGAATTTTAACTGGAAAGTGATGAAGTGTTCTCAAATGTGCAAAGTCTGGGACTGTTCATGTCAATCACGGACTTGCATGGTAACAATGTAGGTGAGCGTCAGCCCTACCTGTTGTGTGTCTGTTCTAGGTTTCCTTTTGTTGTCACAGTGCTGACTGCAGGACATTTTCAACTCTGCAAAGGGAACAATTATTATTCACAAGGCCAAGGAGAAACACTGTAGTGTAAATGAAGTTTGACATCTTCAAACTTAGTAAAACTCTTGGCAAGTGTTTCTGAGAAGGTTCCGAGTTTGCTGGTGTTCAGGGAGGAGGAAGTGGAGTAGCTCTGCTGGGTGCTGCTCTTTGGGCTGCCAGTAGTACAAAGTCGTCTGTGTTTAAACAGCTCAAACCTGCATGTTTGATGATTTGCTTTTAAAGTTTTTCAAATATTTATACCATGGTATAATGAGCCGGCTGACAGATAGTCACTGAAATGTTTGGAAAGGCTTTCCCTGCTATTACAGAATTACAGGAGATGTGGGTACATCCTTACACTGGGTGATTTTAAGCAAAAGCTCGTTAAGGCAACTTCAAGTGTCAAGTTGTTGTTCTGTTGTGCAGCTTTGGTAGGTGCACCTCTTCCAAGGGCTCATCCACCTCTCCACCAAGAGCTAGTGGACATTCCGGTGTGCTTTGCACCCTTCTGGAGTGCAGAGCCCTCCAGTTTCTCTGCCTTTGTGGTAGCTTTTAAATACTGGTCCCCCTTTTTTTGCTTTAGCCCCAGAGGTTGTGGTTGGAAATGGTTGTTATTGTCCTTGGTGCTCTATCCCATGGATCTCGAGATGTGTTAAAAGAGGAGAAGGTGGAATGGTGCCATTGCAGCATCGTAGGATGGGAACAGCCATTGCTCTGGGCATCGGCAAGTCTGGGGTGACCTTCCTTGGGATAAATGGGTGCACCAGGCAGGTATTAATGTCTCCTCTGAAACTCTCCTTCTGTTTCCAAAACTCACAAAGCTCTCTTGGTAAAATGTTCCCTGCTCCCACTGGATCTCCTCTGCAGAAGGAGCATATAAACTGACTGACGATACTGTTCCCAGGCACAAAGGAGAATTGTAAGTATTGTTAGTGTTGGATGGTAGTCATGTTCCTGGTTTGGTGTTTGTTTTTTTTTTTAATTGAGAAAATGTTGATTCCTGTGCTCTCATTATTGCCCATTTTGGTAAGAACTTCAGTTTGAGCAGCATACACAGAACAATTTCTTTTTGTGTATTTAAATATATGTGTTTATGTGTGTGCCTACATTTGCATTTATAAACATTCAGTTATTGATAGGATTTGAAGAATTAGTTGTTGCATTTCTAAACTATGGTGGGTTTTAAGGCACAGGCTGAAGATCTTGACTGTGGGTGGGAAAGAGAGTTTGGAAACTTTGAGAGTTCCCTGATGGATTGGAGATACCGAACAACAAAAATGGTGCAGCTTGAGAGTTGTATCTCCTTTAAGGCCACTATACAAGTTCATAATTATTTAGTCAAAATTAGTATTGAATGTCAACTTGAAACACTATTTTTTAAAAATTCAGACTTCTCATTAACGCATCAAAAATTGAACAGCAACTAATCACTTGGTGCTCCTGTCATCAGGAAGATGTCAGAAACAGGACTGAGTTTTGTGGTGAAGGTTCATGAAAGACTTTGAAACCTATTGAGCTGTCAGAAGAGATGTCCTATTTCTACGGGCATGTGTTGTTTTAGGGGTCACTTAAAAGATGATGGTCTCTGGAGCTCTGTAACTTAAATCAGGGATGTGTGCAGGCGCTGGGAGATGGGATTTGCTTGCCCTAGTCCTAGTAATGCAGGGAGGGTGGATGAGGAATAAATTGCACATTGGGGGGTGTAATTGGAGAGGGCAGGTATCTCTTTTTTGTTTTTTGTAATTAATAAGTGAAACCCTCAGTGCCAGAACCTTAGTGTCGTATTTAAGGCTCAGGGTAGGAGGGAGAATAGTTTTCAAATGATTAACCTGAAAAGTGTGGACAGTGGAATATAAAAGGTGGAGCTTGCTCTTACTGTCTCGCGTCTGTGAGATTTCAACGGCACTAATGGCCATTTGATGAAAATATAAACTTGGTGATTTTGTGCTTTTGCCAAATTACTATGGAAGTGTTGACAAAACAGCTGGGGAAGTCATTCATCACATTTTTCTGAAGTCACTCATGAGATTCTTTTCGTTTTAAATTTAACTGCCTGGCTTTTTCTTTACGTATCTTTCTTTTACGGTAATCTTGGTTTGCTGTGCGTTAAGATTTTGAAGACTGGCTTAAAGCTCAAAATCAATGGAAAAATATGTAACACAACTGTGTAATTTACAAATTAGGGCTTGCTCAGAACTGTTTGAAGATGCTCTTTTAGTGAGCACTAATGGGAATATAAGATGACGTCTTGATACTTTAACTCATTAGTTTTTAAGAGTTATGAAGATAAAGAGTTTGTTATGAAAGTAGAAGAACACTTTTTCTCTGCTTTTGCTGTCTGAAGAGTTTTCTAATTAGAAGCCAATTTTGCTTGACCTGGTGGTGGTAACTCCTAGGAGGGCTGAAAGCAAGAAGCAAAGTTTTGTCTTTGGGGCCAGTGAAGGAGCTGTTTTGTGTGGCACTGGGAGGTTCTGGAGAATGTGAGAGATGCGAAGGTCTCCAGGGCTCTGCTCATGCACAAGGAGAGAGGAAGCACCGGTGGAAGGCACCTTGTGTCTGAGTATATAGTGGAGGGCCTGGCAGGGCTGCACGTAGTTGTGCTGTGAAATTTTTGTTTATTCATTTTTTCCTCCAGTAGTGAGTATTAAGTTTCATCATAAGGGCCAGTTCTATTATTTTTTTCCCTCAGTAGGATTTTGGTTTGCACTTCAAATACAATTTCAAAGTGAAACTTGATCTGCGTGGCTTCCTCATGGTAGAGACGAAATGCACGGGGATTTCTGTCTGAGGTTGAAATATAATTGAGATGAAAAAAAAAGCCTCTGTTTCATGTAATCATAGGATGGTTTGGGTTGGAAGGGACCTTAAAGACCATCCAGTTCCAACCCACTGCCATGGGCAGGGACACCTTCCACTAGAGCAGGTTGCTCAAAGTCCCACCCAGCCTTGAACACTCCCAGGGATGGGACATCCACATCTTCTCTAGGCAACCTGTTCCAGGGCCTCACCACCCTCACAGTAAAGTATTTCTTCCTAATATTTAATCTAAACCTGCCCTCCTTCAGTTTGAAGCCGTTCCCCCTTCTCCTATCACTACCTGCCCTTGTAACTATCAAACCAAATCAAGAATTTTCATGTCAATTATACCAATTCTGGAGGAAGAGGGGCCATGTAAGAGACAGGTACAGTGGTCTGAGCTCCATCTCAGCTACATGTTGTGAAAAGCGTTTGTTGGGGAGAGAAACCCCGAGAGTAGGAGCCCCTGGTGCAGGTTTTTAAGGGGGTCTGCAATGTAGTGCTGTACAATGAGACTTGCAGGAAACTGGGGTAGACCTCTGACATGACCCTGAAAAGTGCAGAAAGCATCATCTTTTAAGTAATCTCAATTGCTGTTTAAAAATCAGGTCCATTTGTTTAAACTCTGAGCTTGAAATCTTCATAATTTCTATTTATATGTGTCAAGCTGTGAAGCTTATTCCTCATTCTTTATTTCCTTTCAAAATTCTTGCAGAAACGAGTAAAACACCCCTGTGTGATAAAGCCTTATAAAATTAATTAAATTCACTTTGAGCATCAGCATGCAAATGGGGTCATCTCTCTGCTTGCTGGAAACGTGGGGATTCGTATTACCTCCTGCCATTTCCTACATCCCAGATCTTTAAGATGAGAGCAATTAGTGTAATCTATATGGATGCCCTGATGTGCTTCCACAGAAGCAAAATAGCTGCAGTAGGCAGGATGTGCTCAGCCTGTCCTTCTCTCTGGCCTCAGAGATAATGTAGGACCATTCCTTTAGCTTTAAAAGATCTTCTGATGAGTAAGTTTTGGCAGCAATGAGGTAACTCCAGTCTCTCCCAGCAGCTCCCCTCTCTATGCCATGCTCCAGAGATCGGTGCCACCTGACCTGTTTGGACAGGAGTGGCTGTAGCCATTGATCCCCAGGAGCCACTGAGCATGATCACATTTCCTGTCAAAGTACCCCTTTGCAGGACTGTTGTATTTAGCATGTGCTAAAAACTCATTTAATTTTCCCAATTCGTTGCAGACTGGGGCATCTTCGTGGTGAAATGTTGTGTTGAGGTAGCTTGGGATGTGCCAGGAATGCAGGATTCGTGTTGGTACACGCTGGGCTGAACGCGGGATACAGTGGGGTTCTCGGGCGTGTACGGGGGTGGCAAGTAAAATCCAGATGGATAAAAAAGAAAAACAGAACTCAAAAGGTTGAGCTTTCTAAGGGAGCTGCTGCGGGGCAGGGAGGGTGAGTGAACCCAGCATGGGGCTTTCCTTGCCCTGGGTCTGTGCCACACGGGTATGGCTGGGCAGGAACAGTGTGAGCTGGCACTGGAGCAGCTGAATACGAGGGCAAAAATAAAAGGAGCAAGTCCCATTGCCAGTTTTTAAAGCCAGAAGGGCAGAGGTTTGCTATGTGTGTTGAGCAGAAAGCATTGAGCCCTGCCCTTTCCCGGACACTGGACGTGCTGCAGCC
This sequence comes from Pipra filicauda, assembly GCF_003945595.2. Classification (NCBI taxonomy): domain Eukaryota; kingdom Metazoa; phylum Chordata; class Aves; order Passeriformes; family Pipridae; genus Pipra; species Pipra filicauda. The sequence continues at coordinate 211,605 of NW_024104555.1, read as the reverse complement.
ATGCCCTCCCGGGACAGAAATAGCACTGCAAGAGGCGCCCCATCAGTCTGTCCTTTTTCCCAAATCCCACACCCTTGTTTTTTCCCAGGACTTTGCCACCATCTCCCCTACTGTTTCCTGCCGCTTCTGGATTTTTTTTTTCCCCCTCCTTGCAGGAAATGCCCACCTCCCACATCAGGGGAGAGAGTAGTGCTGGTCCTGCCCTGGGAAAGCCCAGCCCAAATCCCCCCAAAACCAATATGAGTTTTTGGGTTGGAGCAGGGAGACATAATGCATGTCTGAGTTGCAGTGCTGTTCGTGCTGGCAGAGCTGAGCTGTTGTAACCAGCACAGGATGGGAGATGGGGAGAGGAGGAGGTGGGACATGGCAGCAGGTTTCTGCAGAGGGTACAGATCGAGAGCTGCCAGCATCTTCAGTTTCTAACCAGCTGAGCACTCTGGGTGCACCACTTCAGCTAAATATTTCCTTGAATTTTGCAGGAAGGAAGTGTCAGACAGACACTGAGAAACCCTGAATCTCCTTATGCTCTCTGTATCATTGAGGAATGTGCAGTTGCTCTGGAAGGAAAATGATTGCCAATAATTGGTGAAAGCCACTGATTTCTGTGAGCCAACTCAAAACCTTGTCCTTTGTCCTGTGCTTTAGCTGATAAACATCACTGCTGAAATAAACTCCCTTTATAGTTTACAAAAGCTCTGCCCTAGAAGTGATGGTGCAGATGGGGCAGCTGCTCTGGCATTCCCTGGATAGTTTCTGAGTGATTTCAGGCTCTTTTAGCTTTCAAAACTATGTGCATTTTTTTTAAATCAGAGGATTTTAAAATGGCTGCTTTTTCTTGTAAGCATCACATCAAATAGCAAGAGAGAGATTTTTAAAGGCTGTCACTGTCAAACCCAGAGATATTTTCCAAAGAGGACTTGATGCAAATTTTGGTTACTCTCGAGCCTGGCAAACCCAAGAGAGCACAGGCTGAAAGAGGGTTTTATAACTCCTGCTGTTAAGCGTCACAGTATTTGTGTTTCCTGGCATTTAGAAACAAGTTTAAGAACAATTAATCAGAAAAACTTGCTCAACATAGCCTCCAGTAATGGTGAGGGAGTATTTTCTTGGCTGAGCATGTTGCCTACAGTTTCAGGAGGGATTAGGGGGGTTTGTGTGCACATGTGGTTTTAGAAAATACCCTGGGCTTGGTGTTTTATAATGAGCATCACTCATTTCCAACAGAAATTTGAAAGAGCTGATGATTTGGCAGCTTTCTGAAAACAACTTTCGAGTGTGGTCCCCCAAATTAGACCATTACTTCTGTGTTTTTAGTAGAGTTGGTCTCCTGATATTTTCTCTGTGCTATAATACATTAGATATGGAGCTTTTAAGAGAAGAAACAAAAGATCCAGTTAATCTCCAGGATTTTTTCAGCACAGGATAATCCAGGCCTGTAGACAGGTCTGTACAATGAGTTCTCAGATCCAATGAGTTCCTGTAAAACATGAGATTTCCCAGCAAATGTCGGACTTCAGTCTCAGAAGAGCCCTGGTATCTTCTGCTAAGGTAGATATTAATACCAGAACTGCTGTAACAGTGGAAAAGTTTATCAGTAGAAAAACCTTATCAACAGGTTACAAAATTTGTACTGTGATCAACTTCAGATAAATGTATTTAAATGGGGTTTTTTTCTTTCACTTTTGATTTCTCCTTCCATCACAGCTCAGCTCTCCACGGCAGCAGCGGATGTAGTTGAGTCATCAGAAACTCCAGTGCCCTCCATAGGCACAGGGTAAATTCCAAGCCTTTGTAATAGAAGGGGGGGGAAAAAAGTCAAGAAAAGCTTTTTTTTTTTTTTTTTTTTTTCCTTCTGCACTCTATGTTGTCAGTCCACATCGGGAACAGCTCAGAGAGAGCTTACACTGCCCCTTAACTTTAAAGCCTTGAAGTATTAGACACTTTGCTGGCCATCATTCAAGAAAGATTAGAATGGAGTAAGTTTCCTGCAAGCCGACTTTGCACAACTGTATGGCTGGAGCTTGGCTCAGAGCTGTCCCGTCATTAGACAAACCCGAATGTCCCTCACCAGTTGCATCTCCTGGTGCTGGTTACAGGAGATGTGGTGTTTGTGGCCTCGGGAAGTCTTCCTTCAGATGAGCAAACTCTAGTGTGCCTACTTCTTTCCTAATACAGGGGAAAACCCTGATTATATATATATATTTCTTGGGTGAGGTGTGTACGAGCAGGAGGGCTGCCGTGCGGGAACCACGAAGGCTCCACTCCCTCCTGCGCGGGAAGTGACCTGGCAAATGCAAATCAGTGTTTCAGTATCCTCAGGATGTTTACCCTGGTTTGTTTTGCATATTTCTGCCATTACTGTCTTGCCATTAATTACTGCTGATTCCTGGTAGGATTTCAGTTCAATTCGAGGACATGCAAGGATGTTACTCAAAAGTAAAACAAAAATAATAATGCTGGCCCGTGCAGGGCTGCTTCCGTGTGTAGTGCTCCATGACTTACCTGTCCCACCTCACCTGGCATATCTCTGCCTTAGTGTTTTTGCTCCCGTGTGTTATCTCCATTTCCCGGGAGCATGTATTGGTGTAGCTGGCAGCTCCCCCAGAGCGCCCACCTAGTCCAAGAATTGCACTCCCAGTTTGTGTTAGACATGTAAAATCGCTGTATTACCACATAAATACAGGTTGGCAGCGGCTGTTCTGATAACGATACCCTCGCGATAGGCAATATTGCCCTCTACTGGTTAGCTACAACTCGAAGGATCCCTGTTTTCCCCTTTCCGTGCAGCAGCTTTGGTATGAGAAATTATTTTCCAGCTCTTCTTGCTTGTAGCAGAAGGCAGCTTTTAGTCCTAATGCAGCTTTTTAGGATGCCACAGCTCGTGGTTCATTTCTTTTTCCTCAGAAGCTGCTGTTCATTTGGTGCACCAGAAAACCAAAGTGTAATTATTGTTTTTAAATGTTACTAGTAATGCTGAATCCTTCATTTTCAGAATTAACCCTTAGAAATGTAACTTCTCCCAGCTGGTTTTGCAAGTGAAATAGCTGCAAGGTTTTTAATTATTATTTGCATTAGGGTAATAAGATCTTTTGCTTAATGCCTGGATGTTGATTCCAGCTGCCCCTAATAATTGCCCCCTGCCCTGCCCCAGCTGGGGTGGCTGCAGGATGAGCTGGCTCCAGGCACTGAGCTGGGTTAAACATAGGCTTGCAAAAAGAGTGTTATTTTTAACCTGGGTCAGTCCCTGCTTGGGGTCACAGCGTGTCTGCCCAGGCTCTCACGTGAGTGTGCTGGCGTGGAGGCACAGGAGACGGCAAGAAGGAGGTGTTGGGGGAACTGAGGGCTGTTTAAAGCCTGAGCACCCCTGAAAGGTGCTTCTTGGGTGGATATTCCAGCTCTGAACTCAGGTATGCCCCTCCTCCTCCATACCAGCTGTCTTCCTAAAAGCCATTTCTAGGACAAGTATCACCACTGACAAAGCTCTAGCAATGTTTAAACACTTTTTAGTGGTGATGCTGTGGGGCTGAACTCTCTCAGAGTAAATGTCAAGTTTCCTGTTTCCAGTGGTACAGCTGTTTCAAATATGTTTAAATATGTAGAACAAGGGAGACCACCTGATGCAAGTTACACTTTAGTTTTTTGCTGTGCCAGGAGTGCAAAAGGTAGATGATCAGAGGAAGATCTGATGGCTTGTGCCATGCACAGCACTGGAGTCAGTTCAGTATTTGAACCTCATCTGACATGGTGTTGCACCATTTAATTTGTGGTGCCATCCTGCTGTCCCACAACTCATAAAGGGGAAAAAGTTTGGACAATTTTTTGGGGTCTTTTTGTAACTAAAACTTATCTTTGCCCAGGGGAGGTGGAAAACTGAATTGGGTGATCAAGATGGATTTAATCGTTTTGATACTTGAAGGGAGCTTATAAGAAAGATGGAGACAGACCTTTTAGTAGAGCTTGTAGTGACAGGACAAGGGGTAATGGATTTAAAGTGAAGGAGGGTCAATTTACATACAAAGAAGAATCGTTTTACAGTGAGGGTGATGAACACTGGCACAGGTTGCCCAGGGAGTTGGTAGATGCCTCATCCCTGGAAACATTCAAGGTCAGGTTGTACAGGGCTCTGAGCAACCCGATCTAGTTGAAGATGTCCCTGCTCACTTGCAGGGGGATTGGACTCTATAGGGAGGTTGGACTCTGGGGGAGATGAGCTCTAAAGGTCCCTTTCAACTGAAATGTTCTGTGATCCCAAAGGCATTCTGGTTCCCTGTGTCCAGTACTGAGGAGTTGTGTTAGTGTGTCTGACTGGCGTGTCTCTGTGATGCACGCACACAGAGCTTCAAGAATGGCCTCAGCACGTTTCCCATTCCTGCATCTGTTTGCCAGTATAAATTTTAAACATACATCAAGACTTCCACATCAAAAGGAGAGCCATGCAGTTTGTGTTTCTGTGGGAAGGGAGGGATCTCCTTTTTCTGGTGCACTATAATTTGTGAATACTCTTGACTCGTTTTTGTATGTGCAACTGATGTACTTGGGTTTCCTATGCTTTTCTTTCTTACTCTTGGAATTTTATTGGTTTATCTTCACAGACCTGGTATCAGCAGCCTGATACATGCTTCAGTGCTGTTTGTACAGTGTGTAAAATCCTGTAGCCTCTTATGGAAAATGATGGCAATTCTGTGTCTGGAGTTCTCTGAGCTTTTCCTTGACCTCCGCTTCTCGTAGCTGAAGCGCTGTGCCACATATGAGGGGAAAATCACCATCTTGCCAGCCCTCTCCTACTGCAAGGAGAACCACACACCCAGGGTTTTACACTGGCACGATGCAGGCAGTCTAAATCCAGAGATCCTTGTCTTGTCGTTTGTGATTTTGTCCTATTTGCTTTGGAAGTGTGTGGGAGACCCCAGGGCACAAAAGCATTAGTCCTGAGGCGGGGATGGGCATTAAATCACCTGGGAAGAAGTGTCCTCTGCATAATACCCAAGCACATCAGGTGCTCAGACACACAGTAGGGGTATGTGAGGCACGTCCTGGAGTCCTCTTCTCCTGCAAGGCCTCGGGTGCCTGCACTGCACTGTGAAATGACTTCTTAAACATACCTTGCCTCGTTTTTCCTCATGCGCTTGGAAGCCTCTCCCCCTGTACGATTACAAGGTAAAGACAATGGAACCTGTTGTGTTTGAGAGTGTTGGTGGTTTGGTGCACACACAAAGTGGGTATTCCTGCTCTGTCCCGTGTTGCGTCCGTGGCGCTTTTTCCATCTTCAAAGCATTTTCCAGCCATGAACTAAGAGCGCACGCATTAGCTGAGAGCACACACCCCTCCCTGAGCAGCTGATGCCGGGCACATCCCAGGAAAAACTTCCAGAATGTGACACACCACTTTTGATGCAAATAAAATGATGCCATATTTCATCAGCTCTCTTAAAAGTACTTAAGTAATTGAACTAATGAAACTTTAAAAAGCCTTTAAGAAACAAATGCGGTACACACCTTTGTTCTCACTCTTCCCCCCCCCTTTTTTTTTTTCCTCTCCCTTTCCCTTGCCCCTTATTTTCCAAGTTGAATGTCTTTTGTTGGCATTTTGGTATCTTACTGTTTGCTTTTCAATGTGTGGTTTTGCTGAGTTTTATGTGTGTTACGGGAGCTGATTTCTCTACTTTGCAGCACTGGTGCTGTTACGGTTTCTGCAGCAAAGGAAAGTGTCATCTGCAAAACAGCATGAGTATGACTGGAGTTACCTCATCTTTCATATCAGTTGGTGCAAACATTGGGTTTTATTTCCATTGTGTTCATTGGCCTGTGCTGTGTGTGCCTGCCTTGCCTCTGGACTGTGTTTACCTCTCAGCTTCAACATGATTTCTCATCTTCATGTGGTCCTTCACACATCTCCACCATCCTCCCAGCTGTGATGTCCAACATCTGGCCCCTCTGAACCCACAGTGGCTTTGTATCCTACCACCCCTGTAGTCAGCTTGGGTATTTATCCCTCCTTTCCCTTTAACTTTTCCTTGAGCAGGGCCAACCCTCCCTAGGCAGACAGTCCAGGTGAGGTGGGATAACATGCTCTGCACAGGGCAGAAATATTGTCCAGGGCCATGTGCTCAGCTCCCTCATGCTGTCTTTTGGGAAAAAGGGAACAGTGGCCCCTGGGTTGTCATATCTACTGGATTTTTTGGGTAGCTTCAGTGTAGTGAGAGGCCACTGATGGAGCTTTCTGCTCCAGACCCTCCCTGAGTTGCAGATACATGGCGCTATCTGTGACTAACCGCAGCCAAGACACTAGTTTTGTGACCCCTAATGTCCAGCCCATTTCTGAGGGGTTCTTTTTTTTCAGGCTAAAATTAGGCATTTTGTGTGCAGCTCACTTCTCTTTCACTTTTTGCTTTTTTCAGGGGAGGCAGATGAAGAAGCCTTTGCCGAGGAGTGCCGACGGAGAGGACAACACGCGCTGCCTTCCCAGCCGGCCAACGCTCGCCTGCAGAAGTCTCACAAGCCTGCCAGTTCCCCTCGATATGCCTTTCATTTTAATAGTGACGAGGTGGAAGAACAGGATAGAAGCCGGGTCATGAGCAGCTTCGAGGCCCCTTTTCATTTATCAGGTGTGCACAAGCATGGTGGGGAGGAACACGCAAAGGACGATCCATCAGCTAGTCAGAAGCCAAAAACAAAAAGCCAAGCAAGAAGTTGGTGCTGTGTATTGACTTAATGTTAGCTCCTTGATAGATCATAAACAGCAGCTTATGTGCCTTCATCCTGCTTTAGCTCTGATCTTCCATTTAGCCTAGATTCACTAACGCCCTGGGATACTTAAGGATCCAGGGCAAATATTGTTGTGCTGCTGAAGTGCCTCTGCTCTTTGTTGTTAAAAGTGAAGGCCTTTTAGAGGTTAACTCATCACAGTACTTTGCACATTCATTTACTTAAATTGTGCTTGGCTTCCTTGTCCAAGGAGAAGTTCAGCAACTTGATACTATTTCTGGAAGCTGCAATTTTAGGCACCTAAATCTTAATAGAGAAGGCCGAGACCGTTCAGGCAAATGTGGCAACGTGGCAATTGTCCGGGTTATTTTTGGAAGTAATTAGTCCTTTGATATATTTCCAGTCTGTAATGTTTTGGCAATGTAGTCCAGAGGCTATCTTGGACAACAGACTCCTCATAACTACTTGATTTAATTGGAACCTGTGGTCAAAGATCATCCAGGACTGCCAGGACAGGTTTTTCTGATACATGAAGATGCCTTTCTGCTTGGATGCCCAATCCAAGGACCCTTCTCAGTAGTGTGGGATTAGGCAAAGTGCTGGGAAGTGTGAGCACATGAGGCTCCTCAGGGTAAACACAGCACATGAAGAATATGCACTGTCCCCCAAAACAGGCACTCATGTACTCCCAGTGCTGCACCAACTTCCACTGTGTTTATGAGCCTTTAAATCTAACACTGCCTTCTGTATGGAAGACCTAAAACTACCATGTGGGATGACAGGTTGAAAAAATAGAAACGTTTAGATAAATGTCTTCCTGATCAGTTGCTGGAAGTTTTGTCTTTAAGGATGGTGAAGTTGAAACTTTTCCTTAAAAAAAAAAAGTTACAGAGGCCTGAATGTAACCTCTGGGCTGGTGTCCTGAATCTCCCACTCAAGGGTTACAGGTTTGGTCTCCTGTGTCTGTAGCTGGCGAAACAAAACCTTGGCTGTGCCTTTGGAGACGTGAGGGTCTCTGCAATCATAGCAATACTCTGCAATGATTTCTGAAGGGCAGCTGAGGTTGACATGCACCATGCAATTTTTGGAGCAGTTTTTAAGATTGCTTAGGACTTTTTGCTGTGAATTTATTTATGCTCCAAGACGCACAAGTTTGCAATTAAAATTAATTTCCAGAAGTATTAGTGCAATCACAAAATCCTCTCTTCTACCAGTAGATTGTGAGTTGCCATAAAAGACTCAGGGTGGAAAACTTGACTGAAGTAAGATTTTACTGTTGATTTAAATATTTTGCCTGCTGTTCCTCTGATGGACAGGGCTGCTGAAGGACTGGTCGGGTCAGTCATAAAAACCTACGTGAGTGTCTTAATCCCTCCTTGGGAAGTTTTTGCACGAGCCCTGGCCAGTAACACCCTTGTCCTTCATGGGTGTTCACCTCTGCTGACTGCCTTGCCCAGAAAGGAGGCTTCACCAGCACAGCTCTGTAATTACAGAGGCCACTGACTCGCTCCCGCTTGGCTTCTCATCGATCACTGCGACAGCTGCCGTGCTTACACGGGCCAGCTTTGGGGGAGAACAGCATCTTTTTCTGCCTTGGTCCGGAGACCTCTAAATTCAGTGGAAAATTGTTAAGTCCAATGGCCTCAAACCAGGCACTGTTCCACCTCAAATCAGATAGTTTTGCCACCGCTGGTGTGGGGCCCTTGGCAGCAGGACCATGCAGTAGTTTTAGACGTTGTCCCAGTTGGAGCATCTCAAGCAAACCCTCAGTCATTAATGATTTACCTGCAGTGAAATGTTTTTTGTTTTTTTTCCCAGCCCTAGGAATGGGACTGTTTTAGTTTTGATTTGTAAGTCTGTAGGAAATTTAAATGAAGGAGAAGGGGATAGGTTTAATTTTGACAATGTGTGGGAATCCCTCTGGAAGTGGCATCTCTCTAGTGCCCAAGAGGAAAGTCTGGCCAGCTCGTTTAGGCTGTCATCCAATATCCAGAGGTGAGATGAATCCTCTCCTTAGTCAGGATTCCAGTCATCACAGTGGATATTTAATAAAAAATTAGAGTTTATTTTGATTCTCCATCTAACACTTCGTGTTTTAGTGGAAGTTGCTCTGGAAGCTGTTCCTAGTTTTGTAATGGCCATTTAGAATAAAACTTCACCTCTTGTGCTCTGAAGTCGCTGCATATCTCAAACAGTTTTCTAGCTCCAAACAAGGAATTTTTAAAATAATAATTCAGATACTGCAAGTGAAGTGCTCCCTGATCGTGTGATACGTGGCTGACGGGGGGATCCGAGCTGTGTCCAAGTGACATTAATGCCAGCAGAGACATGGGGGTGGCAGCCATTAATGGTGGAGGTGGTGGTAACTTCCTCTAAAAAACTACTGCCCTGGATTTTTGAGAGTTTTGACCTTTATCCAGCAAGAATGGCTGAAATTGTTTAATTGTTAAAATACTGAAAAATACATGATACGAAATCTCATTACTTGGAAGATAATATTGCAAGGTTTGCTCTTCCTTTTGAATGAAATAGCTTGCATTAACCTACAACTTACAACATTAATTATTCATTTTTGCTGCATTTTTATCTGCTGGCATCTGTGAAGAGGAAACCACTCTAACAGAGCTAGCTTAACTAATCTTGATCCTTTCCTGGCATGGATTCCTCTTCTGGAAAGTTGAGCTATTTGTACTTTATTTCATCTCTAATTCAGTCTCTGTTCTTTTTAACAACATGTGGTTTCCTGAATTACACTTTACTAACTGCTAACAGCAATGTGCTTGGTTGTCCAAACTAATTACTTTATGATTCCATCACATACTTAGTTTTGGGCATGTAATGGAAAGAGAAAGGAAAGCAAAACCACTGTTTTCTATGGAAATCTAATATGTGAGGAATCCTGGCGGTGCAGAGATGGAGTTCCCTCTCCCTTTGCTCCACATCCCCTGGCTGTAACTGTGTGTGAGTGGGAACAGCCGTACTCTTCTGGGGCGGGGGGTGGGAAGGCTGGCTGGTGAATTTGGAGACTGGCTGGTTGCTCCCTGGCTTAGCCCAGAGCTGCCTTCACGCATGGTGTTTTGGCTGCTGGTACGAAATCATCCCGTTACCCGTTTGCTTCCCATCGAGGATAGCTGGGTTGCACGTGGAAGGGCTTTCATGGCTGCATAGACCTGCAAGCTTTTGATTGCCATTTGGTAGTAAAACCTTGGAAATCTACTTAGTAATAGCATTACCTATACTATTACCTACCTATTATTACTAGGCAAGCAGGTTGTATCTGGCTTGGTATGTTCTTGAGGCAATTCTAGGCAGAATTGGTAATGAAAACAGCATGGTGAGCAAGCATGAAGGAAGGCCCCTGCAAGTTGCTGAAGCTTTTCAGTCTCCTGAAACATCAAAGTTGGGATTACATCACTGGGTTGGCCAGTGAAACTGGAGAACTCGCCCCTTGGATTTAACAGTGCAGATAATTAAACAGTGGAGCAGCATACCTAGACAGGGTGGGATGTTTTGTCACCTCAGGTCATTACGTAAAGGCAGGCTCCCTCTCCACAATGCTCCATGGCACGGGCAGGAGCTGCAGATGCGGTGAGGGAATTAGTAGGTCAGTGGTGTGTGCTGGGCAGTGGCTCAGGCTGAAAGGAGGGGATGTGAAAGTGTGGTGCAAAGCTGTAATTGCTGAGTGAGTCACGTGTCTGAAGTTATAATGAAGCTGTGATCTGGAGTGAATTTTTATAATGGCATATGTGAGTGTGGTCAGTCTGAAATAACAGAGGGTGGCTGCAGCTCAGAAGTAAACTAGCTGCCTTTGAAATTGCATTTTATTGTTTTGAATAGAGAGACATTTCTAAGAGCAGAAAATTAGAAAGAACACTACATAACCCACCTTGAAAGTGCCTTGCTGCCTTGTTAAAGCTCTGTGTGAGTGTTGGGGCCATTACTGCTTCCATGGTTTGAAGGAGGGTAAAAGACTGGCCACAATCTTAGCAAAAAATTAGTAGGTCTTGGAAAACACTCTCTGGGTCTTGAGCAGAAAGCGTGAATCCCTCCCACCCCCAACCTCAGTGTTTCACTCTGAAAGTGGAATGAGATTCCTCCAAAGTCTTCACCTTTGCAGATCTTCTGTAAAGATCAGGCCGTGGCCTTCGTTGCTGACTGATGTGGGTCAAGAAGCAGCAACACTGCATGTTAATTGTGAGTTGTGACAGAACACCTTGTTTCCCTCTGCTAATTCCTGTGCTCCTCTGTGCTGGCAGAAGGAAGGAAGGTGGAGCAGACCCATGGCTGCTCTCTGCATCCTGGTGGAGCAGGTAGATGTCAGGCAGGGCAGGAAGAAGTAGGATAACAAAAATGTGTTGGGTAGGAGTGTTTTCCCCAGGACACTTGTGCCTTTGGATCGGCCGCCCGATGTGCACGCCTCCCTCGCAGTTGCCACCCAAGAATGTGATGAGATTCACAGTCAGTGACTGAACAAACTCGTGACTTTGGGAGGTGCAGATGGCAGGGAGGTAGAAAGCCAGAAGGAAAGTCAATCTAGGACACAGCGGAGAGGCTTCCGAATTTGTTTTGGTCCTTGTGGAGCGGGGGTTGAGGGGGTTACACCTAAGTGTTGTTGGAAGTTGTTTTCAGCTTTCAGCACCTTTATGAAAGCTGCAGTAGCTTCTGTGCTCCTTATGGTTCTTCTGGAAGTAGAAGAGAAGGAGATGAAATGGAAAGAGTGGGTTAGCTGTTACTGTTTGTTTTAAACAATAATTATGCAGGTAGTAAACTAGGTGTAATTCCAGATGGTGTGGATTCTTGCTCCATCCATCTCTGCTCCTGGCAGCTGACAAAAGCAAGAAATACCAAGTTAGGCTGATATCCATCTGCTTTTGAGTGAATCTGTTTTCCAAACGTCACAGCTTGGGGAAGCTCTCAGAAACCTGTTCTCCCTCCACCCTGTGATGCATTTCTAGAGTGGAGATGGCGAACAATTGCTTCTAAGGGTGGAAATTTGAACAGCCCTTCTCCAAGACCAGGACTGTTTGGCTGAAGCCAGTTCAGCCTGGCACTCACTATGGGAAGTTTCTATGGACACTTTGTGATGCTGGTGACTCGCCAGGACACAGACTTACTGCAAAGTGATCAAATAGTTGTGGGGCTGCTGCTTTCTAGTTCAGATTTTGTTGTTTCATGACTTTGGGGCTAGTCTTGTAACCAAGGCAGCTAAATATGCTTTTAATTAGTGCTGGTTGAAGTATTTGAGTGAAATACGCACCGAAGAGTTACATCTTTAGTGTGCAGTTCTTATTTATGTTAGGAGCTGGTTTACTTGTTTGGATCAGGTTTTTAGCTGTTATCACTGGAGCTTACAGGCTGGCAAAGTTTGACCTATCCTTTCTTCTTAGCTGGGAGTAGAAAAGGAAATGGTAGAGAGTGAAATTATTTATCACAGTAGGCTCAAAACAGAAAAGACCTGGCACTTTTCTCTTGAGGAATACTCTGTATTTCTTATCTTCTACTTCAGCCAATCTGTTTCTGTGTGTCAGTGATAAAAGAAAGCTTGAAAGATTTCCACTTTTCACCCTTATCATTCTGAAGGCTGGTAGGAGACCATGTTGTCAAAAGCTTAAATATCTTCATAGCACATTAACTTTTGAGTTGCTTCATTTATAAGACAATGAATTATGTGACATTCACTTCAAGTCATAATTTACATTGACTCATAGTATTTTTAAGGAAGGGTTGCTTTCAAAGGAACTGCTTTCAAAATCTCAAACATTTGAAGAAAATGGACTGTTGCAAAAAAAAAAAGTATTATGTTATAAAATAACAGCATCAAATGCAATCATGCCTGGATGTGGAAGGAAGCCTTTTAGAAATACCAACAGTGTTTTGAGAATGAAAAATGCAAAAATTATGACGCTAATAACGTGCTAGAGTTTAATGACCCTTTCCCAAATATCTGTGTTATTGTTTCATAGCTATTATTTGAACTAGTTCTGATCAGCTGATATGACGCTGGTTTTCCCTCCAGTAAAGGGAAGAATCCTTTGAATAACACCCCCTGGATGACTGATTCTCAGGGGTCAGCATGTCTCTTCTGCCTCCATTGACCTCTGTGGGAAAGCAGAGAGATGCTTGATCTCTTCTGGGATGGGTGCCTTACTCAGTAAATTGAATGCCAAGGGATCCTATTTTTGGTGATGTATAGGTGACTGAGGGGCTGACATGGAAGGAAACTTCCTGGATGGATTCTAAGTGAGTTCACACAGTGTCCCCAGGGACAGGATTGTAGCTCAGGGGGTGGCAGGGTGCAGGGAAAACCCAGCGTCATCTGCAATTCTGCAAAGCACTGCCAGTTTTCTCTTCCTTAAACAAGAAAACTGGTTTCCACGCTAACTTTGTGCAGGCTGATCGCTCATGGCAGAATTTCTAAATAAATATCCTGCCTCTTGACTCAGGCGATTGCAAAAGGTGAAGTCATGCTGTTGATACAGTGTAGGAGCTAGAGTGATAACCTAGAACAGTTTCCCTTTGCTACAAGGGAGTGTATTTCCTCTAATGCATAAGCCTTTGATAACATCTCAAATGGTTTTAGCCTAAAAACTTATCTCGTGGTTCTCCCCAAGTCTTAAGCTTAAACTGAAGAACTGCAGATCTGCCGTGGGCACATCTCTAATTGCGCTTGGGAGGAGCTCTGATGAGGAGCAAACTGCAGCCACAGCATGGCTTTGTGCTCCTCCAGCCTCCCACCACTTCCTTTTCCCATCTTAATTTTGCTCTTGATACTAAATTGATGGAGAACCAGGTGCAATGGTGACACGGCTTCCTCAGGGCCATCTCTGCCTGCCTGCTGACAAAATGGAGGGAACAAAGAGATTTCCATACTGGCAGAGCTGTCCCCTTTCAGGGTCATTCCTCTCACTCCCAACCCTGCCTCTCAGCTGGCTTGCAGCAGCTCATCCTCTCTGTGCTGGCCCCGATCACTGGACTGTGCTGATTCCCAGTGGCAGAGCACCACTGAGCTAAAATATCCCTCCCGCTGTCTGAAAGCACCACAGAAGGACTGTCTGGGAGAAATGTTTACTGGCTTTCAGTTTAGATTTATGAATGCACCTGGGTAGATTGTGGTGGTTCACACAGTTCACTGCCTGTGCAAGTCTGCCAGCAAGTTGGATTTTACTGCAAATTTGAAGGAAAAGGTGTGATGCACAGCAAGAACTGTTTTTCACACATCATTGTGGGGGGAATAAACCATTGGAATGATGATCACATGGCTGGAAGCTTGTGCCTACTGAACCTGTAGCAAATAATCGTTGCTTGAACTCAATGCTTTCATGCACCATTGGAGCTGCAGTAGAATATAACCTGTGGTGCATAGTTAAGCATGAGCAGGCTGATGACCAGCATAGAAAATATATATTGGTGAACACTGAGCACCTTCTTATTTACTCAGGATTCTTGGTATTCCCTAGTCTTAAAATGGAAATGCAAATGTCGTGGTAACTCTGACTACTGTGAGCAGGAAATGCCAGTACTTAAATAGCTCCTGCTGTATAAGTCTTATTTATTGCTTCCGTTTCAAAAATTATTCTAGTTTTGCATGTGCTCTAATTTTGAAGCTTTTCCTGAATGGCTTTGAAGTATTTTGAAAGTTCTCCAGATCTTTTCAAACTTCAAAGATTGGTAGTGTTTTCTTTCTATCCTATGTAAGGGGTATAGTAGAACGGGGGATATAGTGGAAATGGTAGTTAAAAAAACCCAAAACAATACATTAGGAAGCCAGACATTTTCTTTAATATTCCTTAAACCATTCAGAGAACATGTGCTTTTGCTAGAGGGAAAAGTCCATGAATGCTGTGAAAAGTGTTTTACAAGCCATGTTTCCTCAGGATACAAAGAAGTCAGCAAGAGGAGGAAGCAGAAGCAGAGAGAGGAACAGAAGAAGAAGAAGTCAACCAAAGGGAGTTACTAAAATGGACTTCTCTGCTATGCCAATACCTTTATAATAATGACAACTTCATGTTACCTTTGAGCGCACCTCTTTTGTGTATATTTTTTGATTGTTCACACTGCTAGCAAGGAAGTGACTCATGTTTAAAACTGTACTAAAATTGCACTATGTTATTCCTTTTAGTTTCACGGAGTGGCTTTCTTGCCAGTCAGGTTAGGGAATTCGGACGACGCTGGTCGAGGTTAGGAGTGTTTTATGTTCGAAGATTGGAAGGCATTACAGAACTTCTTGCCTCTTCCTTCCCTGGGACTAAAACGACTCTGTTCTAGTGTTTGTTATTTGTCTTGTAGGAGACAAAGGGTTGTGCAAATGCCTGTTTGTTTGGTCGGTGGCATCAACATCAGGCCTGTTAAAAGAGGAGTCCTGTTCAGTCATGTCATTGGGAATGGGACTGAGACATGAGCTCTTATAGGGTAATTTATGCAAGCTTAATAAGAGATTTTTATGGTTGGGGTTTTGTTTAGTTTTCCCCCCCCCCAGGCTGAGCAGTTTTGTCCCTGATATTAAAATGTTCCTACATTTTAGACTGTATCCTGAGGTTATATCCTCTGATTTTAAGAAGCGTAGTGTAAGGATGGCCTCCTGTATGTACTCCTACTGATTTCTTTAAGCTTAGTTGACTCCTGATGAATAATTTAGTGAAATCATTCCTTATTTTAAAAGTTTATTTTCAGAACCTAGAGACAAATGATCCAAGTGCTACTTTAAAACTGCTCTTTGTTTCTGCTGAGTAGGCTTTAGATAATAAACATTTTTTCAGCATCCATATAAGATTTTATCCAGTTGTTTCTGCAAAGAACTTATACTTTTATGTATGAAAATGTTTTACATCAGTTTTATTGCAGGACTAATTTTTTTTTAGCTTGAAAAGATGTCTTAGATTTAAAATAAATACATATTTTCTGGCAAGATGACTTCCTTGCTTCCCGTGCTTGTCTCATGTGCATGACACATTGCTTCTCTTAACCTTTCAGTGTGTACAGAGCCCTTCTGTTGCCTTTAGCATTTACCTGCATGTTTCTTGTCAGTATGTTGTCTCCTCTTTTTAACCTCCAGGTAGGAGTTAGCAGCTTATGGTTTTGTTTTGTTCCTTTTGTCTTCCTCTTGCCAATACGTTGTTATTGTAACAGCCTTAAACCTGGCAATATTGAAAGTCCACAATTCCTGGAGAAACTCACTCGTCCTAACATTTAAAAGATGTAGGAATGCACATAATGGTGTAAGAGAGAAGCTAAACAGAAAGTCAAGTCTGCATTTTAGCATGGTTTGATATAACAAATTCTGGTGTCTCTGGTATCTGAATGGTTTAGCTTCAATTACCCCATGTAACCCTCTGCAAGCACAGAGTTTGTGAACTCTGTTAGGGGATGTAAATTACGGTTCCTATCAAATACGACTGAGTACCAGTTTTCTGTCACTTAAGTACCACTTTTTTTGTGCAGTGTTACTAATATTTAAAAATAAAGAAAATCTGCCTTTATACTTTGTCCTCTTGCACTGTATTGTAGACTGCAGCTGGCATCAGTTGTCTGTGTATGATTTCCATTAAAGTTTAGGCTGTAAGCACAAGGGGGAGAGTCCACATTCACACAATGCCCACAAGCATTCCAGGTAATTCCTTTTGTTAAATTCACAAACAACTCATTACATTCTCTGCGTCAAATGGCTGATACTGGAAAATGAGGGTTCTTTCTGGCTGGAAACATCACTATGAGGAGCATATACTTCAAGCAGAGCTTGCACATTTGGCATGCAAGGAATATTCATCCTGAATAATGCACAACAGTGAACTGCATCCTGGTTAGGTTGCTTCCCATGCTCTAGGAGAAATGCCCTCCATACATATTCCAGTGTTAAGCTGTTACTGCTCCTTATTCGTTGGGAACATGGTACTGCTTTGAAAAAGCAGGAGAGATGTAGGAAGGGAGAGGTGACAGCAGCATAGGGCTGGTCTCCCTGGGGCTGTCCCTGTGCTGTGAGCAGCCTCATGTAATAGGACAGAGTGGCTCCAGATCAGGAATGTGCCTTGAAGAGTTAGAGCAGGTTGAGATTTGGTACATAAATATCTTCTTGACTCAATCCCTGTGTTAGGCTTGATGGAGGTGGATAGAGCATTAATTAGGAGACCTGCAGGCAGGCTCTAAATTAGTTAGGAAGCCTGTCTCAACAAGGGCATCCTCATCCCACTGGAAGGCTGCTGGCATGCTTGCAAGGTGGCCTCCTACGCCTGGCGCCTTCCACTGGGAGAAACTCCTGGGAAACACAGAGCCCCCAGAGGAGGGAACCATGGGCTTTATCTTTCCTGTAACTACCTAGAATCTGCCCCAGCTTGCCCAAAAATTAAGAGATGTGGGCCCATGGCCATTAAGTCTAATTCATTCCTTCTCAGCCTAATTATTTCTGGATTTTAGCTGAAGGGTAACTGGTTAACTGCACACCACGAAGCGTGGCTGCAGCACTGTGCTCATGTGGCTGTGCTCCTTGCAGGACAGCCTGGATGTGGTGCCACGTCTGGATGAGCAGGCACATATGTGAGGTCTTGTATCCCAGTGCATCCATCTCCAAAGGTGAAGGCTTCATGATGAGGTGGTTACTTAAATATGTGTTGGGGCAGGAAAAAATGCAGGTGGGTGTGAGACACCACAGCTGATAACAGATGATGCTGGCCCAGAGTGGCTGTGAATAAATGTATTGTGAAAGTTGGGAAAAGATTCTTGCCCATCCCACAACGCTTCTGTGGAAGAGCTGAGAACAGAAACAGAGCTAGTTTAAATCACCTGATGTGATTTATAAAATGTGTTGCAAAATGATTCTTCACAGAGCAGATACCTGGGCTCAAAGACCCAAAATGTGTCCCATGAGAAAATTAATTTACTAGGGTAGAGAACAGTTGAGTAACAGCATAATTAAAAGGATACACTGAAAGCAATTTTATCTTAAGATAGAGGGGACAAAATTGCAAACAAACAAAATGCTGACAGATAAATGTTCTTGCTCCTCACTTGGAAGTTGTCACTGTGAAAACTGTTTAAATTCAGTTGTTTTTCCACACCTTCTAGAGATGTGCACAGTCTGCTCTTTGAACTAAGGTTTGGCAAGACTTTGACCTGAAATAAATGATCTCAGAGCGTGTAGGTGTCAAAATGCTAAAAAAGTATTTTTCAAATTTTTGCCCAGTCTCTGCTCTGTGCTGGTGCCACCTTTGTGGGCAGCCTGCAGACCTCTACGTCCTACTCCTGCAGGTAACACAAACTCTGTTTTCCTCTGTCATCTTGCCTTTCTTTACTGAGACTTGCTTTTTCCCCAAATTTGAAACCATCTCATGAGCCTTTGTATATACTTCTGAAATAAGACACTGAAAAGATGCTTCTTTTGAAGAGTCAGATATCCAGAAAATGTGCAGTGATCATTAGGGAAGCGTAAAGTTGCCTGTTTTCCCAACCACATCTGAAACATGACTCATACCCACTTGTTCTCTTCAGGAATGTTCCTAGACATGTGCCATCAAACTGGTGCCTATCAAGTGGTGGGATTAGCTTGTTACTATATCAGATGTCATTGTTGTATTCTGCCCATAAAGGAATCTATTCATTTACATTTCCCCTCCTTTGTTTTGTGTGCTAGTTGCACGGGAATGCGTATTCCTGGGATGCACAGGTTAGTCCTTCCTGCATTTCAGATCTCAGTTATCTTCCTTTTGTGCAACCCCACTCCTTTGTGTCCAAACTGAGCTCACATTTTAGTGCTCTCTCAGGTTACCTTGCCTGGGGAGCACCCTGCTGCCCTGTAACTCACATACTGGTGGGAGGGGGAGGGTGGAACGATTGCCCGTGATTAGGTATATTTAATTCTCCTCTTTCCAATGAGCAAGTTGGAATCTGGCCTTAAGAGACTTTTTATCACTATTTGCAAAACTTTCCTAGTTGCTACCTGTTGCACTGAAAACTCTAGGCAAGGCAATTTTCCTCTCCACTGATGAGAAATAAGAGAGGGGACTTACAGCCACATACAAATCTCAATAAACGTTCATATTTGGAACTATGATCGGTTCACCTGCCCTGTGTCATCACACTTTGTCTTCCCACAAGCTTTTCTAGCCAAAAAAGATTAGGTGGGGTGTTGGAAAGTGTCAGTTTTATTAAGTACCCTGTTGGTGCCTTCTTAGCCACCAGCTGTTCACCACCGATAGCAGGAGAAGCACTTCTGAAGTGGCTGAGCTGACATGAGATGACATTTCCAAGCGTGGGGTGGGTTACTTTGCTGCTCTCATCACGACAAGCAGAGACTGATCATGTCATTTGGCACATCTTTAACTACAGTGTAAAGTATCCCAGACTTTACTCCTGCCTCTTCCTGAAGGTCTCATGTTGTCACTGCAGAACCAGCCCAAAAACAAGAAGTGAGAGGAAGATCAAAACACACGCGCTCATGAACCCGAATGCTTCGATTTCAGGGAAACGCCTCCATATCTGCCTGGAAGTGATCACAGATTTTCTAGGATGTCTTCAAGGAGGGACCTCACTGCACTGTCTGGATGTCTAATTGCATCTCCTCAGTCTGTTTCCATTGGCATGCACATGCACCTTTCTACTGAAACAGCAGATGTCATTTTTTCCATGCCTTGTTTGGGAAATGCTCATCCTTTTGTCAATGCAGAGCTGTTTGCTTGTTCTTTAGACTGCCAGTGGTTGCAATTTAATGAAGTGTTATCTGGCAGGTGTTATTTTTACATAATTTCAATATTAGAGAGTTGCAGTTGGGAAAATTTCTTTTAACTTAATAAACAAAACTTACTTTCAGGTTTTTAAGATGAAAACCAACATGGCAAAATGGTAGATCACGGTGAAACCAGTGTGCACATACACCCCTAAAATGTAATAAGGTAAAATATATGAAATATGTGTTTCTGCCTGATTTTTTGAGTCCAAATGTGTGACATTTTGGGATGGTTTAATATGTTAAGCTGAGCAGTGCTGGTTGCATTGAGAACAACAGATAGTGTGAAGCCTATTTAATAGACTTCGTGCTGAGAGCTGAGGAAGGGAAGGAGCTCTAAGGAGAGGTTGAGGAGCACTTAGCAAACGTTTCCCATGGCACCTGGAAGGGATATTCACCGAAGAGGATTGACTTGATCCTGGCAGCAAACACAAGCTACAGCCTGCCCTGCTGGTAGTGTTGTGACAACATGGGTTTTACTGCTTTGGGATTTGAGGTGAGGAGGTACCAGCACTAGAGCCTCCCCATTGCTGTGAGTCAGGCTTCGTACCCATGGAAATGATTTGTCAGCTGCCTGGCCCACTGTCCTGTCTTTGATAGTGACTAATGGTGGATGCCTAGGGGAAAGCACAGGAACAGGCTAAGCGTGTTGTACCTCACCAAATGTTTTCCCAGCTGTGGCACTCTGGGGGTCAGAGGCTTCTGGATCCAGAAATGGTCTTTCTGTTGCTCAGTATTTTTTTTCCATTGAAAGCTCCTCAATACCCATTGTCCTCTGACAAGGCATTCCTCATGTGACTCTACTGGGTAATGAGATAACCCCTGTGTTTTAAAACTCTCTCTTACACCTTCCTTTGGGTTCCTCCACTCCTCCATCCCAGCATTGGAAGAGACACTGCACACCAAATCCTCATTCACCTTTTCCATGGCACTCATGATTTTACACTTTTCACTCATGCCAGCCTTTGGTTAACTCTTCTATGCCTCAAGAGGTTCAGCACATGGAAGCATTCCTCCCAGATAAGCCTCTTCCTACCTTTGATCATCCTCTCAAGTTGGGAAAGCTTATTAAACAGCAGCTTCATAAACTGTGATGACCATCCAGACAAGCATGTTACCCACTTGTATTCCCAATCGACAGAAAGAGAACCAGGCCCTGCACACCCCGGGATGCAGGAAGAGCAGACCAACACCTGGGACCTGGCTCTGATGCCCTCAGTCTCACCAGGCTCTCACAGGCTCTGAAATACAAACACATGAGCTCATGGCAGTGATATCTCATCTCCAGAGCGTGGTCCCACACACCTCCCCACCCCCTCAGCCGAAATCGCGTCACAGGGCATTCCTTGGCAGCAGATGGGATGGGCACCTCCTGACTCAGGCACAGCTCCTGCCACCACTCGTTGCTCCTCCAAGGATTAGCTGTCTGTGCCTCCTCTTGGCTGGCAGCACCCAGGCTGTGGGGTGTGTTGCCACTGCCAGTCTGCCTGCTCTCATGGAAACCCTGCAGTGGCTGAAGGATCCCTGCCAACCAGGGAGACGAGTCCAGAACCTTGTGAAGGCACCAAGCTCCCCAGTTTCCACAGCACTGCCTATGCCAGTGCAACAGCTTTTCCACTTCCAATCCCTTCTTGTCCAATATGCAGAAGATTTTTCTCATCTGTAACAATCTGGGCTGTGACTTTCCCCATTCCCTTCAGCATCTTTTGGGCAGGGACAGCTGCATGCAAGTGTTCACTTACAGGGTTTTTGGGTCATTGACGTCATTTGGGAAATCTTAAATGCCTGGGGAGTTAATTATGAGGAAACATCAGTGATGGGAGGATCCAGAGAGATGGGAGGGTGCAGGACATCAAACAGTAATTCTTGAAAGGGCAAAGGCAAAACTAGCCCACTGATCCGAGCCCCTAGAAGGTTGTCAAAGCTCAAGAGTGTGTTTGGCTCTGCATTCTGGTTCAGATCCAGCTCCACAATTTTTCCCAATATGTTTTTGCCCTCAGTTCAGACACAGGCTTGGGTGATGGGTAACCCCTGCCTACTATGCCTCTGCTCCAGCCCTGCTGTGGTGTGCAGGGAGGAGTTTTTTGGGTGCACCTGAGCCTCTTTTTTCTCACTAGGATCCAGGTTTGGTGGTGGCCATTTTTTAATCAACAAAATTACTTCCCTTGGAACCACAATTTTTCTATCATGAATTCTTAGGAAAATGTTATTCAACTCGTGTAATGCAAGTCTGAGGTTGCATTATGAGATGAATGTGAGAGAACGTGATGGTAATGAGTCACCTCATATCATGTTTTATTGTGATGTGTCAGCTGAGAAAGGTAGAGAGCTATAGGTGTTTCTACCAGCCCAATTATGAAACAACCTCTGGTTCATGCAGAGATTACTAAGTTTTTCCTAGGTTAGTTTAGCAGATAGGTTTAGGTCTGTCATTTAGCAGTGTTTGTTTTTAAGTTTCTAACAATAAGCTGCCTCAGAATCTATTTTCCACCCAAAAAAGTCACTGCTCTTTTATTAGCGAGGATTAAGCTTGCTCAGATATTCCAGTCATCAGGGTGAGACTGTCTGTCTTGGCAGATGGGAAAGTTTGTGAGATAGCCTTTATTTTAGGATTACCTTCTGCTGGCATTGACTAGAAGTGGGTGATGATGCCATTGCCCATTGCTCCTGAGAACTGAGAATATGAAGGTATGATTTGAAAAGTCAGGAGGTTAAAGACTGGCCATATTCTTCTCAGTTTAATCCAGAGAGTGGCAGATGCCCTGACAAAGATGGAAGTTTTCAAGGTAGGCTTTTTATTCCCATCCCTGCTGTCTGTGTTGCTGCTGCTCATTCAGAAGTACACAGGACCCTTCAGGACATTGCAGCAGCCCTGGGCATGAAATCATGTCTATGGGATGTGGTTGATGGAATCAGTGGAGATCAATTGGTCTTGGTCCCTCTGCACCTCTGGTCTGGTGAGACCTTCAGCCAGCTGCTTTGCTTCCTGCTGAAATGCCCATGGATTTGCCAAGGCTGCACAAGCAAACAGCCCCTCAGCTGGGCAGTCTGGAAGTACCTGGTGTGCATGATCTGCTACGGTGGTGGTGGATGAGGCTTTTTTTCTTTTTAAAAGCTTGAGTAAATGCTGAGGATAAGGATTTATATGTTCATCTTTTGTTGTTGTGCTATTTATTTTGACTACCAGTGGGCTCAGTGAGGTGGGGCTGTAGTTTCTAGCCCCTCACACAGGGGACAGATTTGGGGCAGGCATAGGTGTCTCCTCTCCCACAACCCTGTGCCTGCTCCTGACCGCTGCTCTCCGGCAGTCCCTGTCCCTTTAGACCTGTGTCTTTCTGCAGCAGAAAAACTCAATTCAGTGAAATGCTCTGGGGCTTTCCCTGTGTCAATAAACAGAGGCCAGGGCAGGACCTTTCCCTTCATTTTTGTACAACAGTTTGAACTGCCCTTCTCAAAGTGTCAGTCTCGCACCATTAACTCCTTGCGGCCCCGGTTTGAGGAGAAGGTTTCCTAGCGGGGTTGTAAAGGTTTCAGAGGAGGTATCCAGGGAGGGAAGCTGAATAATGGAAATGTTAACAGACCTTTCATTACACACCCGATACATCATTACTTAATTTCTCTCTTTTTGTCTCCTGTTTTTATATTTTTTTCCCTGATCAATAGCATTCATCCTACTCAGTGAACAGGCTTGATACTGTTTTTATGGTGTGAAAATTACTGTTGCTTTGACTGGCTCCTATTACCAGGTGACACTGCTTGGCAGAAAACAATGAATCTTCCTATTATTTGGAAAATAAATGTGATTTATGGGACTAGCAATTGATAGTGGTCTGTGTCTTGCCATCAGCGTGCTTGCCTTCTTGAAATAAGGCTTTTACCTTTGGAGCGTGAAGGCTGTTTGTCTAGTGCTGCAGAGCAATTTATAATATATATTTTTTAATCTCAGCTTTTATTAAGGGTTTTTTAAAAGATGATAAAGAAAACATCTATTGTCATTTTAAGGGTTTGATGCCTACACAGAAAGCAGTTGTGTAGGTGTGAAGTTAAATACACTGGCAGGGAAAGACATGTTGTGGATGCTGGAGATGATGGAGGGAGGAAGAGAAAGGGGAAAGCTGACCTGAGCACCTGCTATTGCTTCCCTTCACTCACTGTAGAGATGATGGTCAGCACTGAGGGTTTATTGTTAAAATCCCACAATACCGATAGCAAAAATGGAACCAATTTAACTGCAGGAAAGCAGAACCACTTCCCCTGAGAGCTGTGCAAGACATTGCCCAGAGTTGTCTGGGGAGGCCCATGAGGCTGTTCCTGTTTTTTCTGTTCTTTCTTGCTCTTTTGCAGCAACCTCTGCTGCCTACTAGTTGGCCTTGGCTGTCGTGGGCCAGCTCTGCTCCCAGCCCTCTCCCTCCAATGCCCATGCAGAAAATCTCTTGCACTTCTTAAAGAACGAGTAAATAAAGATCTTACCTATTTGGGGACAATTTTTGTGCCTCTCTTAGGGCAAAGGAACTAAGGGAGCTCCTCCATCCCTTTGGATTACCTTTTTTAAAATTAAAAAAGTTAAAAATAGATGTGGTGTGGTGGGTTGACCCTGTCTGGATGCCAGGTACCAAAGCTGCTCTATCACTCCCTCCACAAATGGACAAGGGAGAGAAAATATAAGGAAAGGTTCATGAGTGGAGATAAAGACAGGGAGAGATCACACACCAATTACTGTCATGGGCAAAACAGACTTGACTTGGGGATAGTAACTGAATTTATTACTAACAGAATCAGAGCAGGATAATGAGAAGTAAAACAAATCTTAAAAACACCTTCCCTCTACCTCTCCCTCCTTTCTGGACTCTACCTTCTCCTTCCCAGCGGTGCAGGAGACAGGGAATGGGAGTTGCAGTCAGTTCATCACAGGTTGTTTCTGCCACTACTCAGGGAGAGGAGTCGGAATCCTTTCTCTGCTCCAGTGTGGGGTCCCTCCCATGGGAGACCTCCACAAACTTCTCCAGTGTCCTTCCCACGGGCTACAGTTCTTCATGAACTGCTCCAGCGTTGGTCCCTTTCTATGGAGCGAAGTCCTTCAGGCACAGCCTGCTCCAGCCTGGGTCCCCATGGGGTCACAAGTCCTACCAGGAAAACCTGCTCCAGCGTGGGCTTCTCTCTCCACAGTCCACAGGTCTCTGCCAGGACCCTGCTCCAGAATGGGCTTCCCACAGCTTCACAGCTTTCCTTTCAGGAATCTCCCTGCTCCAGCATGGGTCTCCTCCAAGGGCTGTGAGTGGATCTCTGCAGCCCCGTGGACGCCCCTGGGCTGCAGGGGCACAGCTGCCTCACCATGACCTTCACCATGGGCTGCGGGGGAACCTCAGCTTTGGCACCCTGAAGAACCTCCTGCCCCTCCTCCTGCACTGTCCTTGGTGTCTGCAGAGTTGTTGCTCTCATGTATTTCCGCTCCTCTCTTCTCTGAGCGCAGTTACCTCTGCGCAATGATTTTTTGTTTTTCCTTCTTAAATATATTATCACAGAGGTGTTACTGTAATTCTTGATGAGCTAGACCTTGACCAGCAGTGTGTCCATCTTGGAGCTGGCTGGCATTGACTCTACTGGACATGGGGGAACCTTCTGGCAGCTTCTCACAGAAGCCACCCCTCTAGTCCCCCCATCCGCTACCAAAGCCCTGCCATGCAAACACAATGCATGTGGCTTCCAAATCCCCTCAACTCTTTGGTTTATTCCAGGCTTAACAATGATTTAAACTACAATTTTGGTGTATTTACACAGAGAGAGGCTACTGTATGGCTGAGTGCATAATTCAGCACCTCTGCAAGTGGTTATAGCTGAAGTCAAACCCTGAGCTCTTCCTCATAGTTCTGTCTCCCATGCCAAGGTCAAGCAGACACAGCCCCCAGGGCAGCAGAGTGATGGGTCACCTCAGCGGGGCACAGGGACCCCACAACTCCAAGTGTGGATGTTCTGGGAGAGCTGCAATGCCCCAAACCCCAGATGCTGGGGGCCACCCGCCTGATTCCTGTCCAGGGTGAAAGTTTTCACCTCTTAGGAACCAACTAATCAGCCAATGATTCTGTCCTACAACACGATGCACATGTTTTTTTTTTCAAAATTATTTGTAAGAAAGCCCCATGTCCAAAAAAGGTACATCTGCATATTTGCACAGGAAAGGATGAACACTGAACATGCACCTATTACTGCTGCACAAAGGGCCAATGACACAGGGCCCAAACTATTTTCCTGTAGAGACTTGAGCTGCTCAGAAAAATAGTTAACCAAGAGACTTTCATTAAGTTATTTTGATGAAGATGAATGTTTCCTTAGGAAGCAGGTACATCAGACCGGAAGAGTTTGACCATTAATTTTAAAAAGTCAATTTTCTGTCAGAGTTGTATTTTGGAGCTGTTTTACTATTCCTTCCTGCCAGCCTTCTTGTTCTGCTTTTGGGCTGATTTCTGATCAACCAGAAGTGAACACCTGAAAGTTGTTTCTTTCTCCATAGAAATAAATATTCATGCATACACATCCACATGTATATGGACCTTAAGCATCTTTCTGGATGTTTTTGCCTACTTTTCTTAGGCTAAGAGGATGGATCCTGTCATAGCAGCTATAACACCGAAGCAAACTGGAATGGCCTTTATCACTCTTACAGCACTGGAATCACCAGTTTTCTGAATATCTTTGTGCAGATTTATGTTCAGGTAGTGCCAAACAAAGGGGTTATCTAAGCCTGATTTGGGTCTCTTCAGTGGAACTTCTTTGTTTTATGGTCAAGAGGAGAATATTATGGAAATCTGATCTGCTACATTACATGGGACCATATAATTTCACTTAATGATGCCTGCATTGAAGCGATGATCTCATGGCAAGCCCAGAGTGTATTTCACAAACACCCATCCACAACTGGAATATTTATCTCTTTTAAGCATCATCCTGTACAGAAGGTACTTTAGTTTACTTAGTTCCTCAAACAGCAGCTTCTTCCACAAAACTGCCTGGCTGGCTGCAGAGTCTTCACCCAGGTAGGACCATCCCTGGCCAGAGCTAGACACAGGATTTGTGCTGAGTTAGCTACAAGGAATGGGTTTCAGTGGGTGAAATGGCAGAAACACAGCTGCCAGGGTAGCTACAATTATAAACCCTTTGATAAATATAATTACACTGTTGTTAAAGGGATTTTGGTGCAGTTTATTTCTTCCACTTGCAAGAGCTGGATAAGAGATAGAGAGCTGGCAAAGGGAGTGCACAGTTTTGTTTCCTTATCTGAAATTAGAGCCCCAGGACACAGCTGTATTCTTACACTTTGAAGATTAATTTAAAATAAATACCATGCTTTTTATATCAGACTCTTGCCTTCTGTCTGGGATTTCTGTCACGTGGATGCACTTACTGCAGGTGCAGCTTTTCCTGCTGCCCCACTTCGGAGAGGATGTATTTGTGTGCTCACCTGGCCCTTGGTGCAGGACTCAGCACTGTGTGTTTTAGTACCTTATTTCTACTGATAAGTATCTTTACTGGGATAGTGACACATGAAGAGTTGTTATGCACTAATTATAGCAACACAGATTCTGGAATTATTTAAGTCTTCATGTATGTAACATTAGGTATTGCTATGTGCATCATTACACTGCATCTCACTTTTAAAGGATATTTTATATTGATAAGGAAACAGAGTAGCCAAGCAACGGAAGTACCACCTTGCTACCTTAGAATCCAGTCATAATTTGACAATATTATCCTCTATAAAAGATCCCAAGAAGGTCTTCCTATTTAAATTAAACCCTATGGAGTGCACAATGCTTTTCTGAATGGAGCTAACCCATTCCTTAATTTACCCCTGGCAGTTGCTGAGCTATTTGCACTAATACATACTGATATTCAGTGACTTAAATCTTGATGCATCCTTCCAAGAGCAGTGGTGAAGAAACCCCATCAACACACATTCCCTCAGAGCAGCCTTCACCAGCTGATTTGTATGGCTCCAAACACGGAGCACTTTACTGTGATGAGTTAACTCCCAATACCTACACAGTAACCCCCCAAATCCTGCCATCATTTATGAGCCTATAAGGAGCTTTGCTCTACAAAGCTTAACATACTCCCGTCAGGTTCCTGACTTCATAAATAAAGCAGAACCCTGCCTTCCCCCTGGGAAGAGGCTGCTGTGTTCCTCACTCTCCTGTCAAATGCAAACCGGTACTAAAAGAGCTTTTTGGCATCAGCCAAGAGCTTTCTGCTGCATAAGCTACCTCATCCTCATTTTTGATATGGCTGAATTTCCCAGCCCGTCACCCTGATTTATCAGCTTGGTAAAAAAATAGTTACTGTTTCTTTAGAGTCTTTCTGGTTTTCTGCAATTCCTGAGCATGTAGGGTTGGTAAGTGCCATTTTTTTTGTGGAGGAATCTGCCCTTATAGACATGAAAATCAAAGCTGGAAATTTGCTGGAGTGAGGGTGGGCTGGAGGCAGAAAATGGTTTGATGCATGATGTGTGGCCACATTACAAATGTAACTGTCCTTGAGATGGTGAAAAGAGTGGCCTGGGACTTAGAGGATTTTCATGCAGTTCTTCCCTCTGCTCCTGCCTTCTTGAGCCAATATTAAAATGGTTACCAGTCAGCCTATCTCTCTGTTCCCCATGTATAGAAAAAAGGTAATTTAATTCCTTTCTCTTGCACTTCATTCAAGGCATTTAGCTCATTAATTCTTCAGACCAGGAATTCAATCATGCTGTTTCACAAGGCAAGCACAGACAGAAACAACATAGACTAGTACAAATTAAACAGCCTTGTGGCTTATAAAGATGATATTCAACCCTACAGAGTATTTCCCCTCACTGCCAACACTGACACAACACATTTCTCCCTGTCCCTGAAATCTAGACACACCAGAGACGGAGTTGGGTGGGGTCTGCTGAGTGCCCTGCTCCACCCTTTGCCAGTGGCTCTCCTTACATCCCTTCTCCTTCTGTGTCATTGTATTTGCAGTGCAAGTATTTGTACAACTACAGCCACATCCGAGGGCTTTCCCAGAGATAAGGGGTTC
Organism: Pipra filicauda; assembly: GCF_003945595.2. Classification (NCBI taxonomy): domain Eukaryota; kingdom Metazoa; phylum Chordata; class Aves; order Passeriformes; family Pipridae; genus Pipra; species Pipra filicauda. The sequence goes on along the minus strand of NW_024104555.1, from coordinate 183,135 downwards.
TATTTCACTTCCATCCACAGCTATCTGCAATATAATGTAATTAGTTTATCCCATGTTTGTCAAGAGAAAACAAAACTGAACAGCTGAAGTGGTATTTGGAGGAACATTGCATTCCTGCCCTTTGGCATAATTCAGCCTGTAACTCCTTGTCCAGCTGTTCCTGTGCTATGATGTCCTCCACTCTGGGATGCGACACCAAGAAGGGCTATAGGAAGATACTGTCTTGATTAAGGTGAAAATTTCAGCACATCCAATACAGGAAAAGTTATTAAACTCCTTCAGTTATTTATCTTCTGCATTTGTAATCTGCTCTTTTGCAGGCACACACAGTCTGGAGACATGGGTTAGTGCAGAGGCAGTGTAACCTGTTCTCTTCTGCCTCTCCTTCACTCTGTCCCAGCACACTGGACATGAATCCCACTGGAGTGGAACACACCCTGTAACTGCTCTCTGTGAGGGGTTTAAATATATTTTCCTGCTTGTTAGGCAAACGTAATGTAAACCTAACTATCCAAGCCAACTAGTGTGGTAAAAAGATGCTGTAAAATCTCAAAAATCCAGAGCAAAAGGAGGAATCTTTAAAAAGACCCTCAAAGCAGCTATCTTTAATGGAATTAGATAGCTTAGCTAAATAAATAAGAAGCTATTGCTTGTAAAAAAAAAATAATTCTCAGTGATTTCCCCTGAGGTAAAATCAGTAGAGCAAAAGAAGAAGAAAAAAAAAGGACTAAAAAAAAAATCCCTCACCATAAACCCAAAGGGACTTGTCAGCTCTACAGCAGAAATTGGAGAGACCACTCAAGCAAGAAGAGGATTAGGCTATCTCCTATCAAAGCACACAGGGACTGGATTTTTACAGCAACTTAAACAGAAAGTGGTGGAGTTTTGGTTTGTTTGATTGTTTCTTTTTTTTTCCAGCTGTGGCAAAGATTGCAAGAAAAAATAAACACAATACCATCTCCAAGGTGATGTTTTTCCAGCAGGACCAGTACCTGCATCCTCCTTCTAGGCTGATCAACTCTAACAATTTTAAAAGTGCTTTGCTTTGCACAGTGACCAAAGGCAGTGTGAAACATTTATACCTTTGGATAAATCTGTGAAGACCCATGTCCTACCCTACTGAACACGAGAGTGAGCTGGTCTGGCTGTGAGAAGGAGCGGGCACAGTTTGTGATGAAGGGTCCCGGATGCCGCAGGAGAGCTGGAAGCAGTGACGCTACCAAGAGTCCTGCCTCTTAATCCTCTCTGACCTGGGCTCCTGATCCCAGATACATCAGCGCTCAGCTATTTGAATCTGCTCAGGCTTCCAAAAATACCAGGCATGCCCCGAGCATACTCAAATTAGCACAGCCTCTGTGGTGAGAACGCTGTACAAGCCTGTTTGCTCCGTGCTGGGAGCCCTGCACTCACCCGCCGCCTCCCTGTCCCCACAGACAGTGTGATTGCTTTTACAAGGAGCTGAAATTAGGCAAATTATTGCTGGACTGTGAAGAAATGATTCCTTATTAAAATCTAAATTTTTTTCACTGAGCCCTCAACTTTTGAGACTCTGCCTTTGCTCCTGCGTGTACTTGAGTCCAGGTGTTGAGGGGAGGGTAGTGATTAAAGTGCTGCTGTAGAGTCCTCAGCTCTGGCACAAGTCACCTCATTGCTCTAGTCCTCTTCTTCTTTATGACGTTACTTCCAGGTACCACCTTCTCTAGGCTCAGTCCAGCTCCACCTTTTCTTCATTCCTGCAGCTTCTCAGGTTGGGCTGGTGGCAGCTTCCAGGGAAACATAGAAGCTCACTTCCATTTGGTGCATCCCTTGCCTTTTTTGTTGTATGGCTTCTGCAGTCATTTTATAGAAAACTATGCCAGGGCTGCAGAACTGGGCATCTTCACCTGCCCATCTTCAGACATGTGTGTTCAGTGACTGGTCCTTCACTGTCTCTCTGTGCTTCAGTCCTACTCCCACCAGCTTTGTGTCTTTCACCAGTTTTCCCCCAAACAGAGAACAGATATGGTTTTAATTTGGAGTCTACCTTTGGGCTTCCAACTCACTCTTCTAAAAGTTATTAATTCCAGGACGAACACAATTTTCTGTTTTTCAGCCTCAGATTCTGGTGCTGTTGAGGTAATGCATCTCTGTCTAACTTTATATAGATGTCTCCCTTTCTCTTTCTTCCTTTTTTTTTTTCCTTTTTTTTTTTTTTTTAATTTTCCCTACCACTTTATCGCCAGCTGAAGAAAAACTGTTATCTCCTTCCTACGGGCAGGGCACGAAGAGATAAAAAAGCAATTCCGAAGACAAAGCTCAAAGTCTACCTGCCCAGCCTTCAGCCACCAACTTTCCTTGGCTAAATCTGACAGTGCCCTAAGGCTGGAGTCAGGTTCTCCTTGGAGATTTCCCTAAACATCCCTACATGCTCTGCATTCAGAGACACATAACCACCAAGCCTGTGCAGCCACCTGTGTTCCTGCTGGTGGTCACACACGAGGTGCTCTGTGCCCATTTTCACCTTCAGAGCCTACCCTGGAAAGGCCACGTGCCTAAAGGTGGTCTCGATTTCCAGATGAAACCTCCTGCTGGGATGGAGGAGTTGCAAGTTCACATCCCTCAGCTGTCTGAAGGCTTCACAGCATTACCTGCTGCACACAAGGCTCTTCACTTGTAGGGAGGAGAATAACTGGGCATATTTCAAACAGCTACCCGGGGATTTTGTAAGTGTGGGAAAGCTTCAGCACAAGAATGTACCCAATGCTAGACCTGGTGAGAAGACTCATACAGCCCATGAACACTGTGGGCACCATGGAATGAGCCCATGGGTCTGCAGCAGTAATATTGCCCCTGAAATGTCACATTTTGTAAAATCTGGTAGACTTGACCTTAAAGTCTGCCATCATAGTCCTTTCCATAGGAGAGCTTCATAAGAAAGTGGGCTTTTTTAGCCCCTACCCTTATAACACTTTGTGAGTTCAGTTTACCTTATCGATGCCATTCCTTAAGGTGTCTGACTTGCAACAGTGCTCTTTTTAGGTATTAGAGTGCCCAAGTTCTGCTTATAAATCTAAGTAACTCATCAAAGTTAAGATAGGTAATTTCTTCTGAAGCTATCAATCCAGTTTGAATTTACATCCCTTCTTTCTAACCTCAAGACTTCCAAAAACAGTATATTAATATTGATAACAGAATATTATGTTATCGAATCAAGGATGCTATTGGTGCATATGGCTGTATCAAGGCAAACTCTACCAAATAATCCATTGCTCATTGCTAAATATGTGGGTTCAATGGATTCCATATCTTTACGAGTTTACATGTTTAGCTTCAGGCATTTTATTATGGTTGGCACTAATGATAACCTTTCAAAATAAACATATGTGTGTTGTTCTATATTGTTAGTAAAGTGACCATAATCCCTACTCTGCCTAGTTTTCCTGTTTTGAGAATTCTTCTAACTAGGATTTTGCAGACCAGTACTGCCCTCCTTGAATTATTTCAGATTGCTAATTCTGACGGCAGGGAAATATTTTACTGGTAACTGCCTCATCCTATGGAAAATCCATCCGTATTTCAAAAACTTAGAAGAAATCCAGAAATTTGCCAATTCCCAACTGTCATTTGCTCCTTATAGCCTACATTTGGAGCACTGCCAGAAGCTCTCAGCAGTCTGCTCGTGATGTATACATGGCTCTTTCAGCATAAGGTATGGCTGGGGACAAGAGACAGGCACATGGAAATAACGGCTGCTGATTTCACTATCAATGTGCTCTTTGACCTTGACCCCTGGCTGGAAACCACTATATTGTTAATTCAGGATTCATTTTCTCTTTTCTCTTTATTTGCAATCTGTGTAGGCTTTATTACTAAGTAGGATTCGCAGATTTCACGAACTGGGAATAAAATCACACTGTTAACAGGACACTCCCAATACCAGTCTGTCTGCCAGGGTTCTCATGGGAGCTAGTTACTCTTTGCATGTTCTCAGAACCTTCCTACTGACCCAGCACAGGAGCAGAACTAATATTAGGTAGCCCTAAACTCACTGTTAGTGTAGAATAATTGTATTTAAAACCACCAGCCTAAATCCCAACTGAATTAATTTGCCAAAACATGAGCCCTTGGTGTAGCATAGATATAATTTTTTTTTTTTTTGGTGTGAAAGGATAGATCCTTGCTTAGAAAGATTTATCTGATATAATGACATAGCTGCATTTAGATTGTGTGAATCAGTATATGTCATAAACTGCTTGAACACTCGTTAAACCTGATGAATGAAATAACCCTCCTGGGCTGGAGAGAGATGTTGCTGTTATAGATTATGATATATCATATTTCACATCTGGTTGTTATTGTTCTACCTGTGTTATTTTATGTGTAAAAGGGATAGCACCAGCAGGAGCAAGTCCTGCTTATTTTGGAAGAAACAGATGCTCCACAAACAGGATACAGTGCAAAAAGCCTGGAAATTGGGAAATCTGCTGGAAATCTCTCTGACAGTCAGAGGAAGCACTGGAGGACTTCACTACATGGAGAAGAAGCCTGAAGAATATTATTATGGAGCAGTTATTATAAACCAACTTGCATATTGATTTGAATTTCGTTTGATGTTCTCCCTTGGGAAGTGTTGCCACAGGAGCTGCTTATCCACTGCTTGGGTCTCTTAGTTTGGAGTCTGGTACTCAATGACACTGGTATGTGTGTCTCTTCTTCTGTTCCCAGGGTGCACTGGACTGGGGCCCAGATCTTCATTTCGGTGGCTCTCTAAATGGTTTAAGGCTTGGGCAAAGGTAAATCCTCCTAAAAATTGCAGGCCAAACACTGTTCACTTTGTGTTATCTATATGAGCTCGTGGTTTTTTATTAACTGGTAGCAAAGTCTTCCAGTTCTCAGGTTTATACCTTTGGTCGGTCACGTATCTGTTGGCAGGCAGAGAGCAGCCTCCATCAGCCAGAGCCAGTTCTGAGCCAGGCCAGCTGCCCTTGGCTGTGAACTGCAAAATAAATATTTCTCTTAAACACGGAGCATCTTGACTATTCCAAGAATGTCTCAAAAGCCAGTCTAGGCTATGTCAGCTCTTCTTCATATGCAAAGGGGAAAAATCCTTTCAGAACCGAGGCATGGGAGGTATGTGACGCTGAGATGTGTCATTGTCTAAACTTCGGGCAGGGTGGGATGTTAAGGAAGGTTTCCAGGGAACCAGAAAAACTTTTGCAAACTTATTGGCTGACATCCATGGCGAATGTCATTCCAGATATGGCAGAGAATTAAGTGGCTCTAGAGCACATCCAAACATAAAGATCATAACAATTATATTTTAATGTTAAATGCTAAAAAATCAAGTGCTGTAAAGTCAGTGAGTGTGGGAAAGAGACTTACAATTCCCTGGCAGTATTTAAATCAGTAATTTTCTCTGATTATGGTTAAAAACAAGTTAAGTCTTTAGATGCATTCTGATGTGTGAATTATTTTCTGGCTGTAGGAGAGACAGTCTTTAAGCTGCATACAATGTGCTTTGCTAAACTGTGGTCAAAATTTCTCTCACCTGGCCAGTGCTGGGTCATGCTGTGATGAGAAAACAGTATCTCTGTTTTAAATCTAATAGATAGATAAACAAAACAAAACAACACAACAAACAACCAAAAGCTACCTTTCAAAGAAGTCCATCTAGGACTCAAAAAATTCTCACTCAGGCTACATAGAATTTTAAAAGTAAACATTGTCCCTTATTGATTCTGCTCTTTTGTGTCCATTTCCTCCTTTCTCTTCTCTCTTTCTCTTTCCCTCTTTCTGGGGCAGCAGTGGTCTGTGTCCCAGTATTCCCTCAGTGCTGACAATGTCTGGATTACCAGGTTCCTTTGGTGGCAACCCATAGGGAGCTGTCTCCATGGGGCTGCTGCCTAAGCACCTGCAGCAGACAGTGAAGCTCTAGTCAAGGCAATTTGTTGACCCTCAGGAATATTGAAGCTCGTCCTAAAGTACTGACCTACCTTTGGCCAGCTGACTTGCCCTCTGGGCTCCAAGGCTCAGACTGACACTGGCTGTAACAGGGCCTCACACACAGTCACCCTGGCAGATCCCTTGAATTCCGTGTCCTAAGGAGGAACTGAATCCTACCTTTGTTGTCCAGACTAAAATTCTGTCACACCTTTATGATTGATCAGTTGGTTTTAGTTCAGTTTTTAGTCTTTTCTCACAATATTTCCTCTTTTCTACATACTTTCCTAATCATGGCAGGTGATAACACTGTTCTGCCTGTCACTGAGGCTCCCAACCTGGCCATTATATTAGCTGGGATTTAGCAGAGCTGTGATTACTGAAATCTCAGTGGTTCTTGATTTCTGACCTCTCTAATAGCCAACCTTTCCCAGCAATGCACTCAGGTAAACCTGTCCTCCAAACATCCAGTGCTTCACACCTAGATCCTTGCATGTTTCTTTCTGTTATCCTTGAGAAATTCAATTCCTACCCTGCTCCTATCCACGGGCTATAAAAGGTAATTTTCCAGCCTGGATTGCCTCTCACCTTTCTTTTCCCACACTGACACCTTTCTCTCAGACACACTGAACATCAGCTTCTTGCTTTGGCTCTCCAGTCCAGCTCCTTACCTTCTCCCTCAGCTTCCATTGCCTGTCAAGGCAGTTACTCCCTGCCCAGGTGCCATCATTCCTTGTTAACTTTTCCAACAAGAACCTCTATTCATTCTTCCATAGGCCCTGGGGCTTGGGAGAGACATCTTGGAAACAGCCACAAAGCTACATCATTACCTGCCTTTAAAGCTCTTATTTTAATTCTTCTCTGCCAAAAGGCTTAAGAAAAAAACCAAAACTTCTGACATAGTACATTATACAAATATGTTATACGATATAATATACTTGTTCACAATTTTCCTTATTTCCTGTATATTTTTAATTTTTGATTGTAAGCTCTTTGGGGTAAGAATTGCATTCAAGGTTTGTTATTAGAGAAAACATATCTACACCATAAGACTAAACAAAGGAGGGTAATAACTTTTTCATTCAAGAGAAGGACGTGCCTAAATTTCTTGTCAGTCGAATGTTGGAAACTCCCTTAGGAGCCATGTGTGTTGACATCAGTCTGCCTAATTCCTTGCCTTTTTTTTCCTAGGGTAACAGGGCATGAGGTTAGCTTTGGGAAACGTGAGAGCACCTCATTTCAGTCAGCAGCATAAAAACCCAGATCTTTCTTCAGAGCTGCACTTTTTGGAGAAGCCACTGGAGGGAAACCTCCACTACAAAACCAAACCCAGCTGCAACCTGCTCCAGCACTTCCAGCCTCGTTCCTCCTGCTTTCTTTCAGATGGAAGACTCCAAACATGGGTATTATTTTTCTGGTTGCAAATTACTTCTGGTTTAAAATCAAAGAACTAACATGGCATGAAGTTATTAGTTCTACAAACACAGGAGGAAAAGAAAGAAAGGAAAAACTCTCGTATCACTTTGGACCAGTGTTAAAGCTCAGAACTTCCATGGGGAAACAGGATGTTGGAAGGCCTGCTCTGGCAAAGGCCAGCTTCCAGGGCACCTGTGCTGACACAAGGAAAGACTCCAAGATTAGGCCAGGAACATCCATAGCTCAAGTCTGCAGCCACCAGATGCATCTAGGCAACCACATAATCTCTGATGGCCAGGCTGTTCCTTTGTTGCTGAGGGTTTTGGAGGGCAAGGGCCATAGCAAGGGTGAAAACTGAGTCCCTGGAAGCTGCAGAATTTCTCTTTTCCACATCAAGTGGAAATTTCTCTTTTCCACATCAAGTCTACTCCTGTTATTGCAATTACATTATATATATTTATATATATTTAGCTTATATATAAGCTAAATAAACTAATATTTATGTTTATCCACTACTTTTCCAGAAAAAAATAACAGTCACTGAGGAATTGGCAATTTGGGGAAGACACGCAAAATATGCCTTAAACACATCTCTGTGCAAATGTGATTCTGTTTTTGTCTGAAACAGAAGGCAGGAAACATTTATGTTCCTGAGTACCTAAATTTAGCTTGAAAAGAATATTTATTAAAGTCACCATAGAAACTGAAATTTAGACGTATGAGACTTATTCCAGTTGTTGCAATTACTATTTCCTCCACAGCAGGATCTGTTATATAGCAAATAATGAACAGCTCAAGGTCTGTTATAATCATATTCTAGAGATTTTTGCTCTTTAATGGAAAAAACCCCAACTTTTATGGCAAGAAAAACTGCCCTTTCACATCCCTGCTTTAACTTACTGAACAAAAAAAAGCAAAAAAAGGCAACTTGAAATATTTACTCGGAAGTAAAGATGCAAGGAAGAAGTTTGCACTTGCAGTGCACAGTTTTAGGTCAGTATCCAGAAGGGTTTGTCAGATTTAAAAACGCTTTTTTGTTTGCTCATTGATAAGCAAGGCCCATGGCTGACTGTACACAGATAACAAAGGGTCTGCTGTGCCTGGTGGTCCAGTTGTCGCTCTGAACCGTGCCTACAGTTGTCACAGCTGCTGCTTGCAAAGCTGTTTTAAAATGACCCCATCGCTGGTTTGCAGGAGACCATTTTTGCAGCGTGACTTCTTTAACCACAGCATCCCCCAGCTGACCCAGTGACGAGCTGCAGCCCACGCTCTGGGCTCTGGCCGTGCTTGGGACGTTCCCTCTGGTTTACCAAGGGGATTACACACCCCACGTTCCTGGGGGATTGCCTCGCCCTGCCGTGCCAATGTGCTCCACACCGGAACTATTCTGGTTAGCAAACTTCTTGTGAACAAGCATCCCACCAATGCCAAACTCTGAAACAACTGGTTTTGTGTGCTAAAAAACAACTTAAATCATGAAAAATATTCTGTAAAGTATGAATCAATCTTTGCCCCCATCTCTACTTTGTGCAGCCTTTCACACCAGCTGTTCAGTGCAATGGCTACTCCAGATTAACTGTAAGAGTTTTATCGTTTCCAGTATGGATGATATAAATGTCCTATCATGGAAGCTCCACCTTTTCTTCTGGGATGTATTTTCTAAAGATGACAATGTAATCCTGTATGCACAGGTTATATTTATCACAGCTGGCTTAGGCAGCGACAGAATTAATTAGGAAGTGTCTCAAATGTCACATCATTAAATGAAATTGTAAAAAGGTAAATTGTAGTCTTCGGCAAGCAGAGATCTCACAAAATGATCCTTGAAACAAATTGCAGTTGCTGTAAAATGTTCATTTCTTCTTTACAATTGCTTATAGAGACAATCTATATGGTTCCACACAAACACTATAACTTTCTAATTTGATGTGAAGGTCAGCATAGAGGTTGTGACGAAGAATTTCTTTTAGTCTCTGAGGAATGACTAAACACTGAACAAATATTTAATTTGCATTTTACATTACTATTGAATAGACTTTTCTTCTTCAAAAAATCCCTCTAGAGTTTATTTCAGTTCTTGTCAAAAATTTACGGTATTAAAATGAAAAACCCAAGACATACATAACAGCTAAGAGTTAATAAATTCTTCCCTTTTTAGTATTTTAATACCAGAAAAGGTACTGTAATAGCCAAAAAAGGGAAAATGCAGCGTATTTCTCTCTTTCCTTCCTAAAGTGCAACATTTTCTAGCCTGAAATCAATATTTAGACTTGGTAGCAGAAATGCATTTTAAATATAGAAACTCCTGTAATATAGTTTTCAAATCATGAATGTGAGGTCTGTTTTTAATGCATTACTTGATTACAGGGACGCACAAGATTTCTGGACCAGGATGCCAACTCTCACCCACACTACAGGAGGTAACAAATTAAGACAGAAAACAGCATGTTTTCTGGGGGGTAACATATTATTTTCCTCTCTTCTCCCTCTTTCCTTCCCAAATCAATCTGTTTGGACTGTGTTAGCTGCGGCATCAAAGCAGCATGTTCCAAAAAGGGATGCTTTGAAGGAGCTTCCATCCATTTGCCAGGGTATTTTGTAGGCCATTTTGGGCACGTACAAACCCTGTTCCTTACTGACTTTGCAGAACTGACCCGATGCAGAAGATGCCAGTGTACACGTGCAAACTTGGGCAAGGGAACGAGCCCTTCTCTGCACGAGCTCTTGTTACTGAGCTGCAGTGAGGAGGAAAGTCACATTAAAAACAAGCACACACTTCCCTCCCACTAGTTCCAGCATACTGAAGACTCATCAGCTCCAGGAGCAAAGGACTTAAGTGGATAGCAGCAGTTGGTATTTCAGCACAGAGTTGAGATTGTATTATAATAAAGTTAAACATAACTTCTATAAAGCAGTGGTCCAAAATGCACCAAAATCTATTAAAGGGGCTTGTTTCTTCTTAAGATTACCCCCATATACGCATCTTTTGTGTGGACCCCCCTCTGCCTGTGTTAAAATCTGTGGCTTTTGCACCTTACACACTGATAACTGGATAAGAGGGTCATGTGATTTACCACCTTTCAGGAACTCTTCCCTGCAGTTTCCTCTCAGTTATAGGGTTGCAGAGATGGTCCTCTGCAAAACAGGCTGGAGAACCTGTTCCTGAACTTACTGAGTGCTTGGGAACCAAAGCTGCTTATGTGGAAGGTCTCCAATATTTTTTCCCTGTAAAACTTTTTGACAGCACCATTGCTGGTCCCTTTTGCAGTCCCAGTAGACTTTGGAAGAAGGGAGTTCTCAGCAGAAAAGTGAACACAGATACCTGGGTTGCTGTCTCTATCTTCTTTGCTGGAAAGGGAATTAGGCTCTGTCCCATCTGTTTTGCCAGCCCAAAATTCACTAAGCGAGAGGCGATAGGGGCTTGGAGGGCAGATGTGCCTTTCTATTTCCAGATGTGCCGGAGAGGGAAAGGGACAAAAGCAGCCAGTGTACTGCAGGTGGCACTTGTAGACATGAAGCTGGATAACTTTGAAATTCAGGTTTCAACACTGCCCTTATGACTCATCTTTGTTAAACTGTGTCAGCACATGGACCTGCTGGAGCAGGTCCAGAGGAGGGTGATGAAGATGATCAGAGGGCTGGAGCATGTCTCCCATGTAGACAGGCTGAGAGAGTTGGAGTTGTTCAGTCTGGAGAAAAGAAGGCTCTGGGTAGACCCGAGAGTGCCTTCCAGTACCTAAAGGGGCTATATGAGAGAGCTAGAGAGGGACTGTTTACAAGGCCACGGAGTGAAAGGACAAGGGGGAAAAGGCTTCAAACATAAAGAGCGTAGGTTTAGATTAGATATTGGGAAGAAATTCTTTACTGCGAGGATGGTGAGGCACTGGAATGGGTTGCCCAGAGAAGTTGTGGCTGCCTCATCCTTGGAAGTGTTTAAGGCCAGGTTGGGTCAGACTTCGAACAACCTGGTCTAATGAAAGGTGTCCCTGCCCATGGCAGTGGGGACTTGGAATTAGATGATTTTTAAGTCCCTTCCAACCCAAACCATGCTATGATCCGATGATACTGGTAATCACAGACTTATGTATGGTAGTTTCACCTAAGGTATGAGATGAATCTCGCTATGTTCACAACCAGCTGTAACAGAGAAAGGGTCCCCACCCAGAACTTGGCAATTCTCCACTGCTCCACCAGACTCTCAGTGCTCAGTGAGACTGACAGTGTGTGCTGGTCAAAATGTCTGTGTGCTTAAAGGAATCCAAAAGTGACTGACCATCAGTCTCTGATCCTCCACCAATCTTGCTGAATTGCTTTCATTCAATCTTCCTTCGTGTCCTTAGCTGATATCACATTTACTCTCCTTCATGCATGTTCTTCCTACTGCAAACACAGGACTTAGTCATCTGTTAGGAGGGCACAGTGAATATTAAATGGGAGTATTCTTGGATTTTTTTTTTGTGAACTGCTAAAATTGCTTCTGGAGGACATGAATGCCTTTTCTAGCTGTCTCCACTCCTCCACCTTAATCTTTGACACTGAGGACATTTGAGAAGTACAGGTCGTGTTGCATGGGATGTAGGAAGCTTAATGCACAAATCACAGACATTCTGTTCTATTCATAAATAAATAATTGGAGATTTTGTTTTCTCTTAAATGAATCTTTTGATTAACAGGCTGATGTTGGGCATTTTTTTTAAAAGGAGACAGCAGTAATAATAAAAAGGTCAGTCTGCTTTTTGTTTCGTATTATACAATGATTAGTTTGAAAGAGATATCAATTATATTTGTATAAGAACATTTTTCCTCACTGTTTTTAGCCCTGTGTGTTGCACTGATTAAGGGGAATTGATCTTTGCTGCCATACAGAAATGGGAAAACAAACATGAGCTCAGTGTTTGTATAAGATGTGCTGGAGGGCCACATTTTGAGCCAAGAGGAACACTTTGTGGCTTAGTCAGACCATGCAGACAAGTCTATCAAATGTACAGCGTGTCATATACAGATTTCTGTTTAGTGGACCTTTCTGTCCCAGCCTCCACATTTATCACTGTCTCCCTGACAGGAGCTCTGCCCCGTTATCCTGACTTGTATGTCATTTATCAGTGTTAAGTACAACAAAAGAGTATCTCTTTAAACCCCCTTTACCCTTTCACATGCTTCTACCCTTGAATAATGATATCTGTCTCTGCAGCCACAAATATTCCATTTCATAGTTTCCTTTGTATTATGTTAGTTGCTCAAAAAATGATTAAACTGACATTAGTGCACTTTAAAATGAAAATTATTATATGATTGTTGAAGTCATGTGTAAGAGAAGAGATAAAAGCATTTGGGTGCTTTTGCTCCCTTTTTAGGCCTGTCAAGTTAAAAGAATTTTGTATATAGAAAAACTCCCATCCACAAAGTTAAAACATGGCAATGCCACCTCAGCCCAAATCACACAGCCCTAAGCCCAAACCTGAATTTTCAGCTGTGAGTATAAATCACTGTGTTCAAAAGAAAAAGTGTGAATTATGACATAAACACAGACATTAAAATAACATTAATGGTCATTGAACATACTTTCACATATGACTATTGCATTTGCTTTACTCAAAAACTAAGGGGAAGGTGGGAAAAATGGGCCCTTTAGAGAGGTTAAGCAAAAAGTGTATCAACATTGAAAACAGTTGCTAGAAAAGATGTTTCCAAGCAGCATTTCACGGCTACGTCTGCTGCCATGTTTTATAAAAAGGGACTGCCTTTATAGGAAGTTGGTAACATGCTGGGAATCATAAGCTTCACAGAATTTATGTCTAGCTACTGCCTTGTAAGACATTTTATAGAGATGTGTTAGCAACTCTGTATAGCAGGTACAATCCAGGCTCAGGTTATTAATTATAGCTTGGAGATGCAATTTATAATCAATAAAAAACCCAAACCAATTGCCAGTTTGAAACTTTGCTTCTCATTTTCTCACGTGTACCTACGCATAAATCACCCAGTTCTCACAACTCCTGCTCTATTTTCCAGACCTATTTCCCTGTGCTCTTTCTGAAAGGCAGAAAACACCTCGTCTTTCATGTTTTGCCCAGCCTCCTCATACTCCTGCTCTCTGACTGCACTGACTGGATGGGGTCCCTGGCACTCCTCAGCACTGTGCTGTGTCCCTTCAGACACCACTTACAGGATGCTGAGACCTGCAGACTTGGGCACAGCAGTAAAGGACCATCTGCAGGGGGAGAGAGTGCTGCATGGCATGGCTGCTCTGAAGTGATGACATGGGAAAGGATTAAAGGATCCCTCTTACTACTCCAGATTTGGGTCCTGAGACAGTCATCATTTGTGTAACATGTGCCAAAGTCCCTGGGACAAAGATAGGTAAGTTGCTGTATGGCAAAAGTTCCTGATGCTGAAGGGATGCCCAGAAATGAATTACTCGTTAAAAACAGGTCATCAGCTCCTGAAGCTGCTACAACACCAGGAATACAAACATACTTGTATTGAAAGCATACTTGTATTATGAAATAATTATGAAAACAGGGGAGTGATTTGGAAGGCAGGGTGTCTCCAGGAGCTCTCGATTCCCAGGTCTGGCAGCTGAAAAGGCTCTGAGGGAGTCTAGGTGCTGGAGGCTGTTTGCTATCCCTGAGTAGCTTTGTCTTTTGTATTTTTATGCTTGTGACCACTTGTTTTCAATGTGGTAATTAAGAGCCTGGCCATATATCCTGCTAATTGCCTCCTCTCTTGTTTTGCCATTGAGTTTACTTGATCCGCTGCGTACACTTGTCTTAAATACACTTAGCTGAAAATCGTTAGATTTCTACCGAGTGGAGAAGTCAGGTTCTGGACCATATTTTCAGTAGAGGGCAGAAAAACCCTAATAGGTTTACAAAAAGGACTGTATAATGGTGTTTGCAGCACTTGTGTGCTGGCATGCCAGACTCTGTGGAGTCTGCTTCTTGTTAACAAGTTGCTATCACAGACTGGAGATCCGGGAGCAAGCTTCTCACAGAGGCTGCCAACTGGCAGTATACATTTTTCAACTGGCAAGCAAATCCCAACCCCTGACTGTCCCAGGAGCATCTCTGGAGGGCAATGAGGCAGTCTGAACATCCCTTCTCTATCTGTTCTGCAAAGATACCACCAAAAGACCCATTCCTGTGTAACCATCATGTGTATGCAAAGCTTCAGATGAGCTCCTCTTAGACAAAGCCTTACTCAGAGACACTGTGGCAGCAGTTTTCCCGAAATGGGAACTGACCTAACAGCCACTTCCCAGCAGAAGTACCTACTCCTTTCCCTTTCCCCCACTTCTGCTCCCTGCCACGCACTCTTGTCATTTACCATGTGGTAGTTCTGTGTCTGTCTGAATCCCTCTGCAAATGGATGCAGCTTATTAACTCAGAAAGAACCCTTTTTTTTTAACTTGGTTCCCAAAAATTGCAGGAGAGAGGATTGAAGGGCAGCAAAAGACCATAAGAAGAGTCTGAGGAAACTAGAGATGGTGCTCAGAAGATAGAGGGAGCGTGTGTCTGAGTGTAGGAAAACAGCACAAGACTCCTGTCTCCATTTTTAAGGCAGTGAGCAATTAAATCAGCCCAGTAGATCATAATATTTAGCCTTATAAATCCTTAGCTCTCCTAGAAGTATTACTCCTGGTATGACTGAAGACATTCTTCTCACAAGTGCCCCAGGCTGGTGGCTCACAGCTGCTGCACAATCAGCTCATGACCTTTCAGTTATTTCCAGTGAGGAGCTCCCATCTTACGGGAGGTGTTTTGGGTGTTAGTTCCAGATGTACCAGTCAATATTTTGCACCCTGAATGAATTTCACCCTGTTTCCATTATTTCAGTCCAAAGTGCCATGTTCTTCTCTGTTGGGAACACCTCCCAGCTTTGTGTCATCAACGCACACCATTAACATGCTCCTGACATTTGTGCCAATTTAGTATGTGCATTCAGGCTACGTTTTCAACAAACCACATGCTATTTCACATACCCTGATGGAGCATGGCTTAACCCCACGTTGTCACTTAGTGCAGTATTTGATGCTAAACACCCTCCTGGCAAGATTGTTATAACTCCCACTGAAATCAAAAGGGGTCTTTGCAGGAATGATAGTGTGCCAGGCCACCCCGCTGAATAGGCTGGAAAGTTTAAGACCAATAAATGGAAGTTGTGAAGAAAATGGTTTGAATATACCAGTGTTTTTTTAGGGTAAATTTTGTAGCTTTATATTGATCAATACAATGGAAAAAAACCCACCCTGTGTTTAAACAAAATTACAGTGAATTGCTCAAAGGCAAAACAAAATTCTCTGCTCAGCTGTTTGGCTCACATTCATCTCCCTTTACTCCTATAGAAGTGACATTTTAATTAACTGTGTCAGGTGGATGTGTAACATCTCTGCTGAAAAGCCTGTATCTGCTCAGCTGTGTGTCATAGTTTCTATACCACTAACATCTACCAGAGGTCACGCTTTTGTAGCAGGAGGATCCAAATCCTAAACATACACTTTCTAATACATAATCTGTCTAAGCTTTTCTTCTGCTTGCTCAAATGTATGGAAAGTAGTGATTTCCATACACAATTTTTTTTCTATAAGCAAGCAAAAAAATTTCTATAGCAGGATCAAAAATCAGTTCTTTGTGGGTAATAAACAGTTTTGCATGGGACTGGCTGGCTAAATGGTAGTGATTTTGTTCCTCGAGTGAGTGCTTTTAGCTATGAATACCTAAGTGTGCAAATGTAAACCGCTGCTTCTGCAAATACATGTGCAGCTCTGAGGTTCACTTTCTGTGAATGTTAATGGACACAGGATTCAATCACATGAATATTCAAAGACAGTGAACACAAAAGCAGCACAAGGGTGGTTGAAGCAAACAGATGTAAAAATGTAAGCTCAGAATCATGGCTTCCCCCCGCCCTGCCAGTGCAAGTGCCTTCAACTTTGAAAGCTTTACAGTATTGACCAGACTCTGAATTTTTCAGGTAAATATAATGCGATACAAGCCATGAGACTCCACAGAGTCTTACGAGGAACATATCGGTTGTGTCAAGAAGTCTGATTTGGATCTGAAGCTTTCCTAGTCAACTGTCAGCTTAGACCTACATGGGAAACCTGTGGTACAGGAAATACTTTTGCTGGGATGACAAGGATTTGGTCAAAGAAGAGGATCACTAGCTTTATGAGAGCCCCTTGTCAACCAGGAATGAGGGAAATAATGTTTGTGAAATTCTGTAAAAGGAAAAGGATGAAGGTGATCAATACTTTTTTTTTTCAGAATAACAATGTATGTTGGGTTTTAAATTGCAAGTGTGTGATTTTAGCGTCAGTGAACAGGAGGAAGAAACAAAGGAGGAATGGAAATCTATATACACACTTATATGTGTACTTGAACATATATTCTCAATCTGTCACCTTTAGACATGCCCACTTAGCTGCAGTTGTGAGCAGGAACCTCTGAAAGAGTCACTGAAAGCAGGAGTGGGCATACAAATAGAGTTAAACTCCAGGAGGCTTGGAGTGCTGCATTTTGTTATTCAGGAACTTTCCTGATGCATTTTAATTTTACCCATAAAGAAATCACATACAGACACAATCTACAGGGAAAGAATGTTGGAGGTTATGAACAAAAGCAGTTAAAATTAAAGAGAGGCAATTCAGACTTTTGGAAAAGCTAATGGCACATCATGAGCACACAGTCAGCAGGAGTTCACCACACACCAGTAATGTCTGTCACTGGCAAATCCCACAGTGGCACTGAGGGGAAACTGAGGCATGTAGGTGACTGGGACCCTGATTATGCAAAGCACTTAATACATGCTTCAAACAGGAGCCATCCTTGCTGGTGGCAAACACTGCTCTTCTTCACTCAGTAACTGTTTGTCTCAAATCCCTCCTCCTTAAAACAGGGATAAAGTGATGGCTGCTCTTAGAATGATTCCGTGGTTAGAAATATCCGTCTGTGTAGTTTGCTGAGACAAAAGCTGTACATATAGCTGAAGACCACAGCAGGAGATGG
The DNA here is from genome assembly GCF_003945595.2 of Pipra filicauda. Taxonomy (NCBI): domain Eukaryota; kingdom Metazoa; phylum Chordata; class Aves; order Passeriformes; family Pipridae; genus Pipra; species Pipra filicauda. The sequence goes on along the minus strand of NW_024104555.1, from coordinate 165,793 downwards.
TCAGAGATGGGCTTGAGACAGAAGTACTATTGAGAACATCAGGCACAACTATCACTGGTCTGATGGCAGTAGGAAGTGAGGAAGAGCAAGGACTGAGACTGGAGGTGATGGACAAGATACGAAGATATGTAGGAAGCATTAGGACGAGGCACTCTTGAAACCATGTTGCTATTTCAATGGAAATTAAATGTAACATGATTACCATGCAGAATACATAGGAACAAGCCTGGAGCATCCTAGACATCCTCACACTACCTCAGCATAAGTGGGAGATACTAGGGAAAGGCTCATCTCCTCTCATTCACTTTGTAAGATGGGCAAAACATGTCAGGGCAGAAATGAATCCATTTCTTTTCAGTATATTCCTTTCTAATCCCCTTCTTAAAAAGTAAGGCAAACCTGCAGTGATTAGTGCAAGGTCTATGCTCAGAATCTTCATTTCTTCATGCCACCTTCATTTCTAACACACAGCAACTTGTTTCTTCAATAGCTACACTGGAATATGGATTATATTTATTTATTTAGCTAATAGGAAGGGTTTGGGTAATGTAGTCAATCTAGTAGGTCTTGAAGCCAGTTCTAGCAGCTTAACAGTTGATGACAGACCCTCAATAATCAAATCTAAATGCATTTTCAAGGAAATTAAATACTACCTTTCATTATACTACTTTATTGTCACTATGTCAACCGCTGTTTCACAGATACTCCTCCAGAGAAGTGAGATCTGATAAAAATTTGCATTTTGGTTTACATTATTTATCAGAATTTTAATTTAGACTTCATAAATGTCTCATAACGATAATAAGTGCAACTCTATGCACAGTTGCATTAAGACCTACCAAAACTGTAGCACGCAGCATCACTTGCTCTCTGTGTGGTTCCAACATAGAATAACTCTCTCTCTATTCCAGCCGGTGTCAGTACCTCCTGCCTCTTCTGGAAATGCCACCAAATGACTTGGAGATGCTATAAACACATGAATGAAATCAATTTGCTTAAAAGGATTGTAAACATTAAAATCGATATATGGGGAGATTTGCTTTGATAACTTATGGAAAATTGTTGGAAAGGCTGGTGCTGCCTGACTGCTTTTCCATTTTTCTTCAATGAGATGATCTGGTGAAAAAGCAGAATCTGAGTAGGTTTCAGCTCTCCCAATTTCAGTCATTTAGGAAGCAGGCACATAATTTACACCAGCCACGTGGGGTCCCTCTACATTCAGTGAAGAGGAGAGACACCTTCATCCCTCTTATTGTGGTCTCAGAGCTTATGCTGAGGGACCACTGTGATTTTGGACAGTCCTTCATCAGGAAGACTTACTTTTCTTGGCTGTGGTTTGCCACATATGTCTCCCTAAAAAAAATCTCTTTCAGTATATTTTTCACAAAAACCTGTGATCCTTGAAACTTTTCTGATCCTTCACTTTGAACAGTATCCAAACTGAAATAAAACCTAAACAATCTCTTGTTTCTTTTTCCATATTTCAGTGCTCTCTGCCTTCTTTCCATTTTTCTCTTTATTTTCCTTTGGTTTTCCAATGAAGGGAAAACAGAACAGAAAACAGAGAGAGAGAGGGAGCATGATTAAGCCTGTTTAACTATCCTGTTAAAGGCTCTCTAAACACACAACCAGTAATCCCCTCGGGACTCTCAGGGCAAGTATGGCTTCGCTGTAGGATATTGTCTGCAGAGTTCTATGGGATTAGGTGAGCAGGGTTACCTCTTCACTTTTTACTCAGCCACTAACCCCCAGCAATCTGCTCTCCATACTTTCAGGCTTCTCAGAGTTGAAGAGACAAGAGAGAATTTACGGTAATGGCTCATTTCTGCCAGGTCTGGGCCCTGGTAACAAATAGTCTGCTCCTTTCATCAACCTGGTGACTCAGAGCAGGCAGGATGCTGCAAGTCAAACAGAGCAGCCTGGATGATTATTCTGCAAATATTTTGCTTTTTCAAATTTGCTTACATATCAAAATATGGGTTTAGCTGATAAAAGCCAACAGCTCCATCAGAGTCCATTACAATCTATCAGGCAAATACTCAGTAATTTCCAAATTAGTCCAGACTACAATACATTCAAGTCATCTTTATAATCTCTCTTGTAAAAAAGCCCCACTGTTATGAGAATTACCTAAACATGGATTTATCAGGCAGATAGCTTGCAATGTAAATGACTTGTGTTTGGATAGGTAGAATGCATATCAAAATGCATGCTCAAATGAGAGACCATATTGACTCTTTCCAAGCTGTTATGGTCTATTAGATAAATATTATCTTGGTTCAGGATTGTGGTAGTTTTCTATATGCACAGTTTCCTGATAAGCCATATGGACTCTCAGATAAAATTGTGTCTTCAGATTTCGAAAGTGATATGGCTGAATAGCTGTAATGAGTATGAGGAAGCTCCTGTTAACCAATTAATCAGAATGTGTCACTGAATACCCCCTCCCTGTTTTGTGTTAGTATGTGCTACAATATACACACAGCAAACACGCATTGCTCACTGGTATTTTGTCAAAAAACACAAGGGCTTTGCAATGAATCCTTGTACAAGAGTGGTGGTTGTATTAGTATCCCTACACTACTGTGATTCCAGTCATCTTTCTGATTATTTTCCATCTTGTTCACACAAATATTCACCTACTTACAACCACAACTCACCAATATTAACAGAAAGAACTTTACTGGTGTCAAAGACATGGATTTTGGTTGCACAATGCTTTTTCTCACTTAATAATAATGTACTAAACACCTTTCAATCATCAATTGCAAAAAACTTGGTAGATTTGCATTTTGTCTACATGGAATGTGAACTCCGGGCATCCCTGTGTAGCTTGCAAAGTGTTCATATGAACTAAACAAGACTGGGACACAAACCAAGAGAAAAACCATCTGCTGAAGCCAAGTCCTGGCTTTGTAGGTCACACACCAAGCAACCTCACCATCCTTAATAACCATGGGGATTTGTCCAGTGCACTTGTACACCACATTGATGTGGAAAATTAGGCGGTGAATTCCTGTTTATTTAAAGTGACTGTGTGTCTTAGAGCTGACCTGAAGAGGACAAAAAAAAAAGACATTATTTCAGGATAAATCAAATTTTGTCCAGCTTTTCCTCATCATTAAAAGAGTAGATTTTCTCCTGAAGAGCAACACAAAGATGTACCTACACAGCATGGCTCACCATTATGCAGAGATAACCAAGGCACTTAAAGGTACCACAGGCCTTACAAATGACCTCAGTGGTTCTTTCCCACAACTGCCACTCAGAATGGCCAGTATATCAATGTACAAAAATAAACTTGTAAAAAGTTTTTTTAAAGGACATAAATTTATCTCCCATCAGAAAAAATGCTTAGTGGCTCCTGTGTAGGATGCTTCCAGATAGCTGTGGAGGGTGAGTCTCACTTGGGAGAAAGGATGGTCCAGATATTCCTCACATATATACATTATTCCTCACAAATGGGTTAAGCAGCTTTGTTTTAGACCATTGATTACTTTAGCTTCAGACCTTAGAAGCTAAGGTAGCACTTAAGAAAGTGATTTTAGCAGGTGAGGAATGCAACTTCATTTGGTCCTCTGTTCCTTGACTTCCTTTTTATCTTAATATTATTTAAAAGCAGCTCTGCTTTAAATGGCTAAATTCATTCTCTGAAGCATGCTGCTGAAATGTAAACATCATACAACTTTGATTTCCTATGAATAGAGAACACATGCTGATACTGAAAAGAACATACAAGATTGCCACGCTTTTAGAAATCAAATGTTAATTATGAGTGGGGATTGGAGGACACAATAAGCTTTTGCCCATTCATTGTGGTCAAAGATAATTTCCAAGCCTTCACAAAAATTGTATTTTGCAGGTCTGTTTGGATTCTTGTATTTTATTGGCAGAGCAGTACTTCCAGCTCCTAGTCCTTGCAGAGGAAGCTGTGGCTGCAGACACTGTCTAATGTTCTTGCCTACCTTTGTGAAGAGGAGGACATCAGCATCTTGCCTGTGCTCATGTTCACAGCCATTCTCTGTGAATCAGTGGTAAGATGTTCAGCTTTAAACAGCTCTGCCATGTTGTAAACGTGCTGTTGATGCTTTACAGGCCAGATTACACAATGGTGGTTTTTTTTTTCCATGAAAACATACCTCTTTCTGTGTATATCAGTCTGTATATCAAACTTCAAATGTGAAAATAACACAGTTGTAAGCCTGAAGCATCGAGAGGTGCCAAAAGAAAACCGATCACAACCAGTTGCTTTATCTTCCCAAAAATTTGACCAGAGGAAAGTGAAGATTAGACCAAGGTTTCCACAGAAACATGTAACTTACCTAATCAAAGTTGCACACTTAATAGAAATTTTGGATTCCCTTTGCTTTTCCAAGCTCTTATAGTTTATGCAGCCAATTTTAAAAAAAGGGAAAGAAAGGGGGAAAGAGCTGAGCCTTGATAATAATGTTTCAAAGTTCTCCTAAAAACCACTTTGACTAAAAATGTTGACCTGCAAAACCCTAGGTAAGGGCACAGACTCCCCTCATTCCAACATGTAAGTCATCTAGGAGGAACTGGAATGCTGAGCAGGGAATAATGCACACTTTATTCTTGTTGCCACAATGCAGGTTATTACAAAAACTCCCCCGGTTTTATTCAAATAACTCTTTTGGAATGGACTACGTTTCTGCACCTTGTATTTCATGCACCTTTGGCACTGCCAGACTCTAAAGCCAGCAGAGCACCCTGGCTTGCTGTTCTGAAGGCAGCATTCTGCTGTTCCATTCTCTAAGAAACGCTGTTCTCAGGAGATTTCCAGCACAGCTCTGTTCAAAAGGCTTGGATAGGCTTGAATAAACATCTGACCTTCTTGAGGAAGCAAATGTAAACCTCCCACCCCTCCCACCCCAGCTGGGATTCTTTTGAGGTTCTTTTCTACTATTTGTCTTTATTTATCAAGCAAAGACAACATGTTTGACCCTATATAAGAAGAGAAGACTTTCACACTTAAAGAAGTTTTCAGCCACACTGGAAACAAGTGAAGAAGTTAAAAATTGTGAATGAAGTTTGTAAGAAGAAGGTTTTAAAGTTTTTTATATTGTGAAGAATACACAGAATAAATAAAACCCACATGTTTCTAGGTACACAGCATATGATGAGCTCCATCCCCATCTCGGGTGACAACTAAGCCTGTAATTATATTGCAGGTTTTGTGGAAAAAGTGCAGAATTGTGTGGCTTGATCAGCCAGGATTTGGAAGGTCTTTCATGTTTTTATTTTACTAGAGCATTGCTATTTTCAGTGAATTTTAATGTGTGCCATCGAACCCTAAAAGTAACTTAAACAGATGTGGGTTTTCTTTTTTATTAAATGCATGCCATTTCACTTGCCTTTTTCACTAAACATTTCATGTCCTCCTCCAAATTGTTCTAGGTTCAGCCTCCAAGAGAATAGCGAGGGAAAATCAGGCCATTTAAAAATAAAATAGATTACTTCTGCACAGCTTTCTTTAATCAAAACCATTATAACTGATGGCTCAGAGCCTTGATTACACCTCTTCAGAGGGCACCCCTTGATTTTGTGCGACATCGCTGATTATTTTATTTACTTATTTATTTATTTATCAGCTTTTACTTTTGGCATTGATTTCTAGGTCACCGAGTTGAGGCTTTTTCTTGCTTTAAATGGACTTGCTTGTTTCTCGGTGGCAGGTTATTTTTCTCACAGAGGCTATGGAGTAAACATGCCTCTTTTTCAGAAGATGACAAAAATTCCCGTGATCACGTATTCCTGGAGTTCTTTCTCTTTTTCCTCTCCCTAGCCCCTGTGGTGAGCAAGATTGGACCAAGAGTCATTCCTCCCGACCTCTCCAGAGCCCCTGCAGAGCTGAGGGCCAAAAGGTCATTTTCTCAGGTTCCCTCTGGAGGGAGAATCCAAAGGTCATTCCCTCCCTCCCCAACTCACCCCAAGTGCATCTGAGAGACATTTAAAACTCCTTTGAAGAGGGAGGGGAGAGACTGAGTCCACGTGCTTTACCTACTGCCCCTCAACAGCCAGGAGATGTGAACTAGGGCTGTATATGAAATGTTTATCACAGAATCACATAATGGTTTAGGCTGGAAAAGACCTTTAACATCATCAGGTCCAACCATTTATCCAGCACTACCTAGTCCACCACTAGTCCACCACTAAACCATGACCCTCTGTGCCACATCCACACGCCTCGTAATTACCTCCAGAACGGTGCCTCCACCACTTCCCTGGGCAGCCTGTTCCAACGTTTCATTGAAGAAATCTTTCCTAATATCCAACCTAAACCTCCCCTGGCACAACTTGAGGCCATTTCCTCTTGTTCTATCACTTGTTACTTGGGAGGAGACCAACCCCCACCTGGCTACAATCTCCTTTCAGGCATTTGTATTGTAGAGAGTGATGTTTCCCCCTGAGCATTCTTTTCTCCAGACTAGACACCCTCAGCTCCCTCAGATGCTCCTCATAGGGTCTTGATGCTCAAACGTGCACAGGCCTGGCCTTGGGTTCAAGGTTTGGCACTGTGAACTTCAGCACAGATGGGCAGAGATGCTCACACAGCTGTGGGCCTAACCATTTCTGCTTCCTTTTCTATTTCTCAAAGTCTTTTCCTTTCTGCAGTCCCCAGGATCCTTCTTCTCCTCCCAGATCTGGGTTTGACTAAGAACTAACCAGATGCCATTAGGGAGTTGTGTTAAACAGCTCTGAACCTCCCAATGTTCCTGATTCTTGGGAATGGAGCCTCAGGGATCATTTATGAGTCCCCTTAGAAAACAATCCCTGCTAGACTTGCACAACCTCACCCAGAGCTCCTGCTGCTCTTGCCTTGCTGCCCTGTCATCCACAAACCCTGTGAACAGGTTTTGGAACCATTTTGCATTTCACAAGACAGAAGTAGTTAAGGTTAGCACCTCCACACTTCCTCCTCATCCCTTTCAAGGAAAAAGCCTCTTCATTTCTTGCTCTTCCAATAACGAAGTAAAAGCGAGTGATTTCTCACCATTAATTTCTTTGACCTGCCTGAAAGAAGGAAGGAAGAGAAGAGCAACAGTTATTTCACAAGGTCTCCCACAGAAGGGGGGCACCAAGGGTCACTTCCTCTCAATCTGTCCCCTCCGAAGGAGAGCAGTTAGGCTGTGTCAATGCCATGGTCCCTTTGTGGTGGATAGGCAGCTGGAGGTCATCCCCTGCCCCAGCCCTGCTCGCTGGGACGCACACACGTTGCTGAGCCCTCGCTTTCTCTCGCGCACGGGGGGGCAGGGGAGATTAGTTCTTTTTTTCCTCTCTCTGCTTTGTATAGAGGGAACTCACAAGTCACTACCTGGGCCCCTTCTGGAAAGAGACAATAACAAAAGGGCAGTCCCTAGGGTTTTGTTTTGTTTTTTTCCTGAGGATTTTCCAGGCTGCTGGGGCATAGCAGAATTAGCTGAGCAAAGCTTTAAAATCCAAATAAAAGTGAAATGTTGAAATACAGGTTTTGAGCCACTTGGAGGTTTTGGTGACACTGACCAGTGCAGTTGCAAATCCTCAGCAAATCCACTGACCTCTCCCTACACATAAGCTCTAAATTTGGGGAAAACACTAAGCTCCCGTGAAGCACTTTAAGAAATCAAGGATCATGTGAAATACACTGGAAAATTCAGGTTCTGTGTTATCCAACAGGAAACAATAAATAAAATCACCTACACTGCTTGTTGTTTGGAGTCTGAATTGTTGCAGGTGACTCCTTCATGGCCTGGTCTGAATCTTTTGAAATAACACAAGAGTTCTGGTTGAATTTCATGTGCTTTGGGTCAGGCCACAATTGGGCTTCTGCCTTTACATTAGTCTCTGAAGATCTTTGAGGAGCTATTGTGGAATGAAGAGCACTTGTCAAGAGCTACCTTTTACAGATATCTTCTGTTCTTTCAAGTCTTTGGGCCAAACACTGTTCACACGTCGGGGCTTGCAGTTCCCACTGAACTCAATGTGTTGGACATCTCTACTAGGTGAGAGGAAATAAGCACGGTGTAGCTTACCTTGGAACAAGAATTTGGTCCTGAAATTAAAGTAGAAAACAGTTTTACATTTTTAAGGGTTCCTACAATTTCAGCCTTCACTATTTTAAATGACATGAACAGCAAACTGCTCAAAAAAGATGTGCAGACTGTCTATGTACTCATAAGAGTTGAGTAGAGAAACTAATTCTCTACTGGATGAGTAGAGAAACTAGTTCAGCAGCATAAATTAACATGTACCCAGAACCTCCACATAAACTCCTTGGCAAGATTCAAATCTCCTTTTGACACACTCCAAGACCATTTATAGGAGAACAAATTGTAGTCGGGACTTCTTTTTTCTTTCGTTTCTCCTCCTCCCCACTTCCTTTGCAAAGTCAGATTGACTTCTCTTAAGGCAGATTTGACCCCTGGCACTGTGACTTCAGCCTGCACATCGGAGCACTGAAATAATTCAGGACTTTCCCTTCCAGCTCTAGAGATTACACATAGTTTCTCTAGAAGTGGCAGCACTTAAATGTGGAACAACGCAGTTTTTATGGCCTGGGTGAAATATATCTCTGTGGTGCTGTGAGGCTTGGGTGGTAAATGGCTATAAAATGATTTGAGTTCCTCTTCCAAGTGTGCAATATTGTTATTCTAGATCACCTCACCACTGTGGAGTTCGGGACTGATGCCATTCATCAGTGCTTCAGACAGCCCCCCTTACACATGAAGGATTTAGCCTTTGCACATGGAAGTGACAGATTATTCTACACACTGTGTTGCAGTAACACAGGCGGGGATGCTGGTCCTCTGCCCAGTACTGAGCCTTTCTCCCCACACCCAGAGTCATTCAAGGATGTGAGGGGGAACAGGATCCTCTCTCCTGGACAGACTCACTTGACTCATTCAAGTGTGAGCTCCTATTTCCACCCCTGCCCTTGGATCTGTGCCTTCGCCTTGGAGCATTCCACACTTCAAACGGAGCATGTCAGGATTCTTTATTAATTGTGATGATTTTGTTATTGCCACACAGTGCTGCTTGTTAAGAAGAATACAATGAATTTCAGTCATTGCAGTATCCTTTCCTCCCCTCCCTTCCCAAATGCAAAGTACAAATCCACTAAAAAAGCAGAGATCTTTTGACTTCTAACAGAAACTTTTATCCACATAAGAGGATAAGAAATTCATTAGCTTAAGTTGTGTGATTGTAACAGCTCATTAGAGAGCACGGTGCCTTTCAGAGAGAGCATGCCAGTCCTACATGGAATCTGTCAAAGTTAAGGATAAAGGTATGGGACAACTTAACCATCTTGGAAGGCAATTTCTGATTTTTAACTATGCCGACCACAGGGTTCATTAAATTATTTTAATGAACATCACAGGCCTGATGTTCAAATCTTCATTTGTGGCTAATTGCGAGCAAAATATGAAATTGCTAAATTGATCTTTCTTGACAAGAAAAAAAATTATGGTCATTAATTATGTTTTCAGACTAATTGTTGTTGAGGGTTTTTTTTGAGGTAAAATAAACATTGTGATTTCAGGTTTAACTGCTGCAACATATTGCTGTGAAAATCCTAAGATGGTTTCTCTTCAAACAAGGAGGGAAACTGCCACTTCTAAGCAGAAAACATAGTAATTAGTCGTACTAATTTGTTGAAAGAAAGGAATGATTAAGTGGAGTTCTCAGCCATTTGTCAGATCAAAAAACGTAGCGATGCAGTATTTTTTCATCTGTGGAATCTCAGAAGGCACGGCCTTGATGAAGCAGGTAGTTTGCAACATTTTATAAAATATACGAGGGGAGATTGGAATGTATTTTTCAATCTTCCCCTGGCAGCCTTCATGGCTTTAGTCAATTTATGCATCATCTCTTGAAGTTCAATACGGGGCACTGGGTCCTAAAATGTACTTTGAAGCATCCATAGCAAATCTTCTAATCTCTGCTTTCACTATCTGAGCAACATATGCATTAGAGTGGAATTTGGGATCAGCTTTTAGGTTGAGGAGTGAAACACTTACTTAGATAACCTACAGTATCTCAGCTTCAAGTGTAATGTTCAGGCTCGGATAAATGATTGCTTTTCATTTTCCCCAAAGATAAAAGATACAGTTTTATACTAGGATTTATAGACCTCTGTACCTGCATGGACAACAAGTATTGCTTTTAAAATGTATGTTAAATACAAATATTGCAAAAGCAAGTATTTCCTTATGCCATTTCGAGAAAAATGATACTATTTTACAGAACATGATGGTTGTGGTAAGTTACCATTGCGTGCCTTTAGTGATCAACGAGTTTTTCTGCCTTCACTGTTCTTATTTAATCTAAACAAAGCTCAATCCCTTTCCTCCCCCTCAAAAAGGGAAATTACACACTTTTGTGTGTCTAGCAGTACTATGACAAGAGTAAACAAAACTTCACAAAAGAATTGCATGTGGTAAGGCTCAATGCTCTCAGCACTTTTTGTTTCCATGTACCCGTTTCTACTACAGCATTTTTGGGTTGTTTCTGTCACTATTCCGCTTCCACATTTCCCGCATTTTCGCTTTGTTCTCCCCCATGTCACCCAAGAGCAATGACTGTGTGAGGTAAGACAAGCCATGGGCACGGAAGGGGCAAAGCCACAACACAATGATTATCGCTGCAGGGTGCAGTGGAGGGAAAAACATAATCTGATTTTCAAGCTGATTCTTTAGAGTGATCTCTCATTTATTGAGTAGTACAGCGAGCTGTTGAGGAGCATTTCTGCTTTGGTAAGACCAGATATAAGACCCTGTTTGGTTGTTTTCTTTTTTTTTTTTTTTGGTGCCAGGTGCATACATGGCATTTTTCCTCAGGGAAGTCCTCCTCCAGGGGAAGAGGTTTTAAAATACATACGCTTGTCAGGAAATATATATATATATATGCAAAAATATAAATCATTATACTACTTCTTGCTGATCAAACCCCTTAGTTTCCTTTAGTTTTAGCACCAACACACTCTGTTAAGGTTTGGACGGACGCACTTCCCCAACCACGCAATTCCCTCAGAACCCGCCCAGCCGCCGCCCGCCCGCCCTCTGGCTGTGTCGCCGCTCCGGATTGGCCGGACGGCGGCTGAAAGGCGCCCGCGGATTGGCCGTCGCTGGGGCGCTGTTGCCATGGCGCTGTTGCCAGGGAGGCTCTGCCGTCTCCAGGCCCCGCAGGAAACATGTAATGAATTATGGATGGTTGGTTTTCTCAAAGAGGGTCTGATCTGTAATGCAGATGAGCTACCAGGCCTTCCCCCCTCCCCAACCTTTTCTTCTGGGTTCTTAAAAAAATATATTAAAAAAAAAAAAAAAGAAAAAATAATCTGAGTTTTAAATCAGAATCTGGTATTTGCGCGTCCCCCGCCGCAGCAGTGGCTCCGAATGCTGATGGCAATTCTCATGCAAAGGCAGGGCCAGAGGTCACTATCTGTTATTTGTTCAGGAAAAGCTTGTAGGATTTTTGCTGAACTCCGTGACCCGCTGGGGTATTATTTTTTCCCCCCTTCTTTGGTTCAGAGACAAAATAGGATACAAACACCAGAAGTGGTATTTTCTAACAGTTGGAGAGGAAACTGTCCCCTCGGAGCACGATAGAGCGTGAGGAATCCAGCAGCTGGACTGGCTTTTCTCGCCTCCTAAAAGATGTCTTTGCCCAAACATGACCCGAGACCTTCCATCCGTGTGGATCATGCGGCTCAGGCCTTGGCTAATGGTGTCAAGACCCTTTACCTGAAGAGATGTTCCCTGTGAGTGCCACAGTTATAACATGCCTGCTTCCCTTCTCCGTAAACTGGATATTCTTCCCCACAGATCACAAAACAAAGCCTGTGGTGCTTCATACCTGAATAAAATTTAATTCCCCTAATCTTCTTCTAATAAGAAGTGAGGTGGATGTTATGCCAGAGAAATTGTAATATTTTCGTATACCTACTAAATACTGATGTCAGAAGAGACACCTCTCTCGTGCTCATGTAGAGTTTGGGTTTGGGTTTTCCTTTTCATATTGGTGACAAATTATTTCAATGCTTTCTGTGTCAAGCATCCATGGACAAACATGAATTGAAAATTTTTTAATTTTAGAGAAAATAATGAACCTGATCCTTATTTTGAATCATATTGTGTAATTTTGACCAGATTCAGCTGAGAGTGGGCATCCTCAGCTGTCCAAATATTGACCTTGGCGGAAACCTCTTGGTACCTTGAAGGTTCATGACTGATGTGAGGGATGAGATAGCCCTGCTCCTCCTCAAAGCTCTGTTTTTCAGACAAGTGCACACTAAATGATTTACTCAGCAAGAAAATGACTGAGGAATTAGATGAATTTCTATGTATTTTGTATCGTGGAATTTATGCCTTATACACCTCAAATCCTGACTGGTTCATGGCTCTTGCTCGGGCAGAAGTAAATACTTAAGTAAGAGCTCTGAGACGAAATATATCTGAGCCTCCTGTGATTCAGAGTGGAATGATACCTAGGATTATTAAACAAAATGTTCTGTTGTGTAAAAACCAATAAGCACTGAAAAAACATAATTGTGAAAGTCTGTGAAACACTGCATACAGGAGTAGAAAACATGCTCAGCTCTGACCATTAGGCAGTCCCTAAGAGCTTCAGCTGCAATGGTCCTTATGTTTTATTATTTTCTATTATTAAAATGTTTTCTATTGAAGAAAATGGTTAAGGTGAAATAGTATTGCCTATCCCACCCATTCTTGACAGACCTTTCATCAAACTCCATTAAAAAAAAAAAATCCAGGCTATAGATATGTCATTAGAGACCCAATGATGCTTAAAGCTGAGAAAAGTCTGAAATGCGGTTTGCTGAAAAGACAGTATTAAAATTTGTATATATGGATGTGTTAAATTTGTTGATTTTTTTTTTTTTTGGTGACAGTGTTTTGTGCAACATACATTAAAACAAAAAAAAAGTTGACAATTTGTGTTTGCAGGAAATGTAGGTCATGTTTTTGTGAACCAAATAACTGTAGTTTATACTTTTCATTTAGTGATCTCTATTTTTCTATATAATACTTTGTGCCTAACGCATTGGAAGATGATTATTTCCACACCTATGTAAGTACATGCTGCCTGCACCATGAGATTTGGGAATAGCTTAAATAGTCAGCAAAGAGGGAGCAAAAGACTTCTTAAGCACATATACAATTTAAACAAATACATATTTTCAGTGCCATAAATGACCTTAGTGTCTCTCCCATGCTTTCTATTGAGGAATCACAAGAAATTCAACCAGGAGCAGCCAAGCTCTTTCTGTAACTATCCTGTCAGGTTGTGAGAAACTCTTAGTAGAGCTGGGCATTGTAATGATGTCTGCAGCACAGCTTTTGCCTTCATGCGTTGGTCCTAACTTCACTAAGAGTGCTTGGACCTGCGGGGCAGAGAGAAGTCAACTCCAGCAAGCCTTGCATCTCCCCCAGCATGCTTTTTAGGCAGCTCCTCAGGAGGAACCTTGCTGAGTTTTCCTGATTAAGATTTTATAATTACTTTTACTGTGTTTGTGCACTGAGGGGCGAAGGAGGGGCTGGAGGCCTTTGTGGTATGGACCTAACAACCTGACTCAAATGGATACAATACGTACTGGACAATAGTTCAAGTGTGAGAAGGTCTGGCATCACCAACAGGGAGGAAAATGATGCAGGAAGTTTTCACAAAAGAAGCAGCTCTTAAGGAAAGAGCTGAATGAGGAAAGGGAACTTTTGGTGCATGATGAGCAGGAGGTTGATGTGTGGCCAGGGTGGAGCAGAAGGTAACCTTCAGAATGCAGGAACAGTTACGAGAAACAAAGGAAGAGGAGTAAATTGTGTTTTGTTTTCTTCATATCTGTGTCATCTGATTGAAAAAAAGTCAAATCTATTTCTGTGGAAAATATCAAAGTTGTATTTTCTTCCAAATTTTCAATGTTATTGTTTCAGTAGAAGTTTCTTTCTCTCAGAAACAAAGGACTTCTTTCAATTTACTTATAAAGAAAACAAGCTTTCTAAGGTTCCTTTTCTATTAAGGATTGTACAAACAGAAAAGCTTTGGATTTTTAACAATAATAGTTTTAAAATAGTGCTTCAGCACAAATGTATTGTTCAAAAAATCCTTCTATAATTTAAAACATTTTCTGCTGAAGTAATTTCAACTGGTTTCTGGTATCAGTAATCTTCATAGAGTTTACATTAATCCACAAACATTGTATAGTGAGATGAAGCTGATGAGAATCAACAAAGGATAAAGTAGAGTATTGCAGCCCAGATAAAGAAACCTTCTGTTTAATGCCAGCTGCTCAGGAAATGTCAAAAGTAAAGTGAGTTTCAGGTCAAGGGCACTGGGAACAGTCTGTTAGCAAACCCTAAGACAGGCAGCTCTTGTTATTAGTATGAACAAGGATATGCTGAGTTCTTTTTAATCTATCCCTGGGCCTCCTTCTGGCTTCCCAGACACGAATTCATCCCATTTGGGCTCACCTCTGTGGGATTGCTGGGAGTTTTTCAAAACATACTGTCTTTGCTCTTTCTAATGTTCCCCATCAGGTTTGCTAAAGACCGGGATTTCAGGGAAAATCCTCCTCCTAGGAGACATGTGGGCTCAGTGCCAAGCCTTGAAAGTGGAGAAAATAGTGGGCAACTGCTCTTTTTCTCACTTGCCATGACAGCAAGAATCTGTCTTCACCCCTTGTTTTTTGCCATGGCATTTAATAGTACCTGTGTCATGTCCATTTCCATCTTGCACTCCTTTGCTTTCGAGCGCTTTGATGCTATTCTGCAGTGTTTAGGTGGTGAGTGGTGAGGTACCACCACTTGATACAACACTAAGTTGACAGGTGAAACATCTGAAGAAATAGGACCACTGTGTGGGGAGGGTAATAATGGGATAAACCTCTCTATAGGTAACCCTTTCATGGAGCATGGGACACTATTTCATGCGACTAGGCAGCAAAGGATTTGGTTTGGGAGAATGAACGTGATATGTGCTGATACTGCTTGCGAAAACGTCCCCAGCAAGGTGTTGCAAAATGAGAAGAGTGTTGACATCCACTCTGGAATGAAGAGCAAAGCAGCTTGGCCCTGTAACTTCAGAGCCATAATAAGCACTTTACTGTAAATGTCCCACAGTATGCTGTGGAATAGAAGGAATTTTGCAATGAGTGTTCAGAATTTTTCAGGTTAACAGCCCCTTACTGATTGTTTGTAATCTCTTTGAATTTTCAGGTATCCCTTAAATTCATGTTTAGTTTATGAATGTTATGTTTTGTACTAGAGGAAAAATCCTAATACAGCACTGTACAATGTATTTTGTAACATGCAAGTTGTCAACGTGCTGTGGGATGTGGCTTATACATCTTTATGATACGGTACTAGGCAAAAAACTTCTTCAGCGCAAAGTCTGTAAGTTCAGCCAGGGCATTGGTCAAAATGCTCATGTAGAAGTTGTCATAGTATTTGAATATGTTCTCACATTTTACTGTTTGAATAGTGGATATTGGGAGATATAGATTGGGAAGAAAGAGATTAATGACTCAGAGACTGCTGGTGCCACAAACCATTGTGGTTATTAGAGCAAGGCTGTGTTTCAGATTTGGTTCTGTTTGCAGAGTAATTGTCCTGTGAGAAAGAACAGCCAATATGATGCAATCTGCTATAGATCCAAACCTTCCTCTTCCCAGTGATAGCATTTATCTCATCATATGTTAGATATTTACAGAGTAGACATTTATAGCAGATCAGGTGAGGCCAGGCTTTGGAGAAAAACATTATTCAGCATACAATCTGATATATTTGTTTGATCTATTTAGTTCTGTCTTAGGCTGAGACAAGCCCATGTCCTGGAAGTATGTGTGTTGGAATCATAAGGCCAATACCAATATCCTGCAACAATGTATTGTGGTGACCCTGGCTCTTCAGGAAACTCACTTGTTGTCTCCTTCAAAAGATCTCTGTACAGGACAACCAGGGGATCAGGCTCAGCCAGCAAGCATTTGTGAAACGCAGGTCTTGACCAACCCGATCTCCTTCTATGACAAAGTGACCTTCTTAGTGGATGAGGGAAAGGCTGTGGATATTTTTTACCTGGACTCCAGTAAAGCCTTTGTCACCTGTTCCCACAGCATTCTTCTGCAGAAACTGCCTGCTCATGGCTTGGACACTGTTTACTGAATAAAAACTGGCTGGATGGCCGGGCCCAGAGAGTGGTGGTGAATGGAGTTACATCCATCTGGTGGTCTGTCACAAGTGTGTTTCCCAGGGCTCGGTACTGAGGGCATTCCTATTTGATATCTTTATCAATGATCTGGATGAAGGGATGAGGTGCACCCTCAGTCAGTCTGCAGATGATACAGTAGATATGTTGATCTGCTGGAGGGCGGGAAGGCTCTACAGAGTGATCTGGACAGGCCGGATCAATGGACTGAGATCACAATAAGAACATGCTGGGGACAGAGTGACTGGAAAGCTGCCCAGAGGAAAAGGACCTGATGGTCAACACCAGCTGAACATGAGCCAGCATGTGCCCAGGTGGCCAAGAAGGCCAATGGCATCCTGGCTTATATCAGAAATAGTGTGGCCAGCAGGATCAGGGTAGTGATTGTTCCCCTGTACTCACAAGTGCCTGTACTTGGCACTGGTGAGGCTGTCACCTTGAATCCTGTGTTTAGTTCTGGGGCCCTTATAACAAGAAAGACATTGAAGGGCTGGAGGGTGTCCAGAGAAGGACAGCAAAGCTAGGGGAGGGTCTGGAGTGCAGAGGAGCAGCTGAGGGATCTGAGGTTGTTTAGCCTGAATAAAAGGAGGCTCAGGGGTGACCTTATCACTCTCCACAGCTACATGAAAGGAGGTTGTGGCCAGGTGGGGTCAGTTTCTCCTCCCAGGGAACAAGTGATAAGACAAGAGGACACAGCCTCAAGTTGCACCAGGGGAGGTTTTGATTGGATATTAAGAAAAATGTCTTCACTTCAAGATTTGTCAAGCACCGGCGCAGACTGCCCATGGAAGTTGTGGAGTCACCACCCCTGGAGGTATTTCCAAGACGTGTAGATGTGTCACTTAGGGACATAGTTTAGTGGTGGACTTGGCAGTGCTGGGTTAATGTTTGGACTCAATGATCTTAGAGGTCTTTTCCAGCCTAAAAGATTCTATGATTCCGTGAAACATCTCAGCCCTGCTGGTCTTTGTCATCTGCAGCACAATCCTCTTCCTCACAAAGCTTGTTTGTGAGCCTGGAAAGAGCCTTTTTCTGAATGAGCCAAGAACAATTACTCCAAAGCAACTGGTTACTGGCCTTCCCTTCCCACCCGTCATACAGCAGCTGTTGGCAGGATCACTGCAAGTGTAGCCACAGAATCTGCTTTAAAAACAGCTTGGTAGCTGCTTCAGCTTTCTGAGTCAGCTGGCAGCTGGGTTATAAAACTGAAGCCAGCCAGTAGTGAGATGTCCAATACATCTCCAGAAACCACTGTGTATTTGCAACGATTACCATAGTGACACCCCTCACTGTTTTGTCCATGTTCTGTGATCAAATAGAATTGGTCAAGATGTTGCCATTTATACAAAACTGAGATAAAACAGTGACATAAGAGGAATAACAGGACTTTGGATGTGGATCCCACATGCCATAATTCTACTAGATTACGAATTGCTTCTATTATATATGGCCTGGGTAGAAAAGGCCATATATAATAGAGGCCATATACCGTGATGGATAGGTTCCTTCTGGAGAAAGGACTATGATACCAGAATTATGGATGTTTCATAAGGAGTAGGTGCCTGTGTTGCAAAAATGTTGATATGGTAGCAGGTTGTGTGAGTAAAAGCAGCATAGATAATTAGTGTGTAATAGTTAAAACATTACTCAGCTTATTTGCAAGCAAAACTCCATTTTCCCTTCAGCAACCCCTGTGTAATGCAGTGGGCTGCTGCGTTGTGCACTGCTTGAGCTTTTCAAGAAGGTCTTGAACTCACAGGTATTAGCAAAGTTGGCATGTTTGAATGTGCCTGTACTAGCTTTGAATTTATAGGAATTTCATATCAAAACTCACATTGTGATAAAAGAAAACAACATTAACCCTTGATTTTTTAAGAGTAATTTCCTCTGAGGTAGGAAAGCACCATGAGATCATCTGGTTTGATCTCCTGTATAATATGGTCAATTCAGTTTTACATGGTTCACAAATATTTTCAACATGATGATTTTAGTTAAAGAATTTAAGTCTTCAGAGGTAACAGTTGCATGCCACAGGCATAACACAGAAAGAAAAAGCTATAGTGCCAAGTATGTGTGAGGCCCCAGTGATGATGGAGAGTTTATTAAATGGGACACACCTAATTGATCACAATTAAGTGAAAGTAGTACTTTCTCCCATCTTTTAGCTAATTTCTTTTCAATTGGACCTGAGAAATTCTTCCCAACCTTTAATCAATATGATTCTCTGCATGTAAGCCAGAAATACAAATGTGGTATCTAGGAGCATTTGTCTCTGTCTGGTTAGAAGACAGATCTAGTTTGTTTGGTGCCTTCTTGTCAGCTATGGCAAGTCTGTAATTTTGAAAAAAACTCCAACCCTCAAACAGTCAAATAAATAAAAAATCCCAACCTCCAACCCCCCAGTCATCTCCATCTGGCCAGTTAGGAAGGAGAGGGAGAGAGAATCCTTCCTGCCCAGCCTTGCTCTGAGGTTGTATTGAAACCACATCTTTTAGGAAGGTATGTGGTATTGCCTTGAAACCTCCAGCCAATAGTGAGACCCTCACCTTCACTGATAATCTTTTAGTGTTTAATTACACTGTCTGCAAGAAAATTACATCTTGTTTCAAAGTTGAATTTGTCTAACTTCAACTTCCAGCCATTCAATCTTGTTCAAGCTTTTGTCAACAAGATTGAAAGCCCTTTATTAGGTATCTTTTCCACCAGGAAATGCCTATATAAACTGACAGAGTCATTCTATAAGTTACCTGAAGTTCTGTGTCTAAAAAGAACTTCTCAACTCTTGCTTTCCACATATCTCCCCAGCAGAGATTTCTTTATTCTACATGCTGGATGGTGAGAAACCAACAATGTCTTCTAACAAGACATGAGGGAAGATGAAGAAATTATCTGACAGAAAGAGAAGAGGTTTGAAAGGAATTGCTTGATGAGTGATCACTTTCTGTGTATCTGGAAGAGGCATTTTGTCTTGAAAAGCAAATCTCTGCTAAACACTCAGAGCCTACCCCTGAACAGGCTGTCAGCTCATTTCTGCAAAACTGATAAGCAGTGCCCTGTCCTGGACCACAACTGGCATAAACCAGCCAACCCTCAGTGAGGTCAATGCTCTTTATAGCATTTGAGGATGTGGAAAGTGCTTTACAAAGAGGCATGTGGATGTTAAAGAACACTGGCTAAAGCAGTGATAACCTATAGCATCCTGTATGGTGCTCTGCAGAGTCGCAGTGAAACCATAGAAAACCCCAACCACTTAACTTAGCAAGTCCATGTTCAACACAAAGGAACAGTAACAGTTTCACTACCAATTTGCTGTGTCAAGAAGTCGTTTATCACCCTCCCCCTCCCCCCCAGTTATTAATTTATATAATTAGCACTAAACTTTTACATTCTGAAAGCATTAAGATAGACCTGCCAGTGTAGAACATCACTAGATTAGGACAAAAATGTGATGCAGTCGCCATCCCAGCAAGCCGTGGGTCTGTAATATTAGCTATTTATAACTGACCAGGTCAAAGCATTTAGTGTATAGGGATAGAGGAATCCACAACAAGAAGGAGAGTACAACTCTTCCCCAAAGAAGAACCATGGTCAGAATTCAACATTTGCTGGTGGTGTAGTTTCTGTGTGTACCCTAGGGGAGTAAGTTCTCAGCAGTGGTTTATTTCAAACATCTTCATTTTTCCTCTCAGGATGAAGCAAAAGTTTTAAATTACAACTGTAGCAATGAAGAGAAAATTCAACTGAAGCAAAAATATGAGTCATGAAAGTGTTAGCGCCTTATTTTCAGGGTAATAACTAAACAACTGCTAAATTATATTTTAAAAAATTACCTGATATTTCACAGTGCGTTTTATCCTCTTGTTTTTTATTTTCTCTCTTAAGCCCCACTTTTGATTCTAGATCTGCGTGGGAAGATTGTCTCATCCATGCAGAGCTCCCAAAACTCATCAGAGCTCTGCCTGTACTGATGCTCTGCCCATGTGAGGCTGATTACAGGACAAGGACTGAGGTTTGTTCAACAGGGACAGCCCTTCCTGAGGCCTTCAGGTGGAATCCTGGCACTGGGTGCACCAACTCAGCATGAGAGAGGAAATCATTACCCAGAAAGAAAAAGGGGCTTTTTTTGAAAGTTTGTGCAGCAGAAATAAAAAATTAAAAGTGACTCATCCATGTTGATTCTTTCTAACCTTTACTTTCCCACATCTTACTGTTTTCTTCTGTCAGCAACTTTAGTGTTCTGAAAGTGCCTTGCTGAGGAGGAGGATGATGTTGATGGGCACTATCTCCCTGAGATGTGAAGCATATATTCGGTTATTGAGCCCCTTTGGAACATGGTGGAGGGCTCATGCTCAGTTGTCTGTTTTGCTTTTTATGTTTTCTTTAGTTGTTTTTCATTCTGGCACTGAGTGGGCAGACAAGACTCTTGAACAATCTGTAATTACATAGTGTCACAGTTGATGAGGTTACAAAGGAGTAAATAGTTGGTATTAGAGAGGATATTTTTAACAATACACACTCTACATCTAATAGAGTGCATCTGTGTCCTCTGTGGGCACTTTGCCTTAGATAATATAAAAGGAGAGCAATGGGGAAGAGAGCAACATAATTATATCTGCATAGTCTTCAGCAGAATCAGTTTCTGCAAATACACACTTGACATTTCAACTCTTTCATACCAGTGCTGCTCCTATTGATGCCAGTGGCATCTTTGCCCTTGAATAGGAATAGGATTGAATTCTGACTGTTGAATCTCTTTTGACAAGAGAGGTGGAAATTTCCCAGCATGACCTGATTGCCGTAGTCAAAGAGAAGAGTTTTATTAGACAATCATGTCAGTAATTCTTGACCTGGGGTCATGACTGTGTCTCAGGGAGGCACAACAACTCTCCCTTCTTTTTGGCTCACAAGGATAGACCAACAATCCAATATATTTTTCTGTTGTAACATGGGTCACAGCACAGAACAGAATAAAATAGTTTCATCAGCCTACCTCTGCTGGGTTGTTACCTGCTGTGTTTCCACTTCTGCTAGCCAAATTTTGGCATCTCGGTGATACAGAACAGCCTGCTCTGGACAGTATCACATGTCTACAGTCATGAAATCATATTGCATTTATACTACTCAGAGCTGAGGGAAGTAACCTTTTAAAGAGTCAAGGGCCAGTTTCACTTTATGATGGCAATGGGGAAAGATTTGTTTAAAAGGCCGTTGGATACTGATGCCTGATGTTCCTCCGCTGAAGCAGTTACAGGACACACTCTTGGTTATATTTTAATTATTTGTGCTCCAGCAGCACCTACTAATGCACATATCTGGTCCAAACACACAGAATGACATTGCCTGAAAGTCCTATAATTTTGAGTTTTCAGGGTAGGTGTGGGAACAACCAGACTGACTTCCATGAAACAGCATCAGTTCACGTCAGCTGTTGCTCTACCTGTGCAACCTGAGGATGTGGCTCAGGCTGTTGGGAACATCCCCCACTTCTCGGGTTCAGTAGTCAGGGTTTTGCAATCACACTGATCTGGAGCAACGACATACTTCGCTCTGCACATTACAATGAAATGGCAGAACTCCCCTGTCTATGAGGATGTTATTCCCCGGCTTATAACACAGGAAAAATCACTGCTAAAAAATACCTCTAGGAAAATAAGACAAAATTGAGAAAAAGCAGTAGTACACTTAGTTTGCCAAAACCTGGTCATAAGTACAGACCTGCACTATTTTCTAGAGTCATTTGCTGAATTCTTGAATAAATCACTAATTATATGTTTTTGTTTTCCTTGCCTTGCTCTGCTTCTTTCTTTCTCCAATGCTGATGGCTTTCAGTATCTGACAATAACACCACCTATGCAATACAGCAGAAACGATCAAGAAATCAGGGGAGTGGTTAGGTGATCTGCCTCTTGAGCAGCCTGCTAAGAACCATTTTCTGTATGAATAAGAAAAGTCAGACACAGTGCAGGAAAAATCCATCAGAGCTTTCATGCTTCTTTCCCTCCTCTTTCCTCTAGCCACAGGAGTGGACCAAAGCAATCTCAATCCCCTGAGTCTGTTGTGCTGTGGAGGGATTATCCCTTCCTCCAGCATGAAGGGTTATTTGTGACTCTTTTTCATCCACATCTACTTTCTTTTCCCTGTCTTGAGGTTTTTCCCTCTCTCATTTAAACAGTGTTACTTGGTTTTTGGTAGCAAGGTGTGCAGGACACAGCAGAACCAGGCCTGCCCTCATCTAAAATGTAGAAAGAAAACAGTCCTTTTCCTTTTGGATTTAGCATATTTTGTGAGATCCTTGCCTAACCCTCACCATTCTCTTTCTCTGCCTCTCCTCCTCCTTTGATGTGCCCATTCAAACACTCCTGGCTACTCTTCCCCCTCCTTGTCATGTAAAACCTCAACATCCAGGTAATGAATGCCATCTCACCTCTTTCTCTTTTCGCTTTATGTCTGCGAGGTGAATTAACACTCTCACAATGGAAGGAGGAGATAAGAAATTCCCTATGGAAATATCACATATGCTTAAAATAATTTGGAGCAAAAATCCCTACAGGTTTACTGAAAACACCCCCCTTGACACACACAGATTTATTTATCTGCTTTACTGCATTTTGCTTACGTCAAGAGCTGGATTGCTCCTGTACAGCCGCCTCGCCAGGCAGATAATTGCTACATATTCTTTTGTACTGCTGCCACCACCTCCACCATCGGGCGTTTTCCCAAACAATTGCCTGCGCAGCCTCGAAGCAATCCATCTCTCTGCCGGCACTGGGATAACAGTGCTTCGGTATTAGGGGTCTCCCAGGAGCAGGTGAGAGTCTTGCCTCTTTCCTTGAAAATCAAAGGAAGTAAACGCGGTGCACTTCTCCTTCCTTTCGCAGATCATTAGCAAAGACGTTAAACAAAACCAGGCTCACTCTCTGACAGCTCCAGCCCCTTCTCGATGGTATCTCGTTGGCCGTCACTTCCACACAGACACCCAGAGCCGGTGCAGTGCCGTTTATCATTACCTTTTGTTTACAGCCACTCAGCCAGTTGTCACTCTGTGTGACAGTGCCTGTGTTCAAGCCAATATGAATTTATTTTTCAAGAAAGACTTCCCCAGATTAAGCTTATGCCTCACTAAGGATTCAACTAAACTGCCTTGCTGGCAAGACCTTTTCCTTCACCATCACCCATTATATTTCTGATTAAATAAATGATAGCATAACCTGGCCCTTCTCTTTTTGTTATTTCCTGCTCAGGGTTACTTCCCGATGCTGATGTTTATCTTTTCAGCTGAACAATCATTAAACTCTATTGCTATGCATTTAGGAAATAAAAATTTTTAGGAAATCAATTCCTTTGATTTCCTTCACCCGTTTCCAGCTCCTCAAGACTGGTTTACTTCTCAGATCCCTGGACATGGGTCTATCAGACTTCATTGTCTGCAGGCAGCTGGAGACCCCAGAAGTACCAGGAGTAACCATGGACCCATTTTTTGTCCTAGGAGAAGGATACCTCTGACAAATGTGACGTCAGTATGTGTGAAGCAGAAGATAAACAGCTTTTTGTAGGTCACTGTAGCCACAACAATGGATCTGGGTTTTGAGCTTCTTCCTTTCCTTCCCTTCCCTTTTCCCTAGCTGCTCAGTGAAGGGGTAAGGAGAAGAGCCAGATGCAGGGGCAGCATCCTGGGGAAAGCTGGGCCACATCTTTTAGCTTTCCCCTCCCTGCACTGGTGTGGCAGTACGCAGGCAGCAGCCTCTTTGTCACAGCCATGGTCAGAGGCAGGAGGATGTGCTCACCCACTGGGTTTGCTGAGTTGTCTTCTGGACAAAGGCAAAGCTGGATGGAGATAACCTGCAGGGGCTTGTTGACTGTGGTGCACTCAGAAGCATGTTCAGCAAAATAGTTTCCTACACTGCGGACGAGTGATGACTCCTCTTTTCACTTTTTTCCTGTTGTTAATATATTCGTTTCCAAAGTAAATGTTACATTTCTCAGTACTAATGCAGCCTCAGCACCATTCATTGCATGTGTATGCCATTCCCTAATGTATGCCATTCCCTAATGTCTTCTACCCCAACAGCACAAAATATATAATTACAGAAGAAAGACTGGGGGATTAGGGACATGCCTTAAACAGCTTCCAATCTGTGTACAACTTCAAAATTGCGACGAGAACCAGATGCTGGGCCCAAAAGACAGAACTGGATGGCCTATTTTATGCAAAACTGCTGGTTAACCAAGATGATTCCGTGATAGTAAATATTTACTTGCAAACAAATTTTATCTCACTGTGAATAATTTTTTTTCTGATTTCAAAGGAAGTTTGCTCCTTTGTAATATTGTCAGGGTGGTATATTTGATATTTTTTATTTGAAAGCACATTTCAGCTAGAAGTGACATGAAAATTTATTTCGAAAAAGTTTTAAACTCTTAACATCAAATGGAAAATAAATTATTTTGGTTCATTAAGCATACCTGAAACAATGATTTAAAAATATTTCTTTCTTTGCTGATAACTAACAAACCAGTCTGGCATGAGACAGTTATTTCAGCGCCACTTGTAAGATAAAAATCCATTATCTATAAAGCTCAGAGTAGACAGTCTAAGCTATGAAAGTTATGCTGAAAGCATCTTAT
Organism: Pipra filicauda; assembly: GCF_003945595.2. Taxonomy (NCBI): domain Eukaryota; kingdom Metazoa; phylum Chordata; class Aves; order Passeriformes; family Pipridae; genus Pipra; species Pipra filicauda. The sequence goes on along the minus strand of NW_024104555.1, from coordinate 140,959 downwards.
GATCTTTAGTTCATAGATGCTATACATATATATATACATGTGTATGAGTGTTTATATATATATCTGTATGAATGCGTGAGTGTATATTTGTAAACAACAAGGACACTGTGCCATAGTGGTTTTGCCTTCAAATGTAGTAGCTCAGTGTAGCTTATGGAGAGGCATGCATTTTGCATTATTATGGATATAATTTCTTTACAGCTTTGGACCCAGTCCAAGACTTAAGCACATACTTATGTTTGAGTATATCAGGACTTGCACCGAGCTTTACTTGAAAGTTTTCTTTAAGTCTTTCCCAAAAACCTTCCATGAATACACTGTGTGGGATTTTGTTACTAACCCTTCTAATAGTCCCCCCTATTCCTCATTTTCTTCTAGTCTGGAAAACACCACATTGTGATACCTGCATATGCAGCTTAAGCTTGTGTGCTGCACGCATTGTGTGTTTGGATCTCTGCTTTCCTTTGGTTCCTTCTCAGAAGTCTGCACTTCTAAGAGCAGACAAAACAAGCAGGGCTGTAGTTTGCTATATAAGAGTCATGGTCCTGATGCCTTGAAGAGCAATCTGATGCTGCTGTATATAAGGATGCTGAGGGCAGTAACTACACAGGTCTTGAAGAAGGTATGCTTGCCGCAGTTCCAAGCCTTCTTTGATGGGTATGAATCCAGCAATCCAGCCCTGATCCTTCATCCTCAAGGTCAAATCTCAGTTTTGCCTGCCTCCTGAGTCAGATTGAGCTGCCCTTGTTTTTATATATGGATAGTGTGTGTTGAGCAAGAGGTGCAGCAAGACCAGCACCACGTGCTCAGCGCTGATTAACGTGAGTGGTGCCGGGGCGCAGGTGCCACCTCGTGCTGAAGGTGAAAGGAAAGCCAGTGAAAACAGGCAGATCAGCCTTTGGCTGCACAGAGCTCCAGATCAGGTCCCCGGTGCCCAGCTCCCTGCTGATGGACAGCAGTGTGTTGTGGAGGCAGTGTAGCATGGCTTGTTTAATGCTGCATTATGTTAATGCATACCGGAGAGCCATTAACATGGGAATCTCAGATTTAAAATACAACAAACCACACAGTGCAGTGTTTTGGAGCTTTGGAGTCATAAGCACATGATTTTTTGATCAACTTTCAGCCCAAAGCAAATTTCCACAGCTAAGTACCTTTTTAATCAATCTGTCCACAAATATATATATATTTATTTTTAATAAAATTTGTTAATATTTACCAGAAACATAATGGCACTGTTATTTTTACCCAAGGTGCATTCTTTACCTATTAGATGTTACACAACCTTTCTAAAACCAAATTAAGCAAAAACATTAGCATCAATCCAATGAATGCAAGTGTTATTTAAAAAAGTAGATGTTTTCAAACACTAAAGTGAATGAAAAAATATTGTTGCCTTGACTGTCAGATTGCATTTCTTTCCTATTGAAGTTAAGTGAGTTAAATTAAGTGGTTAATTAACTATGCATCTGCACAATTAGGTGGGCATTTTTGTTTTGTTTAACTTATATATTTATTTCTAATTTGGGAAGAAAGGAACCATAACAAGACAAGGGGAAGAACATCTCCTAGAATTAGGCATTCCCCATAGCACTATTGTAGTATGGGGTTTTTTTATTATCATTTCTATTGTAGTGTTGTTAATTCCTTGGGTTTATAACTCAGGGATAAATATTTTCTCCATGGCAAAATTTCTCAGGGAAAATTTTGCTAGGTTTTATTTGCTGTTGTTTTTAGACTAAAAAAGCTGTAACAATGTTTAACAACAGTAAGCACCTTTCTCACAGGTGTTCTGAGTTTCTTCTTGTCATGAGCTGATTTTGCCTGATCTGGCATTGAGATGCCATTTCCAAAACCATTTCTGGAGTTGCTACCTGGACCTTTGCCTGTGGTGTGCATGAGGGTGAGTAAAGGCAGGTGCTGGTTGCAGCTGAGGAATTGCCCAGATGCCCAAGCCAGTCTGGAGCAAAAGCAGTAATCACAGTTTCAGTTTTCTCAATTGACCTTCCAAAGTGCATGTGAATGTCTGTAAACCAGCTGCAAACATTCAGTGGAAAAAGGGTACCCATGACTTTTCCACTTGGAGTGAAACTCTCCTTTTCCATCCCTTACATTGCCCCCCCAAAACTGCACTTGTGTGCAGCCTTGTGCTGGATTTCTCATTGAATTTCCCCCTGCATGGCAAAACCAGAAGTGCTTTTCAGTGCTGCCATTCTCCAAAACTCCAAGATGGATTTTATCTCAGCCTCTGCCAGAAACCTGGTCACTGGATGGTACAAACGCTGTAAATGGACTGATGGGGGCCCAGCAAGCTCTGGGACTGCTGCTTTGAGCGGTGCCTTTGAAAATAAACAAGCTGGGTTGTCAGAGCCCTTGGTCAGCAAGGCAAGAGAATGAGAACTCTGCTGCTCCCCTGCTCCATTTGCAACTCCAGCTGCTGGCAGTGGCAACTATTCAACTGAAATTCCCTCCAGTAAGAAAGGTCTTTGGCAAGATGGAAATGTTGGGATTTTGTTTCCCCTCCCTTGTAACTTTAGGGTTTGGCACCAGATGCCTTGTGTCTTCATACAAAGGTTCTTTTTTTCTTTTTCTTTGTCTTTTTTTTTTTTTCCTTTTTTATAAGCTGACATTTTGGTCCTGCTTTAATTAAACCACTTTGGAAGCAGCATGACTCTGTTTTGAACTGAGCTGCACTGGTATAAGTTTTGTGTGGAGGCATCTCTATTTCAGAGTGACTACATCCCTTCTGACATTCCTCCCACAGCTAGCCCACCTTGCCTTGCTTCAGGCCTCCATCAGGCTGGGCACTTTTTACCTGCACGAATCCTACTGCTCCACGAGCATCCTGACCAGATGTCAGAGGGCAGTTTTTGTGCCGAGAGACAACCGCTTTTGCTCCTCTGCTTTTCCGATTGCCCGACAGCCCTCTTATTCCCTTTTCCCCTCCTCCCTTCTTCCACTCATTTACTGACCCAGTGTGGAAGCCATGCCCCAGGACTTCTCAGGGCTTTCTTCTGTCCCAGGAGAAGAGCATGTCCAGTCCTCACTGAGTTAGTGCTCTGCTGTGACCTCCCAGTGTCTGGAGCAGGGCAGGTGGGAGGAAAGCACTTATAGGGACAAGGGCCAGCACCCTACTACAGCCAAGGAACATGTGTAGCATTACCACAGTATAAAGGAGCTCTCTTACTATTCCCTCCACCTAAAGTTCTGCACATGATTTTGCAAAGTTTTAAGTAGGTATAAATAGTGGTTGTTAAAAGATCAGTGATTCTTTTTTTTGCTGTTACCCTTCAAACCCACCCCCCTCCTGTCCTGCTCATATGGTGCTCCTACAGCTTTATACTTTTAGCAGCTTTGTTTTGTTCAGTGTCTAATTTTGCAAGAATTGGGCAAATATCCCACCTTTTCCACGTGCCCATATGCTTCAACTTTCTCTGTCTTGCCTCTTCAACCACTCTTCTCCTTTTACCCTCTCCACAGAGCACAGTAGATATTAAAATATCAGTATTTTTCACGACAGGTTTACTGGGGTAGAAAAACCATGTTCAAGAAAACTATAAGTGAACTGCCTCTTGGGTTTCTAAACTGCATTTATAGTAGAGGAGGTAAATAGCCAAAATTAAACCATGATGACATGACAAAAATCTGTAGAGATGATAAGACAGACATTCTGAGACATCCTCTCTTGCACCTCCATTTCCAAACCCATGAGCTCATCCCCACCAACGTTTCCTGCTTGGGATGTGTGCCTCAGTCTGGAAATCACCTTTATACGGGTTATTTTTAGTACAATTCTTGGAAATTTTAGCAGTTCAGATTCAGATCTATTATTATAAAGTCTAGTTATTTGGAATGCACTTTTATGATCAAAAACCATATGGGAGAGGATTTAAAGGGAGAAAATTAGTGCTCAGTTTCAGTGCTGGACTACAGAATAATGGGCAGGCTTCTCATGGGGCTATGTTGATTTAGTGTTTCCTTCCTATCCTGGATTCGGTGTTTTCTTTCCGACTATTAGTCTGGTATATGACCATTGCTCTGTTTTCCTGGTTTATAGAGACTTTTAAGGCAACATCCACTTCTATTTTGCAGCACAACATTTCAAAAAAGCATCCACTTGCAGAAAAGAAATCCATGGAGGTTAAGAAATAATTACAAATCAACTATTAGAATTACAAATATTTTTACCCTCTGCTGTTGCTTAGTGAATTGAAAATTGAGCCCACTTGGATGAATTAAATGAATTGTGGGAAGAAAACTATTGGGAAGTGATTAGCTGGTCCCTGTGTCCTGGATGTCCTGTAGTGCACTACTAGGAAATTCATAGCATCTCTAAAGCCAAACGACTGAATGCTGGATCACAGGACATATTCCTAGGACCTGACAGTTACTTTGAAAAAATCCAACACTACAATAAACATAAAAATGCTCTTAAACTGAATGTGTTATCACTGAATGTGTTTAATAAAAATCATCTATCAAATCCATTTTCTTAGGGATGGGACTGAACTGTCAGGCAGAATTCGGTAATTTGTGGAGTTCTGGCTCTGTGATCCCTCTCTTATATGACAAAGAGGACAGAAGCAGTTTAACTCCAGGAAAAGAAGCAGAGCAAATGTTTCTCCTTTGAGCAAGCAAAGAGAGGAGGGAAACTGTGATCGTTCCCTGTTCTGCCCGGGCTGCAGGGCATCTACAAGCTGTTGCCTGTGCTGGGCAGACGGTGGAATTACAACCAGCACAGTTTAGTGGGCTGCTCACTGCTGTGCCAGCTATGTTTAGTGGTGGGTATTTTCAGTGTCAGGGTTTTGTCTTATAATCCGCGTCACACAGCACCTGACTGTCAGATGTCTGGATACACAGTGAGGCTGGAAGGAATTAGTAGCTTGGAAGTGCTGGAGTTTTTTTTGGACATGACTATTTTGACCATATTGTCTTTATTTTCAAAATTACTTTCTAACTACATCCACAGTTCTGAGTCAGCAAAAAGCCAGACCCCATATAAAAACAATCTCATTTTTAAATTTGTTGAAATGGTAAATCTTTAAAAATATGTCATTTCGTTAATATATAATAATCCTATGCCAACTTGCCCTGAAATAATTTAGTAAGTAAGATCTCATTTTGCTGATAACTGAGTTTTAGAACATTCAAGGTATCTTTTTTTTTTAAATTTTGTTTTCATTTACAATGGCTTGTAGCTGTTTATATCCATCTAATGACTAAAAAAGCATGTCCACAATCTGTCCCTGGCTGAATTCCTCTGAATAGTTCACTCGTTCAGAGCAGTATTGGCTTAGTGTGTTGGTTCAGTGGCCAGTGTGATTTTTGAATCAATGTAGCACAGGAGAGGGTTTACATTACGGCTGCCACAAAATGTAATCAACTGCCTAGCATACTTGTCTGAAGAATTATTAAAGCATAGAATGCAAAGTGGCAGAAATAGAAGTATAATTCTGGTAAAATCATCAAAGAATGCAATAACCGAGTTAGAAAATGCAGTGACAGATCTAATTAACGAACTAAATTACAATTCAGTCCAAAAATAATTGTCATTAGAAGTAAAATCACATTTCTGTCTGAAGCATCTCAGCATGTTTGCCATAGTGATTGGTAAAACTAGAAAGAAACCCACTCTCATTATTTTTTTAATGCAATTATTACACACAAAAATCAGTCATGAAATCGAATATGCCAGTTTAGCAAACGATTCTCAGCTAAGAGCCTTCCTTCTCACACCACAAGGTAGAGATTTAAGCTGGGGCTGCTGGCTTACAGCACTCTCCTTTTGTGCTCATCTTGGAGTCAACATTGTTTTTGAACTGACTCCTTCCTCCCAGAGACCTCTTCATATTCTGAATTAAAACAACAGACCATTTAATTTTAATATTGACCTAATTGCACATCTGAATCAGTTGGAAGCTGTCTCACAAAACGAAAATACTAATAGGACATGTGCCAACTGCAGTTTAAGTTGGGCTGCTTTTAATATAAGCTGAAGAGCTTTTGTATTAAGCTCTAACAATGGGTAATACAGCTGCTGAGCTGATTACTTAAGCAACTTCTGGATATATTCACACATCAAATTTGAATTTCAAGTATTTTGCATACTGTTTCCACCTATATAATTGTCCACTGGCCCTTATCATTATTTATTATGCAAAACTGATTTTTTTTTTGAAGCGTGAAGAATGAAGTAATTTAGTATGCAAACAGTTAAAACTCTCATGTGGATTCCTATTTCGTATGTGTTGATAAATTCACTTACAATGACTGACAGTGTGAGATTTTTTGGGGTCATATCGGTCAGTCTTTCCATGACACTGATGAAAATGATAAACTAAATGCCAGAAGTGTCCCTGGCGCATCATAGGATGAAATGTGCAAAATGTCACTGTCTAGCCTGTGTCTATTAATAACTAAATATGATTGTGTGTAATGAGCAGAGATTTTCATGTTGATTGAAGTATGATTTCTTTTGATCTTCCAGATGTTGCTGCTTAGAAATTCATATTGCTCTTTTGCTGCTAAATGCATAATGACCTTTTAAAACCTTTTAACTGTTAAAACCCCTATTATTTTCAACAACATAGTCAAGTTTCCATCTTTTTTTTAAATGTTGATTGGAAGTTTCTCTCTCTTCCCATCCTCACCTTCCCTTTTTGCTTTCTCTGGTCTCCTCTTCCTCTCTTTTTATACCCTTCTCTTCCTCTAATACATTTCTCTAGCAAAGTTCCTGACAACGCACGGACTCCTGTGCACAGAGGGGCAGATGGCATAAGATGGCCGGATCCTATTGACACTTGTGTCACTGCTACTCCCTAAATGTCCCAGACTGTTACCCAACATTGCTGGAAAATTTGTCCTGAGCAACCATTTCATGCGAATACCCAGGTCACCTCGCTCCCGAGGTAGAAAAGGAACAAAGGCAGGTGTCAGAAATGAAGAATCGTGTAGCTGACGTTGATAGCGGAGTGATTTGCTCTGAAGAAAGGAATCGTGGAGCATTGTAAGCTCTCTGCATGAATAATGCATTCGTGTCGCTCATTTTTGGGCTTAGTCACACCCTGCCTTCCACATTTGGCCCCTTTATGGTTGCACCTGTGCATGAATGGTGAGTGTCTGAGAGCCTGCAAGAATAAAACGAGTCCTGGAGTAAAGGCAGCAGCAGCAGCAGCAGCAGCAGCAGCAGCAGCAGCAGCAGCGTAAACATCTCTTCATTATTCAGCTTTTTGTGCCAATCCCACATTGGTGGGAGGCTGTCTCTGGCCTGTGTGACTCAGCCCTGTGAATGCAGGGAGCTGCTTCTGCACCCTGAAGGTGTTTCAAGCTCTGAACTGATTCAGTCAGTGGCCTCTGTGTAAAGACGGCAAAGAAGAGAATCTCTGCTCCTCGCACATTTGGCAATACGAGCTTTAGGATGCTTCAAGATCTCTGAATGGGCTTCACAGTGCCCAGGTTTCTTCCTCATCACTGCACCACTCCAGTACTGTTCACACTGAAAGGACCTTGGGATACCACCTGGTCCAAACTCTCATTTCAAGCAGGGCCAGCACTGGCTTGAGACCTATTTTGCCCAAACCATTTGAAGTATTTTGGATGGGTCTGGAAGGAGAACTGCACCTGGCCTGTTATATTTGGAATGGTGCATATTCAATGGGCCAAGGGCCAAATCCTGTTTATAATCTCATTCTGAGGAAACGCAATGTCCTCAAACAGGACTCCTGTAAATTAACACATGGACAAATCTACTTGAAACAGTTTGACCAATTCACTATAAAAGGCTTGTTCTACCTAGTTACTTCCAAACCACCCTTTGGACCCACTGCCATCCAGCCTAGGAGTTGATTCAGCTTTTCTGATTACCTTGACGCTGGCACAGGGCCATCGTCAGGTGTTTTGTGCCCTCTGAAATGGGGACAGGGCTCATGGATCTATTTTAGCTGTTGTGTAATGACAGGAAAATGTACCACTTCTACATGGGCAGCACACAGATGGAAAAAACAATAAAGACAATAAAGCGAAGTCAAGCATCTAGCAGAAGAAATCTCATTTCACCAAGTTTTTTACACCTGTTCCTGGAAATGTTCAACGTAAGCAAGTTATTCTGGTTTTAATTACAGAGTCTGTGGAAAACATGACACACAAAGCCAAACTCAAGAAGATCCTACACCTTGGAGGTCCCGACCAGGTATACCCTGGCACAGGTAAAGAGTGGCTGCTATGACTATGTCAGATTTTGCATGTAAAAAATACTGTCTGTCACATGGCATCTTTTCAAAGTCCTTGTGAAATAGCTGCATCTTTTATTGGCATCCCCATAGTCCTGTTTGGCCCTAATGCAATAGTGACAGTCCTGGGGCCCTATTACTCTCAGCTACCTCTGGTTCTTGTGCAATGTACTGTGTCGTTCATTATATATGCTGGTCCCATCTGGTCTGACAAGCCTTCTCCATCCTCAGAAGAGATTACAAATAATAATGATGACAAAACCCGGGGAATTTTTGCTTTATTTTGAAAATGATTGTTTTGTGTTACATGACGGCTCTTCCAGCCTATCTCCAGGGTCACCTGGCAACCATTTGCTAGCCTCCTGCCATCAGATCCATATCCAGTAAGGACATCTGGAAACTCATTTGGGATGGGAACTGCTCCCTTTCACCACCCCCGATGGCCTTCTCTCCCTGATGGGCAGAGGTGAGGCCGCTGTGCATGCAATAGATTCATGACCATTACCCTGATAGAGGCTATTTAAACATATTGTAGCAGTTTCATTTGTGTGTTGCCAAAATATTAAAAGAAAAGCTGGTACTAATACAGTATCAACCACCAACACTGCATAATTATGCAAGCATTATTTGCAGTTGATGTTTGCCTGTTTAATAGAATTAAGGATAATTAAGAGAAAACAGTGAGGAGATATCTCTGCACAGTATAACAATCTACCAAAGCAAGTGAAACAGGGAAAGCAATGTCTCTGAGTAGTATTGCTCACTCCATGTAGTGTTTGCTCCTTTGTTTCTTCAATGGGTCACTTAATAATAAAAATTATATATTAGTATATGTACATACATACATACATACATATGTGGAATAAGTGAAAAAGTGACAGAGCATTGCTGGGGCATACTAAGATTTTAAAAGGTCTGTGTAAAGGGCACACTGAAATTTTGAGAGAGTAGAAGTATTTGCCACATCGGTCTAATATGGACACATCTCAACTTTCATCCAGCATCCTTTCCTTTTGTTTACACTGAAATGCCCTGTGACTATTCCTGTCTGATCACATTTCCCACTCTCCTCACCCTGAAGCTCACATCTCTGAATTGGCTGGAATAAGTCCAAAGGATGTTAAACGCTGGTTTGGCCACAGGATTTTGCAACAGGAGTAAAAGTGGATGAATGCCTTGTGCCAATCCATACCTTGCTAAAAGCATGTTCTTGGTGCTAAGCCTCCTCCCTATCTGTGGTACAGATATAAATCACCTTTCTGTAGGTGGATAACCCTTTGCTTTAAGAGTATGTTCCTTTAATCAAAATCAGTAGGGACAGCAGAGGGTGTGTGGCTAAGGATGTATTTACTTGAAACATCCAGAGCTCTGAATACATCACCAGTGCAGGCCAAAATGGCCTGGGGTACATTTGTGCTTCAACTTTGCTCAACAAAGACAAATATATGTCCCTCAGTGCTTTGTTCTTATATAAGTTTCCATATCAGTAGAAATAATTCAATGTATCTTGGTAATTCTGTTAAGGCAGGCTCACCAGTTCCCCTACTTCAGATTCAATAGTAATTGGGTTGATATTACCTGCAGGTATCTTTGTAAGATAATGCTGTTAATGTCACTACTCCAGAAGCTTTATCAATACATTAATTGGTGTTGGAAAGTTGACAGCCTGCCTTTATGAGTGTCTGGCTTTGAACAACCTAAAACTGGAATTATTATTTGAAATTATTTTCATTCTTGAAGGTGGTTCTTTGCAGAGGGACAATAAGAAGCAACATCCTTAGGTGGCACCCAGGTTTGATGGCACCCAGGCAATCGCTATTTTTATTTGCTCCTGTAGTGAAGGTACATCCAAGGACTCTGGTGAGGATTAGGGCCTCTGTGCTCAGTACCATGTACGCACAGCTTGCAATCAAATGTGGATTCATATATAAGAAAATGAAACCAGCCATCCTCTTTCAGAAAAATTGAATTCCCTTCCCAACAGGTCGATAAGTGAGCTCAGGTGGTGGTGGTTGCAAAGGAGAGATAGCAGCCACGGTGTGCAGCAGAGCTTCCTTATGAGGGTCCCATATCTCTATAAGACTCTAGCAAGATGAATTCCTGCACTAACACAGAGCTTTTGGGAAAAACTCTGCTCCAAGACAGAAACTTAGCCCCGGTGTCACTTTTACAGGCAGGCATACTTGGTGGTTCCCTGCAGCAGCAGTGGCCGGCAGACTGTCTTGCTTGGACAAGGTACGTGGCAAACCACTGCCCCAGTCCCCAGCCTGGCCAGTCTCTATCTGCACAGCTGCTGGCAGAGACTGTAGGAGGCCATGATTACTACTCTGGGTGTCAGCTCCCCGCTTTCCTCCTCAGCAACAACTAAAGAAGCAAGTCCAGTGCTCCTTCTCAGGCTTGTCCCTTCCCCATCTCACCTGAAGCCGCATTTCCTGTTCCCCACTCACAAAGCTTTCAGGTGGGTGGTCCAGTAGCTGAGTGGTCCAGTAGCCCAGAGAGAAATTAAGAAAGCAATCTTCCCCCAGACTAATGTCCTTCAGTTTTTCCTACACTCTTTCTCTAAATATTTTATTTGCTTTTGCAGAATTGAATGTTACCTGTTGTAAGGATCAGCCTTGAGCTGAGCACTTAAGCTCTGCTGAGAGCTGATCCCAAACTGAAGTTTTGCCTGGATTTTGCAGAGGTCTCTGAGGTCTAGTCCTCCTGGCACTGCACAAAAAGACCTGATGAGGTATCACAAAGGGGTAATGAGCACTACTGCCCAGAGAGGTGGTGGGTGCCCCATCCCTGGTAACATTCAAGGGTAGGTTGTACAGGTCTCTGAGCAACCTGATCTAGTTGATGCCCCTGCTCATTGCAGAGGGTAGGACTAGATGAATTTTAAAGGTCCCTTCCAACCCAAACCATTCTACGATTGTATGAATCTATGACAGTGGCCTGGATCCAAATGGTCTAGTTTGCATGGCTGAAATTTTAGAGGCCTGGGCAGAAGGAAAAAGAGTTGGATGCAGCTACTTAAATCTCTTTGCCAGTCAATACAAAGACATAAACAACTATAAAGACTTGCAGAGGTTGCTCCTGTCTCCCTTATTTGTGAGGTGTAAGGAAAGAAGAGGGGAATCACTGGAAATGCTTGTTGTCTTCATGCCTTTGAAATCAGCTTCATCACCTTTTTCTTAAAGACAGGATTCTAGTACTGGATGCTGCCATTTCTTACATTGTGAACTATGTGGCAGTGGCTAGAGCACTGACTTAGGATGGTGAATATCTAATTCTCAGCTTTCCTCTGAGGGAGGTAGAAATATTCTCTCTCATATCTCCAGAGTGCCCTGATTTGCTGTACCCTGGATGAGAGAAGTCACCAACTCTTCTTTTCAAGCCAATCCATGGTACAGCCAACTTGTCAAGAGTCACATGGAAGAGACAGCAAGCAGGAGGGAACCATGCAGCAGCCAGGAGCCAGATATTCATCTGGCATGAATGAGTTTTGCCATAGCTTTCTCCTGTTTTCTATCCAGTGATACTGAACTAGATAAGCAGGTATGCCCCAGCATGCTGCAGCCATAACAGCAATAGGGAAATGACTGCATTGCCTTGGTGGTATCACAAGAAGCCCTGACTCACCTGGAAGCTGAAGGAGGGTGTAGATGCTTGTTGCTCTTTGGGTTGTTTTAGAATCAGTAGCCCCAACCATGTTGCCTGCACCAGCAACTGCAGCAGAGAGCCTGGGCAAGATTCAGGCTAAACCTGTGTGGATTTAGCTGTCAGCATCCAAATACGTGACTGCTGAAAAGGAGCAGTTTTGACAAACTGGACCAGTGTCTGATATTTGTAAACCAGCGTGTGTCTGTGTTCATATTTATTCACAACATTCTTCAATGTTCGAGTTCCTAGATTGGTGTGAGGATAGTTCCTCAGAAATTAATAACTGTTAGAGCTTTGTGGCTCACTGAATTGTTTACTTCCTTACATCATTAATACTATCCTTGTAGGGAGGAGGAGTGTTGAAAATAATAAACACTATTTCCTTCATTAATATGCTGAAGGCTATGGGAGCAAAGGCAAGACGTGACTGCTGGTTACTGTGGGGCCTTGAAATATGCAGTTTCCAGATGGTGCTTCAGTCCACATTCAGGTCTTTTCTCCTCACTGTAACAAAAAGTGGTATAATTACGCAAGCCCAAGTTTGCATCTTTTCTGGCACACTGACTATTATGCTCTCTGTCTGTCTGTCTGTTTCTGCATATGTATTTTACACACATTACACAGAAAACATTCTGGATTTTGCATGCTGGATGTGGGTATCACTACTGGCTGGAAAATCACCCTTAGCACTGATTCTTGGTGGGGTGGTGGTTCAATAGGTGGCACTATTTCCTCTTGATTTAGGACCAAACCCGAGCCCCAGCACCATGTGTGGGGAGCAGTAAGGCCAAAGTGCCCAGCTTGAGTCTATTATCAGGGCTGGTTGCTTTTGTACAAGATACGAACTGCATTTCTGGCCGCGGGTGAGAGGCGGGGGCCTGACCTTGGCATCATAGTCAAAATTCATTTCTGGGATTTCGTTCTGATTCTATAAAACTATTTGCACATACAACTGGGTATTGTATTGGTTTTTTACTTAGCCTAAAACCTGCTGTCTGGTATTCAGTATGTTGTAGTAACTCTCTTAAACCAGTTATTACTATCTAGCCCAGAGATGGCTGCATTCCTACAGTGGAAAAGAAATGTGTCCCTATACCTTCCCCCCTTCATAATGTTGAATCTTAATTAATTGCTGCTTATAAAGTGCTTTCAGATCCCCAGAGGAAAAAAAAAATTGTATGGAAGTGCAAAGTATCGTTAATTGTTATTTTAGCACTTTAAAAGCATGAACCTGGCTCTGAAAACTAACCACCAAAAAAAAAAAAAAGCACTAATTCCAAATTCTGCATGAGAAAACTCAAGGCCACAAGGGAATTTGAAAGGTTCCTAATTAGGCAGAACTCACAAGGCAGACAAAAACTGAAAGACAAAGGTTAAACAAAAGAGGCAAGAATATATTTTCATAGGAATCCAAAACACAAGTAGAGAAATGCGATGACAGACAGATACTTGGTCAGGACCACAGGCCAGGTGCAGATCCACCCAGAGAGATGTCTGCACATTAGCATACATCACACTGGCAAATGCACTGGGCAAACCCATGCCTGAGGTAGCTCAGGCAACTTCCTTGGAGTGACACCAGGGATTTGCTTGGCCCCTTTTGTTTAGCTGATATCACAAGAGTGGAGACGAGGAATTAGACTGACAGTGATAACTGCCTGCCATGCAGTCAGGGGAGTGAGTGATCATTTGTGTGCTGTTGGCTCTGCCCTGTAGGGTCTCTGGATCTTGTGTTTTTTCCCCCCATATTATTATGCTTACTATTTTTAGAAAATCCTGGTTAAAAAAAAGAGCAACAGCCTTGGGGCTGGATTTACAAGGATAGCTCAGGATACTAACAGCCATTTTACACTCTAAGACCAAATGTGAATTTTTAAACTCTCTCCTCTCCCCTTACAGGAGATGTTTAAATCCCTAAATACCTAACAGTTTGCACTGTTCAAGTTTGCTAGGTGCCACGGCACTGGACTTGCAAGATAGACCTTCACCTGTGATTTGATGACTCTGAGTTGCTTGACAAATTGCTTGATTCTGAGTTTCACTGACAAATTTTCTCTCTTTCCAAGAGGAGCAGCTCCTGCCGCCATCCTTAGAGCCTGCTTTCCCGTGACCTCCCTGCATCTTCTCACAAAATACAGCCAAACGCTCCTCCCCACTACACACCCTTTGACCAGTTCTTCTGAGAATTCCTGAGATCAAATTCCTGCTTTGTCTGTTTTGGAATAGAAACTCCCAGCCAGATCTCCCCTGTTTTTGGAAACTTTTTTACCAGTGGGGTACTGAGTGAGGTAGGATGTAAATGTCTTGGTCAATCCCATAAATTATTCCCAATTTAATAGAAGCCCTTTCCTTTACATTTGCAATTCAGTATTCTCAGACTAAGGGAGCCAGCCCTGCCTCTCCTCCAGTGCAGAGAAGGATCCAGTCCTCAAGGCTACAGAATCAAGCCTTTACGGCTTCTTGTTCCCTGTGACTTAATGAATATTTATGTTTTTATTGCAGCACGGAATAGCTCAGGTCCCATGAGCACAGCAAGCAGGGAAATGTTTGATTTGTGAGCCTGAGATAGGGAGCAGCAGTAGTTGAAATTCAGGTGCCACGGGGATTTCCGTACAGGAGGAGAGCCGTGGTATCTATGTAATTTAGGTACCAAGGAGATCTGGAAAATGGCTGGTTTGGAAGTTACCACATAGAGCAGCACTTAGACACCTCCAACAGCCCAGTAAATCAAGTTCCAGAGGCTCCAGCACAGGATGCAATCCATATTCACATATTTTGATTATTCAAAAAGGTTTTCTCCTTCCCTGAAAATTAAGCACAAAGGGCCTAATTCTAGATGCTGCGTGGATATAACTCTTGGTAGGTCTCACTGAAGTTGATCAGTAAAACAGCATTTCACGTTTGCCTCATTTAGAATGGGATTTGTTTCATACCTAACTAGATAGATGTCATCAGACTAATCCATACACCTGCATAAAAAAGTATCTCTCTTGTTTTACCATTGCTGTAAGATTTCCTCTTTGGACATTCACTTTGTATCTAAAGGCTCCACGGTTTGTGAAAAAAAAAAAAAATAGAGACCTCTTTTCTTGCTAGTCTTTTACTGATGTTACCTGTACTCAGGATGCAATAGCCAGTGTTCATTTCCCATCCCTGGAAGTGTTCAAGGACAGGTTGGATGGGGCTCTGAGGAACCTCATCTGGTGAAAGATGTCCCTGCCCACAGCAGGGGGTTGGAACTAGATGATCTTTAAGGTCCCTTCCAACCCAGACCATCTGATAATTCTATCATGATTCTATGATTTTCTTGAAATAAAATATGGCAGATAAGTGTAACATCCTTAACAGAATGCCACAAATACTGTATGGAAGGGTACAACATCTCTCTTTTGGGCTGATATTTGCTTAGCACATGCAGGTTTTTAATGTTAAATGTTCCCAAGAAGAGGTTAAGACCAGAGTCTGTTTTCCTTTGTTATTCCCCAAATGAGTCACAGCCCAGCTACTTCTTAGGATAAGGTTTCATAAGACAGCTCAGCCTTCAGCTGATAGTCTGCAAAAATGTAATGTCCTCACTACAGATCCTGTGGTCTAACTGCTTCCCATGCATTCGCTCTGATCTTTGGACTTCGTAGCAACCAGCTTGTATCATTAAAGAGAAAAAAGGGATTAACAAGGGGGAAGAAAAGAAGCAATGAAAGTTTAGTGTCCTAGCTGAGCCAGTGTGAGGGAGATGATGGGGCAGTACTACCAACCACGAGGGGATGCATAGGGGTGGGGCTGTCCCCCCAGAGCACTGAGCTGTGAGCTTGTCCTACCTGCCTGTGAAACTTCTCCCTTATAAGTGAACAGACATCATTCTTCTGTGAGATCCACCCCACAAGCCTTCCAGCAGAGCTTCCTATCCAGCAAGCATGCAACAAACTGCACCCCAAAGCCTTAATTAGAGCATGCTACCACTGCACGTACCACACAGCAATCTGGGATGGGAGAGAGAGAGGACCTAAGACGTGATGCTAGCTGTGACAGGAGAAAATGGATTGCTTTTCTTCTGTGTTTCAGCCTAATTATTGTACTGAGAGTCTCTCTTCTCTGGTGTCTTGGAGCTTTAGAGCTCTGTGCTGAAAGCAGGATAAGTACCAGTAGCCAAGGAATGGGGTACTTGGTACCAGAACAACAAAAATATCTTCATGAAGGCAGTGACCTGCAGGACTCTAATTAGCTCTGGTAGCAGCAGGACCCAGCTGTGATGCTGAACACAGATCTGAAGCTTGAGGAGACTCTGGCCAGCCACAAGCAGGCTCCGTAGCTGTGCCAGAAGAGAAGGGAAGAGAGGAAACTTCTGCCACACTGACATGAAAGAATGCTCAGAAGGTGTCTTGGGCTCCTGTGCCAGCTGGCTGAGTGGCTGCAGAGCTTACATATAAAGACCACTTTCTGGGAAATGGAAAGACATCTATGTTTAATAATGGAGCTTGTGACTCATTTTCTCTGTTTGCTACCCCAACTGCATAACCAAACAGTCTCCAATTTTCCTTCCTATGACCTTCAATCATCTGTTGGAAAGTCACATCACCAGGATGAAATTGAGAGGATTTATTTCAGAAATTTCACTGTCATGAAGCAACTTTTTATGCCGCATTTCCCCATCTTTCCTTGAAGACCAAAGATAAGGTGGGTCACCCAAAAGGCAGATTATTCCATCACTATGACCTCACAGTACAGTTTCTGCATTTTATTGAATGCAGGAATCTGATAACCTTTTGCTTGTCATGTTTTCATAGATCTGTGCCTCTTATCATCATATTCCTCTAGGCAATTCCTTGTCTTTTTTTCTTCTTAACCTCATAGTTTTGATTTGCATAGCAAGTTGCTTATTCCTTTGCTTTTGCACATTTCTTTTGTTTAAGAAAGAATCCCATCCTAATCCCTTGAATTTACCCATGATTCTGCCATTAATCTCTCAAAAGAAAAAAAAAAGGTGCACAATATACAGACTCTCCCAGAATCCAGAGAGAAGACTACCACAAAGAACATTAGTGCTAAATACTGTTGTTTACCCATGCACTCCAAATGTATTAATAGGTTAAAAAATGGAGATGAGTTTAGGTTAAACAGGCAGCTTTGTCACTTTGCAGATGACAGGCCTTTAGACTCACAAGATAAATAAGACAATTCAAGCATGGCTTTACTACTCAACATACTTCTCCTTATGTTCTTACAAAAGCTTATGCAATTCTGTATTGATGTAAAAGGCACTTTCCTGCCTGTGATTACTTATGCAATCAGTAGGAAAAAATTCATGATGAACTAGACTCTGCGGGTCAGCCTCTGATCACTCTAATTTGAATGCTGGATGAAGAAAAAATGTCACAGGCAGCCAATATCCTGAAAAGAGAAGATCTGCAGGGACACTGACAGTAGACTGGCAGTGAGTTGTCACAGTAGACTTTGCTGGTTATTTGCTGTCTTTCTGTGTATCATCTGGTCTTTTGCTCCTGAATCACAGGCTTAGGCTCCCCTGCATGCAAGACAGATGCCTAATTTGTGGCTACCAACAGGAGTCATGTCCAAGATGAACTGCTCAGATCTGTTAAAACTGAGAAACTTCTGGGCACATCTGATAATGCAACATGAATTGCCTCTGGAACACTGGTGCTCGAGGCTGTGTTGCCTGCAGATTTTTAGGTGCCACTTGATTCCATGAAGGAATGTGGAGAAATCAGTGACTTGATGTCTGGTTGATAGCTAGCAATGAGCAGAGTGCTGGGCTCTCATGAAATCCCATCTATGCTTTTGTGTCTGGTTTGGGCCCCAGCTGAAGAAGGATAGGAAGAAACTGCAGGAGGTCTGATGAAGAGCTACCAAAATAGCATGAAGTTGGGAGCTCATGGGCTTAGGGAGTTGGACCTGTTCTGTCTTTGTGGAGAGAGGCTAAGGGACAAACTTGGAACTAAAATGACTTGATGACAGCTACAAAGACGGAAGACCCAAATCCTTCTTGGTAGTGCCAGGCACTATAAGAAGGGCAAAGACCACAAAATGAGATCTGGGATTTCAGTTTGTATGTTAAGGAAACATATTTCAGCAGGAGGGCACAGCGCTGGAAGAGCTCACCAGAACTGTCTGCAACCTCCATGTTTTGAGATTTGCAAGTCTCAGCTACACAAAGCCACAGACGTGGTCCCTTGTGGGTGATTGTCCAGCTGAGTAGAATGATGGAGATTAGAAATCTCCAGATGTCCCTTCCAACCCGCATTTCTGTGATTCTGTGATTTAGACAATTCTGGGCATATTTTTTGTAGCTGAAATGCAGTTCCAGGCTTCTCAAATGAGACTAAGTCTAGGGGACTAGAACAAAAAAGTTGAGAGCAGGAGTTTTGCTCTAAAAACCAATGCATCAGAAGAATTTTATCCACGTGCTGCTGTAAGATGAAGAGCTGTGTGTTTGCCATTACATTGAATGGGCTGACTGTGAGTCTCTTACCATGGTATGAAGAGCTAGGGATAAATCCAGAAGGAACCTGCTGGAAGGAAACTCTGAAAAGCTGTGGTGGTGAAAAGCTGTCTCTCAGCTGACAGTAGAACAAAGCCTTTCTATGCTCTAAAATGATTCTCATAGAGACTGAGGAGCTAGTGTGTGTGTGCGGGCCCCCATCAAGCTCCGGATTAAAATGTTGGGAAGAGAGAGGGAAATACCCTGGGGAAAGAAGTCAGTGTTAATTTTACTGTTACTGTGTTTGGGAGTGAGCAATACCAAAGTCTCAGGTTTGCAGTCATCCATGTAGCAATAGCCCCTGACCTAGTCTGAAACAAAGAATTCTGCTGTCAACACACACACACACACACACACACACACACACATCCACACCGTCTTTCAAAACCTTCTAGCACCACTCACTAGTTACTTCCTATGTGATTAACACACTCATGATGAGTGGGAAAAAGCAACATTTCCAGTTTTCTCTGTACTACAAGTCTTTGACCGTGTGGGCTGGCAGCTGCATGGAGAGCACACAGTGCGCTGCCATTTCACCTAATCCCATGTGTCAAACCAAAGAGGCAGGTTGAACTGTAGCAGGCACACAGCAGTGTGCATGGGTATGAAACCTAAAAAAGAAATAAACTCGTAGATCTCCACGGATCTATTTAAAAACAATATTTTATTCCGTTCCATGTAGCTTTTTATACAGTTCTCATCACCATAGCAACAGAGGTCCAGCTCTTCAAAGGATATTTAGGTATCCTTCAGCACCCAAATCTATCAGCTGGGTGCTATTTCAGTCACAGAAATATTGTTAAGCTTCCGCTCACTGCTGTGTTTATTCAAGGTGCCTGAATACAGATGCTGCCCGTAGCTAAGAAGATACTAAGGGTTCCAGCTCAAACCAAAACAGGACATGGAGAATTTCCCCACTTGACTGTCCAGTGCCTTGGAAGCATCCTGGAAAGATGGTTAAGTGAGCTGTGGTTCACCCCATGGACAGCCTAGGGACAAATATGGTCATATATATATATATACACACACATATGCTTATTTATTTATTTATTTATTTATTTATTTTTACACTTGCCACTCTTGCCACCCTGGCAGCGTCATACGGCTTGGTGGTTAAAGCGCTGATGTGTGACAGGCAGGTTCCAATTTTATTCTAAATCATTTGAAGCAGAGAAGTACAACTCCTCTCCCACATCCTACCATAACCCTACTGCCAGTTCTCCCTGTTTGAATGAATATACTGAAGCAAAAAGATTTTCACTGCAGAACACCTTCCCCTCAGGGGAATGGTTCGAATTTTACCTCAAATGAAGCAAAACCAGGGAACTGAGCTGGAGTTTCCTGCAGTGCAAGATTAACAATCATCTGTCATGGTTTGGTTCCATTATCTTTTTTGTAAAGGGAGATATGTGCACAGGAGGATTTTTAAAATATACATATTTCTGTGCATATAAATTGTGTACCTCTTTACATGCTTCCACTTAGATGAATAGTGTGTGTATATTTAGCAGCACTGTACGGATTTTGCATAAACAAAGGTTGTTGTGTACATTTTTCATTCCCGCTCTCTAAATACCTCAATATATGTTGTGTACAGTGATGTTTATGCTCAGACAGTGTGCAAGGCTGTGCATGCATGTGCCCTGTTTGATGGGGGAAGGGGATCTCCTTGACACAATACTTATTAGCATCATCAATCATTGGGGGTGTCATTTCCAAATTCCCTTTCCCTTACCTAATTTGCTAAACCTAATTCTTTATCACACTACAAAACCCAG
The DNA here is from genome assembly GCF_003945595.2 of Pipra filicauda. NCBI lineage: Eukaryota > Metazoa > Chordata > Aves > Passeriformes > Pipridae > Pipra > Pipra filicauda. The sequence continues at coordinate 120,809 of NW_024104555.1, read as the reverse complement.
CATGAGAGATAGAAGTGATAATAAGAGATGGCTTGCTCTACTGTACAACAGAGGCAATGTCAGCCTGGCATCTTCTAGAGAGATTTCCCAATTTCTCTCTCTTTCCATGTAGGGTCCTCTGTGTCAGCTCAACCCAGAGCAATTAGCAGCCCATTGCATCCCTATTACACTGTGGCTTTATTTACTTCTGGCTCCTCAGTGTGCTTTTCAGTTGCTGGAGTCCCTAAGTCAAGCATCTTACTTGATCTGTCTGCCGGTACTTTCTTGGTTTATTTGCTAATGCATCCAGCTCAGAACACCTCCAAAATGCACTTCATTAAATTCAACAACCTAAGGCTATATATTTTTTTCCAAGTCTGGTACTAAATTAGCAAAAGACCTTTATCAAAATCTTGCCTTATTGAATTTGCCAGTCCTGTCCTACTTGTGCAAATAATTGCACGTCTCTAAAACTTGGAGGGAGGAAAACAACAAATCATGTGTGGAATCTAAACTACTGACTCAAAACTCCCATCCCTGACATGTACAGGGTCAGGATTTCATCCTGCATGTGCTGTCACTTCCATTCCATATGCAAGTCCTGTTCCTGTCAATGAATTTAACTCACCAGAAATCATTGATTTCCCTGGGTTTCTTCACAGGATTGTCCTACACATGGACTCCTAATGGAATTAATGGATCTGCATCTTGCCTACATAGATTACAGCACTGGATTTGGGCTCAATTATTCATGGACGTGACTTTGTTTCACCAGCAGACCTTTAAAACACACAGCTTCTTCTCTCAGTTGTTATAAACAGTGTGCCATAGAAATAAAACAGAAACATATGAAAACAATAATAATAAGGCAGGTCAGGAGCCCTAGCAGGAAGTGACCTTGAAAATTTCATGCATGTTAAGGGGAAAAAAAAAACCCAAGCTTTGTTTTTCATAAAACAGGGAAGGTACATCCAGTGTGCAAGGCTTTTAACACCAACATAAAGAGTCAGTGAAGCCTGACTCCTACATTTGATGAGAAATGAGTAAGACTCAGAATACAAAGATGTCACCAATTAGCAGCATCTCAGCTAGAAGTGTGAATATTTTTAGAAAATTGAAAGAATGTGAGACTAAACAAAGAAGAGCTTTTAATCAGATAAAGAAACGGATATTATGCAGTATGCTTTACAAAAATCCTTTGGGAATTTGGTTGCTTAATGCCAGGAGGAATGGTACTTACCTATTTTTTTAATTATTTTTTTCCCTCTTTGAACATCTGTAATTCCCCCAGTGACAACACAGTCCCTCGAGAGAGACCAGTGGGACTCCCTGTTCAGATGCTGCCATGATGACATCAGTCTTTGTAGGAGCACAGGAAATAACATTGTGGATAAGGTACACCATACTGAAGTTTCACTAAAACCAGAGTATTTATACCAGTCCAGAAAAACCGACCACACTGGGAAGGACCTGCTCCAAAGATGAAAAATCACATCATTAACTCAGGCCTAGAGCAGTCAGGATTTACTAGAAAATTGGGAGAGAATGTTCCTGACACAGAAGTTGCAATAACAGGAGATGTACAATGAAGGATCTACTTTGATAACTGGATTCATGGTGCTGCTCCTTACTTACCCTGCATGTCGCCTCAGGCAGGCAGGCAGCTAAAGCCATGTTACTTGAATGCCCTGTGTGCAGCAGCAAGAATTCCAACCATGAACTCAGCTATTTGCTCAGACGCCCTGAGACCCCCCAAACTGCTTTTCCTTTACAGAGGAGGTACCTGTTTGCTCAGCTTCCTGACTGAAAGCCATGTTCAAACAGCAACAGCTGAAAAAAAAAAAAGGCTTAAACAATGGTATTTGAGATTGCAAAAGCTCTTCTGAGCACGGATTGACTACTGCACTTACCCAGTGTTCCTTATTCTATACTTGGCTGGCTTTTAGGCAGCTCTGTAAAATTTATTCTCCAAGGAAAATATAAAATCTTTAAAAGCTAGAAAATTTCAGTATTTCTGTGTGAGAAGTATTGAACATATGAAGAACATGTGCTTGCTACAAGCTTTATGGTAAATTGTGCTCTGATGTGGTCGTTTCACACTGAAAGGGATGATGTCACCGCTAAATGTCCAAGGAAAGGTACCATCAAGGCTCCTTGTGTCTCGTTGCATGCCTCATGAATGAATTTACGTGATTAAGTAAGTCCTCTTTTGTCAGACCTGTAAGTACCTAAGGGAAATGGCTTTTAGTGTAGGGAGGCTACAAGGAATGAAGCAAGACTTTAGCACTGAAACTTCAAGTTGCTGGTAAATGGTTATTTACCTTCCCAGAGCCAGAACTACAACTCTTCCCTACAGCGAGTGCTCCAAGATTCACATTATCTGAGAAGTACGAGTATTTTCTTAGCCTTTTGTAGCAGCCCTATAGGGAAAAAAAATCTTAAAATAAATTGCAAGTGTAAAATTAAATGTGATTAGACACAGATAGCCATTTGATCTCACATGTCTACCAGAGGCAAAGGAGAAAACCCTACAGGAATGATCAATTTAAGAGCTACTTAACTTAAATAGACCACAGCAACCAACTGCAAAGATGGACAAAGCTCTTCCCCCAGTGACCAGGTTTCCACTCCACCAAGGCAGGTGGAAGTTGACCAGATCTTAGTTTTTTTCAGTCTGTAGAATATTAAAGAAGTTACCATATTATTGCAAAGATACATCTTTCTTGCTTACTTTGAAATTGAAAAATATTATACTCCCTGGCAGAGAATTTTTTGACAGGTAAGTATCTTATGATTTACATTTGACTTTCATCAATCACAGTAAAAGTCAGGTAATGTCAGTTAATACTGTGCCTGGTAAATTTTCTCAACAAGTCTGCGAGGCTTGTTGTATTTAGATAACTGTCACAGCCTTTTGGTTGGACTGTACTAAGAAAATTATTATTTTTGCAAATCCACCAAGTTATGCACTGAGGTGCCATTCAAGGTAGGAAGGTTATGAAGGCAGTTGTCCCAGTCCTCCTTCTGCTCAAAGAACTGCACAATAATTTTGGCCCAGGAGCCAGCTGTAGGCTCAGTTAAAATATCAGCAATTTTCACCTTGGGGTACAGTTTAGTGAAACTCATTGTTTTTAATTTGCAGCTTTGAGAAGTGTAACCATCTATGTTTTATAGATTTTTCTTTTCCTATGAGAGAACTCATCAACTTTGATGTCTGTAACTATTGATTCTCTGTATTAAGGGATTGGTAAAACAGATTAACCACAATAGCATGTTAATTAAGACCATGTTTCAGCTTTCCAAAATTACTTTCTTTTTGCAGAAAGCTGATGAATCGACTGGCATTAGAGACTGTCCAATCCAAGGAGCCAGAAGGTATAGATCACAGGGGAAATCATCCACATACCCAAGAGAAGGTTTGGAGACAACGCAATCCCGTTTTCACAGTGTCCTGTGTAGGTCTGTTGTATCCAAATCTTTAGTGCTGCTAACAGGATACTTCGCATCTACAAAGCTGTGTCAGATCTTCAGCCAGGCTTAGACAGGATTTACCATGCATGAAAATTCTAGGACAAGGAGCCAAGACTCAGAACTGGACCTTGTCCCACGGGAAGATGTTCTGCCACACAAACCCAGCCTGTCAGACTGGGAACCTCTTCAGGTTTTCTACATTGCCTTCAGCTAAAATATAATTTGCCTCCCTCCATCCTCAACTTTCAACTGTCTCGTGCAGTTAGGCTTTAACCTTTGGAGCAGACCTTGTGGTGGGTTTGTGCCACAGAGGATGCTCACAGAGCCAGAGACATTAGGGCTGCCCTTGGGTAAATAACAGTTTTCGACTGAAAGGAAAATGCAAATGTCTTGTGTGTTGTGTTCTCCTACCTTGGTGCTCCCAGATCCCTGCTCTGCAGATTGAACCCTCTGCTTGCCTTTCACTCCAGCTTTGCTCTGCCTTTCCCAAGCCTCATTTCTGACTGCACTCTCACCGATTATTTTTTTTCAGAGGCTGTAAGCTTCAGTGTCAGCTCAGCTTGCATTAGTGTCAGAGAAGTATTTCTTGGCAGTTTACAAAAGATAAAATGGAAAGTTGAGCATCATTTAATGTGAAATGTGCTAGAGTGCCTATGCTGAGCTTCTCTGAGAGGCCTGAGGCTCCAGCTACCTAAAAAAGCTGATAAAAGCTGCTGTCATCCAGTGATTCAGCTCCCCTCTCTACCATGGCTCTGGCCCTGCCCTGTGTAGACAACTCACAACACACAGGAACTTTTGCTTCTTTTTTCCCCTCAGTCTTCTCTGGCAGCCTCTTTTTCCAAACCTCTCAAGTGGACTGCAAGGCAGAGACTGGGGGAGCAAAGTCCCTCCCACTGGGAGATCAGATTTGTGACCACCTGGGGAACCTGAATATACATAAGGCTAAGGGATCAGATGAGGTGTAACCCAGAGCCTTGAGGGAATTAGCTGATGTAGCAGCCAAGCCACTCTCCATGATATTTGAAAAGTCATGGCAGTCAGGCAAAGTCCCAGGTGACTGGAAAAAAGAAAACATTGCATCCATCTTAAAAAAGGGTAGAAAGGAGGACCCTGGGAACTACCAACCTGTTGGCCTCACCTCTGTGCCTGGCCAGATCATGGAACAGATCCTCCCAGCAGATGTTCTGCTAAGGCACATGGAGGACAGGGAGGTGATTCTATACAACCAGCAGGGCTTCACCAAGGGCAAGTCCTGCCTGACCAACCAAGTGGCCTCTATGAAGGGGTCACTCTATCAGTGGACAAGGGAAGGGCTACAGGCGTCGTTTCTCTGATTCCTGTAACGTCTTTGACACGGTCCCCCAAAACATCCTGCTCTCTAAATGGGAGAGATATGGGTTTAAAGGGTGGACTGTTCAGTGGATGAGGAATTGGTTGGATGCTCACATCCAGAGAGTAGTGGTCAGTGGCTCAATGTTCAAATGGAGGTGGGTGACAGGTGGTGTCCCTCAGGGATCTGTGGTGGGACCAGTGCTAAGTGATGTCTTCATCAGTGACATGGACAGTGAGACAGAGAGTGACCTCAGTGACTTTACTGACGACACCAAGCTGTGTGGTGTGCTTGACATGCCTGAGGGATGGATACCATCCAGAGGGATCTGGAAAAGTTTGAGAAGTGGTGATGTTGAACAAGGTCAAGTGCAAGATGCTGCACATGGATCAGGGCAAACCCTGGTATCAACACGGGCTGGGGATGAAGGGATTGAGATCAGCCCTGCAGAGAAGGATTTGGGGGTGCTGGTGGATGAAAAGCTGGACATGAGATAGCAATGTGAGCTTGCAGCCCAGATGGCCATCTGTATCTTGAGCTGTATCAAAAGCAGCATGGCCAGCAGGTCAAAGAATGTGATTCTGCTCCTGATTCTGCTCTTGTGAGACCCCACCTGGAGTACTGTGTCCAGTTCAAGGATCTCCAGCACAGGAAAGACATGGAACTCTTATAGCAAGTCCAGAGGAAGCCACAAAAATGATCAGAAGGTTGGAGCACCTCTCCTATAAAGACAGGGTGAGACAGTTGGAGTTGTTCAGTCTGAAGAAAAGGCTTCAGGGAGACTGTAAAGCACCTTCTAGTACCTAAAGGGAGCTTTTAAGAAAGATGTGGATAGACTTTTTGTCAGGGCCTACTGTGATAGGACAAGAGGTAATGGTTTTAAACTAAAAGAGGGTAGATTTTGACAATATATAAGGAAAAAATTTTTAATGATAAGTGTGGAGAAACACTGTAACGTTGCCCAGAGAGGTGGTAGATGTGCCCCATCCCTTGAAACATTAGAGATCAGGTTGGAGAGGGCTCTGAGCAACCTGATGTAGGTGAAGTTGTCCCTGCTTATTGAAAGGGGATGGACTTTTAAAGGTCCTTTCCAATCCAAATTATTCCATGATTCAATGATTCTTATGCAGATTAGTAGCTAGTGGTGCTATTCATCCAAGTTTCACTTGCATTGAAGTGTTGGCCCTGCAACTGCCCAATGCTATTCTAAAGATATATTTAGTCAGAAAAAAATGATGAGAGCTTGCTTTTTATGCAATTAAGTGGATTGCTTTCTTAGCTGTTCTGTCTGGAGTGAGAAAAATTGGATCAACGTCCAAGGGATGTCTCTGGTGGTAGATTGGGCTGGTCTGATCCACTCTCAGAAAGAGACAGTACCATGTGGGCTGAGAGTCACCTCCAGCAGACAGAATACCCTCTCCCTTTCTCCAGTGTTACCTATTGCAAGGGTATCCAGCAGACTCTTGTGCCTCTTAGCATCATTTCTTTTTTCCAAAAAGAAATATTGTCAGTGCAGCTCTTCAAGGTCATGTACATGGTTGCACTCAGTTAATTTCATTTTAATTTGAGTGTTAAAAAATTGAGGAACATGAGCTCTACAGCTTTGAAATATTGTTTAAAAAGACATCTTTCCTGGGTAGATGGGAGTATGCTAAATGTGTATATCTTTTAGAAGAAGCCTCAATTTTATTATCGCTATGATTTCCCAGTTTCACCATTTTCTGGAAGAGGAGGGTTATTTCATTTAGAGATTATTTTAGCTGGTTCTATCCATTTTGCTGAACTGAATTCCTCTCCCCTCCCCAAAAAGCTTTCTTTTAATAACAGTTGTTATTTCTTTGCAAGTGCTGGGAAGAGGAGTCCAATAAACCCCTCCTTGGGTTCCTTCCAGAAATAAAAAAAACCATTTCAGCTGTCATTCAGGCCTGCCTTTTCATTAATTCTATTTCAATGCATTTTATATGACTATGTGACTGCCTTTGCAACAGCAAGGAATCTCAGTGGGATGGAGCAGCTTAATCGATCAGCAATCCTGGTCACCCAGAAAGAGTGTTAATTGGCCTCAGTACTTGAAGCATGTGACACTGCCTGACCTAATCATCAGAGCTGGAGAAGTCAATAAATTAGAGGAGAAATGCAGATGGATAAAATAAGGACCCAGGTCTATAAAACACGCTGTGAACATTGTTCCTGAAACCAGTAGTGCTATATGGAAAAGCCAAGTCAAGCATTTGCTGGATAAGGCCCAGGGGAGCTAAGAGCAAGAATAATTTTATGATTTCAGAGTTTCACTTTTTAGTCTTCCATCACATACATTTGATATGTCTCAGCAATTTGTCTGAGAGCTCCTAACTGAGTCTGTGACAATTATTCATTCTCCCACTCTAACAACCAGTGGTGCAGCTTGCCTTGCCCCTGCACTCCCTGGGGATGGACTGAGGCTGGCCAAGCCAACATGACCTGCTCAGGGGACTGGCAGGGACATGGCCAGGCTCACCTTCCTCTGAGGGAGGAGTGGTGCTCACACAAAATTTGGTGTCTGGGTTAAATACTGCAGGTGAGATCTCAGCTCCCGCTGCCGCAGTGGGAGCAGGTTTGCTTAGTCAAGGGGTCCAGCATTTACCTCCAACCACTGATAAGCTAATAACTTCAGGCTGCTAATTTAGACCTGTAAATTAGACCCATGAAGAAACTGGTGTGAACACCTTCCATGGTTCCTGCAGGACCTGCCACGGCAGTGACTGGTGAAGGAGCATGGATTGCCCTCGGAGGCAGGGCAGTGTCCCGTCAGCCTTATTAAAAGTGTTCCCATCCCTGTGCTGCAGATGAAGGACTTCAGTCCCTGGAGCTGGCAGGGGTGATTTTCCAAGCACTGACTGCGAAGGAAGTGGCATATGCAAGTACAGGCTGTCCTGGTGAGCATGGGAATGACTGCTGTGGTAGCACAGAGCATACGAGATGTAGGCTGGCAGCTGGGTCAGGCAGAAGAGTTCAGTATTCCTCTTGTGCAGTATGGCTGGGTAGGGATAGAATTCCTAACACCTCTTCTGTGGGACTAGGCAGTGTCAGGATTGCGTCTGGAACAATAAATCTCTTCATCCTGCCTGCTCCAAAATGAGTACTGTGGTGAGTCCCAAACCTTCTCTTAAACACTCAGAAAGAGAAGGAAATAAGCAGTAAATGTATCTGTCAGGCAATGATTTAAAGGGAGGATAATGTAAAGGGTATCCCTGTGCTGGTTTTGTCCAGGATAGAGTTAAGTTTCTTCACAGTAGCTTGTATGGGGCTGTGTTTTGGATTTGTGTTGAAAACAGTGTTGATAATACAGAGATGCTTTTGCTGTTGCTGATCAGGGCTTGCACAGAGCCAACGCTGTTTTTCATACTGCCCTGCCAGCAAGGGGGCTGGAGGTGCACAAGGTATTGTGAGGAAACACAGTCAGGACAGTTGATCCCAGCTGACCCAAGGGGTATCCCACATGATATGGCACCATGCTTAGTATATAAAGTGGAGGGAAGACGAAGGGAGTGGGGGACATTTGGAGAGATGATGTTTGTCTTCCCAAGTCACCGTTCTGCGTGATGGAACTGTTCTCCTGGAGATAGCTGAACATCTGCCTGCCCTTGGGAAGTGGTGAATCAGTTCCTTGTTTAGTTTGCTTGTGTGTGAGGGTTTTGCTTTACCCGTTAAACTGTCTTTATCTCAATCCCCGAGTTTTCTCACTTTTACTCTTCCAATTCTCTCCCCATCCCGCTGGCGGGGGACTGAGCGAGCAGCTGCGTGGAGCTTGGGTGTTGGGTGGGGTTAAACCAGGGCAATCCCCTATGGGTTTCCCTTTCCCCATCCTCGACGTGGGGGAGCCCAGCTCTAGTTCCTTCTCCGTCTGAAGAACCATTTCCGACGTCTTGTGGGATGGGGAAGGGGAACTCCATACACAGGGTTTTTCAGGCCCCGAGCCTGGAGGGGAGAGGTGCCCTCCCTTCCCCCCACCACCCACGTGGCTCCATGGCAGGCACAGAGACAGCACACCGGGCGTGGAGAGGAGGCAAGAGAGAGTTTATTGTTGGGAAGGGGTTTATAAGGCTTTTAGGAGGGTCAAAGGGGAACCAATCACGAGTTCAGGGTCACACAAAAGAAACCATCAGGTAAAAGGTCAACAGCCAATAGGAAGGGGTTTAACAAAGGACCAATGGGACACCTCGGGACACCTTTCCCAGGACACTCCTGCATGGGAGATAACAGTTGCTGTGGGGGGTGTTGGGAAGAAGAAACACGTGTTTGCAAAGGGACCACAAAGAGCCATTTTAAAACATGTTTAAACAAATTTCTCATCAGATTCACTGCCACAATCCCCCACTGCCTGTTGGGGTGGATGCAACGAGGAAAACTCATGCCACCAGCTACAGATGTGAACAATGCATTGGTGAGCTTAGTGTCACTGTTCTCCTGTCCTCTTGGGACATGGCAGGTGACCCAAGAGTCTCAGGTGTGGGACAGGAAACTAGAGGACACATGTCAACCCCCAGGCATGGAACCATTAGGACTGAAATCCTAAGGGTCAGAATGCTTGAAATGACATCTATCACAACCTTTTGAACACCTGCTTGTGTTCTAAATTACCTTCTAGTTTTTGTCTTTTAGGCTAACAGTAGGCAAAGTGTTTGTGACTATCTCTGCAACCATGAAGCTCCTCAAAGTCTGAGGTGATTTTTGTGATCAAATGTTTCTGGACATGATAGGTGCTATTTTTTTTCCCTCAAAATCCTGCAGGTGGCAAATGCACAGAATCCAGCCCGAATGTTTATGCAAGAAAAAACGAAAATGGAGTTTCTTACTCTAAGCAGAAGCTGCGGGGACTGGGCTAAATTCTCAGTCTGGGGCAGCCAAGCCTCAGGAAAGGGTCCTTTGAACTGAAGGGTCCCGAAGAGTGTATTTTCAGTGACATTTTCTCCATTGAATTTTTTCACCAAATGTAGATTTTTTTCAATAGAAATCTGTCAGTTTAGCAGCTGACTTTCGAGCCAGTTGGGAAGTGGACTTTTTCAATTAAAAAAAAAAAAGTCCAATCTAAAATTTTTCAATTATTTTTTTAATTAGCCCCAAGAATCCTTGCAGCAGCTCAGATAGCTTGACTTTGTATTTTGCACCCTGACCCACTCTGTATGGCCACACAAGGGAGAGAGAAGAGTCAGCCTCAGTTTGTGCCATTTTCTAGATGCACATCCCAGTTTATATGTGGCATTAATGAAAGCATTTGTTCATCCGTTTTGTTCCAGTAGGAAACCAAATTTACAGACTTCCTCTTTAGAGCTTTGTCCCTAACCATGTCCCTTTAATTAATTCAAACACACCAAAAATCACATCTGCAGTGAGAAATATCTTACTGGGAGGCTATCAGATTTGCACTTTCCTACCAGTTAGAACCACCTTGTGTTGGTGGAGTCAGTGGAGGGGACTGGTGGGAGAGGCACTGCTGCCAACCAGGTACAGGGACACCAGCACATGCAAAATGACTCCCAGCTCTTAGCAGAGCCAATATGGCAGCGAAGGGGTGGACATCTCCTACACCAAAAGCTATAGATGCCCAACCATGAGTAAGTGAACATGTGCCTGGTAGGAGTGCTCTGATGCTATTTTATCCAGCATAAATGTCTGGAGGTACATTTATCCATCTGTTGGCTGTCCACATAGCTGTGCTCTTAATTATTCTTTTTTTCCCCCCACCAGCTGTTTTTTATTTATGTATGGATCTATGAGATATATATATATACATATATATATATATAACAGCAACAGATACTTGTGCAGATAAACATCTGTAGGCAAGGTATGGTCCACAATGGGAAAACCCCATGGTGTTGGCAGAAAAACTAACATAAATCTGCAGCCAAAGTCACGGGTACAGTCCTACTAGTTGTCCAACAAAATGCATTTTCAAAAATCTTAGAAAAAAAGTATCAGGAAGAAAGTTAGCAAGACACTACAAACTCATTTTGTTGCCCCCAGAAGGTGTTCAGAGACAGTGGAGCTACTGATGTTAGGTTAAATAGGAAAGTAGACCAGATTATAGTAGCCTGGCAGACAGGAAGGAGAAAAGACATAAGGAATAAGAGCAATAAAGTCTCCAGACCAGCCAGGTGAAAAGTGCAAACCTGCCCCATCCCCTCCTGTCCATAGCTTGCTTTTTCACAGAGCCAACAAAAGTGATCTGTATGACATCCTTTATCTGCTGGCCTTTCAATGGGAAAGGCAAGGTTTTTAAGTAAAAATAATAAAAATTTTCATTTGTATTTTAATAGGGAAATATTTCTTTTTATCAGATTACCAGGCCTGTCATGATTCACCTCTGAGCCCTTCACTTGGCTAATGAATTTATGTCCATCTCTCTGGGGGACGAAGATCTTGTCATTCACAAAATAATGCCATTATCAGCATATCTCATGTTGAGGTGAGGCTCAACTTCCTTGATGCTGGTCTCTCCTTCCTCCTGTGCTTGGTGCTGAAATTTTGGCCAATATATGATGAAAAGAAGGACTGTGGGCCAGGAGGTGATTCTGCATCTCTGGTCTGGACAGGGTACTAACCCATATGGCTACAACATCATGCAGGTGGCTTCAAACTTTGTAAAAACAAGTTGCCTTCCATCCCCATCTATTCCTGATTTTTGCACCATGCCAGGGCAGCTTCTCAGCTCTGGTTCAAGATCCCAGATGTACTGCCCACCACCTACACTCTCATCATGAGTATCTAGCAAATTAAAAGTTTGAAGATGGCAGAAGAGCAAACCTCTGTCACAGCACGTGGGATAGCCCTAAGAGCTGGAATACTATCTGGTATTGGTTTTATAGTCTACAGCTAAACAACAAAAGCAAAAGTCTTTTTTTGTGTGTGTGTAACTTCAAAATGCCAATTATTCATAATCCTCACAAAAACCTGGCTTATACAGGGGCAGTCCTCACTCTCAGCTGTGTCCTGCAGTCCTGCTGGCATATCAGGGAGGGTTTGTGGGAGCTGAGTCTAGCAGTTGCCTGCAGGCAGTGCAATGTTCCCGTGAGAGATGCAGTTTCCCTGATTGGAGCCCTGGGCACACTGGGGAATGGCAACTTTCAGGGGAAAGCCCATGGGCAGGTGGGAGTCCCTCCACATCTCATGATGCTTTCCTTCTGCAAAGGAAGCTATTTCAGTAACCTCCTATCACCCAGCCTGTATGTTCCACTGGGAACAGTATTTTTCCGCTTTCAGCCCACAAACAATTCTGGGCTAAGTAACTTACCACTCTTTCTCTCTCTCTGCTGATCTGGGAGCAAGATGAAAGGATTAGCTGGGACTACCACTTAATTTTTAGCTGTCTGGATTAGCAGAAGCAAATCCCACCTCCTATGCCTGCATTACTGACCGAAGGGTAGAGGAGCAGATGGGATGGTGAGAGGAAAGCGTGTGTGTAAGTGAATACTTATTAGAGGGCTTTTAAATATCTGTTAGCGTTACACTGCTGTGCTCTCACCTCTTCTCCTGGAAGGTCTAACCTGGCAGTGCATTCCCTGATACTGTGCTCAGGCAGGAGCAGTTTATCAAGATCCTGATGCTCCCTTCCCCTCTTGCCCAAACGTTCATATCTCACTGTGCAATAAAGAGAAACTCAGACAAGTAATTAAATTACTTTTCTCTGACTTAAAATACTTAACAATATTAAATGAGCTTTCACAGAAGCCAAAAGTAAAAGCAATAATGGCATTTTCAGCCAGCATTAAATTGTTAATTAATTGACATGCATTAGAAATAGCATAACTCATGCAACACCAGCCATCTATTCTGAAAAAACATTTAAAATGTGATGGTCTTAGTGACTCATACTGGTCAGATGCAGCTAGACTCGTATATGTAGCTGCAGGAGTCTGCTTTAGGAGGGGGGAACAGCGTTGGTTATGTATGGCAGGGCTGTTTGTGTCTGCCATTTACTTAAGTCCTGCTTTTATAGGAGTGGAATTCAAAAGGAAAATTACGAAAGCTTTTACAAGTCAACATTCTGCTAAAAAAAGAACTTTTGTGGGTATTTATGTGGTTTTGTGCACGTTAGATGTTACAGAAAAGCAAGTTAGATGTAAAAAAAAAAAAGATCTGTGAAGTTCTCCCAGAATAAATATCTACAACACCAACAAAACCCATTCTTTTTCTTACCAAGAAGGACAAGATTATTAGAGACTGGAACTTGCTTGGTAATGAGATGACAACACTGGCAAACCACTACAATGCTGGCCACCTATTACGTTCCTTGGTGAATGTGATGATTTGGGAACCTCTGCTGTATCCTCTCTGCTAAAGAGTAAGAACCCACATCTTTCCTTCAAGGTTTCTATTCTTATGCCTCACAGCCATGTCAGAGGGGTGTCAGAGGGGCACCAGGCTACACAGCGTGTCCATCTCCATTTGGTATCTTGGCCATAGAGGATAAAGGAGGTGGAAGTTGAGCAGGGCAGGAATTTGGCACAACTGAGAATCCAAGCAAGACATGGTGTAGGGTCAGGTTCAGCAAACACAGCTATAATGAAATCTTTCAGAACAAAATACCTGAAAGTGTAGGAGGCAGTAGTGCATCAAAAAATGTTTTATTTCTCAAGTCATCTCATTATCTCATCATGTTATAACGTCTTTACCCTCTGAACTGCAGAGAAAAATAAAGAATGTAACTTAACATAACAAACATAACCTAAGTGTTTCTTCAAAAAGTTCAGCATTCAATGCTATAACTTTAAGGAAGTCCAAATCCTACCTAACTGCTTAGGAGCACAGTTTGGCTCCATTGCCTATCTTGAGGGTCTTTGCAATGGAAATGGATGGGATGGGCAGATGTGTAATTAATTTCAGATTAATCCTAATAGATCCCAGCTTGTTACTTCAGCTTCTATATTACCTTATTTAAATAAAATAAAATAAAAATGCAGGCCCTACTTAGAATGAACAGTAGAACAGATAAGAAAGTCAATGCTAAAGACCTTCTGTTCTCTAAGGAACACCTCACTAAGTCAGGTCGCTTATCCGGCTCCTTCAACCATGCACGGCTAGACACGCCAGATGTTAAATCAATCTCCCTTTTCAAAAAGCAATATGTATTCCTGCTCATGGAAAGAAATGTATAAATAATCAAAAGGTAATTCTGGAAAAAGCGGTAGGTTTTTTTTTCCCCTTCAGCAACTTACAAAAGCACTGGCTTCCTTTCAACCTTGGCAATGCTTTTATCAGGATCACAAAGCTGTGGGTCCTCTTTGGCTTCTGCCCAACAGATTAGGTGTAACATCAGTAACACCACAAGAACTGGTCTTGCTCATACTCACTCTCTATCGTAATATCTACATGCAGGAACAAACATTTCTAATTTGGACAACACAAATGAAACCTGCTGGAAAATTAATCAGACTTCCTGTGTGAAGGAAGTGGAAGCCATGTTTAGAAACAAATGCTGCTAGAACACTGCTGTTTACTAGGTTTTTTTTTTTACATAAACTCAAGGTTTTGGCCAGTTTTCCCTTTTTTCCCCTCTCGTGCTGGAAAGCAGCAGTGCCTATCATCCCACACAGTGCTGTCACCAGCTGTGAGGTGCACAAAGCCATTAAATGCTACCCAGCATAGGGGCTGTTCTCCAGTTGTGCCCTACTGTGGTCATTGCAGTACCTCATGACCAGGCTTGGCATACACTCAGTCAGTGCTGTCTGCTGCTGAATTCACAGCCCTGCCTTGAATCCAGTACTGATGGCAGGGTTTTCAGAAGCTGCTGCCCCTTTAGGAGTGGTGGGTTATCTGGGAAACTGCTGTTCTCTGAAATTCCCTCCTTGAATTTTGGTAGAAGCTACAGAATCCAACTGCTAGACACATGATTTGGCATCCAACATCATATGAGGCACTTCAGGGGATTTAAGCCATCAGCACAGGGTTGGCAAACAAAACACAAGCCCTCAGGCTCTCAGCCATTCAGCGTGAGTGCCAGAGGCCAGGCAGGGTACCCATAGCACATGCAGTGTCTTCCAAAACTTACCAACAAACATTGAATCCTGCCCAGAGTGTGGGATTCAGCTCATGGATTAAGACACTTAAATATAAATGCTTCCATGTGTGCCCCATGCCTTAGTGTCCTCTAAAGTAAATGACAACCTTGGTAGTGAAGCCTAGAGAGGGATTTGTCTGTACAAGTGTGGGCACTTTCTTTTGGGGAGCTGATTGGGAACCAATCTGCATCAAGGGAAATTTCAAATAGGTCTTCAAAAGATGTTTTTCACTAAGAGGACCAAGAGTAGTCTTCATCTGTGGAGATACTCAAAAGTTTTCCTGAAATGACCTGAGCCATGTGCTCCAAGTGCTGTGTTGCCTGGGGGTTGCACTAGATGAGCTCTATAGTTCCATTTAAAGCCTATTTAGTAGTTCTCCACTGATTGCAAAAGGATACCAAAGCTATTTTAGTAGGTGTCTTACTCTATAAGCTGCATCCACCCCCTTGTGTCTAGATCCTACATAACTGATGGTGTAAAGGGGAGGGGAGCAACATAGCTTTTGCAGGGGGAAGTTGTGCCTCAAAAGCCTACTAAGAGGCTTTGAAGGAACCAGTGAGTGTGCTGATGTAGGTGATATTGTGTATTTGGTTTTCTTGAAACCATTTGGCAAAGGCTGTCTCATGAAAGATTCTTACAGAAACTGAGTAGCCAGTGGATTCAGAGTAAGGTTTTTTGTGGTTTAATGAGTGATTAAAACATAAGAAAGATCTGTGAAGAAAGGTACTGGTTTTGTAGTGATTCCCAAATATAAACCATGTTAAAAAAGAGGAGATGATAGTGAGGTGGCTGAGTGTGAATGACACATATTATCTAGGGTTATGAAAACAAAAGTAGCTATGAAACATCATGGAGAGACCTTGTGATAATCTAGGACTGTGAAGATGCAGATGAGATCACTGGTGATAAACACAAACTAATGTACAGCATAAAATACACATCTCTAAAAATAAAGACACAATGACGGCCTGAAGAAAAGGATTTAGTGTGAATGAAGGTGGTCTGTGAGCACCTCTTCAGTGTTCAGTAGTGGAGAAGGGCAACAAAATGTTAGACATTCGAAAGAAAAGGAAAAAATATAAAAACATCACTGTGTGACAGTGGACCACAGCCTGGGCCCTGTGTACCTCAGAGCATAGCAGAAACAGAATTGGGCAAATTAAGGTGAAGGGTGATCAAAGGCACAGGACAGCTTCTGTAAGGGGAGAAATGAGTCTTCTATGTGGAACAGGAGAAACTAAGGAGGAATAGGATAAGGAAGTCTATAAATTCAAGGTCTATACAATCAGAAATCACTTTCTTTTTTCTCCCAAGTGATCCAATATAGTTACGAGGGAATAGGTTTACAATACAGAAAAGAAATGCTTTTCTACCTAGCACATGGTTAAATTTTGGTGCTCCCTGTTTCAGAGTGAGGGGGGGGATTGGATGAATAACCTTATGTTGAAGTGGACAGCCAAACTAGATAATTCACACCCTAAAAATGCTTATTTTTCTTCATTGACTATAGAGGAAGCTTGTGATGAGTTGTTCGTCTGTAGAAGTCCACGCAAAAGCTGCTCAGAGTCTGGTTGAGATGAAACCCACCTGTAATATATGCTGGAAAAGATGGAATAACACCCTCCTATATCTTTGAGAGCTCTGGTCAAAATTCCTACAAGAAAAGTCTGATGTAGGGCAATATAGCCCAAACCATACTTAAGTCTGAATCTCCCTGGTTGGTCATCAATGCTGAGTCTTTTACCTGTATTGCTGATTTACCTGCATGTGGGGGGATAACTGCTGCATTCTCAAGGGGAGAAATTAATTTTTGACTTAACTTCATTGCAGTAAGAATTTCCCCAAGGACTCAGCTGTTTCAAGCACACTGTTCTTGAAAGATTCTATGCACAAACCAAGACTAAACCCAGCCTAGCAGTTACCCTTCCCTGTGGGTGTGTAGTCTTTGCTCAGCATTCAAAACAGAAATATCTGCCCCACCAACACTTAAGTTTTACAATAAGTTCTAAAAATAAAATCCTGAGGAATTGTGGGCAACTGGAAAAGTTCCTGGCTTTTACACTCTACATGGGGCTGCAGTAGTTCACTTGGGAGCACTAGCCAGACTCCCTTTTGGGCTGGCACCAAGCAGCATAGCAGATGGGCAGCTCTTTCCTTCTGACCCCGTTTACTGAGTGCTGTGTCTTCCTGCTTCCCGAAAAGCATGAGCAGCTCAGGCTTAGAGGAGGGAGGAGTGTTATCACCTCATGGGCTGTGCAGCAGGAGAATTCAAGTCTGCTGGGGGTGCTCCAGGCTGACACTCAAACCCAGCTCTTTCCCAAGCCCCAGCAGAAGCCAACACCCAGTCTGCCATACTGATAATAAGCTAGAACCATATAAATTCAACCCCAAGACTAACAGTGACAAAGTGGTGTCCCTTGGCAGAGCTGAGACACTGTCCTACAGCTGGAACACCGGGGAGCTGTGTACCTGTGCAGCATGAAAACAAAGCAAGCACTGCCTGCATGAGTCAATGTATGCACAACTGATGGCTTTTGTGTTTGTCTTGAAGATTCATAATGATCTAGTAGTTATACAGTTAAATGCATTTCTCTTTTTGTCCTTCATCTGATGTTACCAGAGGTTTCAGAAAGCTATCTTGGAGATGAAAGACCTAAATTACACCAACAGGAAAATAGCTATAATGGTGCATATATTTTGCTTCCAAGATGAAAGTCACCTTCTTACACTGAGAAAGGCATAGATATTAAAACATGCAACTACATAAACAAGGTTAAAGAATGTAAAATGTGATTCTTCTGATGGGAAGGATGTGAGCTGGACCAGGACGGTTTTACCTTCCTCTTTATGTTTTTCTAGTTATTTCCAGGTAAGTGGCAAAATATTTTAAGTCTTCTTCAAAACATAAGTGAAATTTTAACACATATTGCAAGACCATGAGAAAACTGCCATACCAGGGCTGTGTAATCCCAAAGACTGCTCTGATGACAGCAAACAATAGATATTTCATGGGAGGTACAAACCTTCATATAATGGCCAGTGCTAATGGGAAAATGACTTCCCATCCCCCAGGGAAAAGACTGTTTATTTTATGCTGTGCTTGTCCAGGAACCTTCAACTTTATTCCTCTTAACCTTATTTAATATAATGAGTATTTTCCATTACCTGTTCAAATCCTTTTATGAATCCTGCTACTATTTTAAAACTACAAATCCTTGGCCATTTTGTGATGCTCTGATCCACCAGCCTTTCCCGCCCCAAAACATTTTCCTGCCTTTAATTTTCCTGAAAGTGAATACCATTTAACCCATTTTTTAACTTGTACACTCTATCACACACACCACAGACCAATTTTTTTTCACTTGCCAGTTGTACAAGGACGGTCACTTTAACTTAGCCATTCTTTAGCCTGCTTCGCCTTCTGGCCTGAACACAGGAGTCTGCCTTGATCAAAACCCTGGAAGGTGCAATATTACAGGCCACACACCCAAGCCAGAGGTGGCTGAAATCCTTTCTCAGAGCAGATTAAACCTGCATCTCTAAGCGCTCAGCAGGGCATTTGTGCCCTTCTCTGTCAGCCCCACATTCCCAACTTGGATAGTCAAAATCCACCTCTCCAGCAAGAGGCATTGGCACTGCTCCCACCCCCCCAAATAAAAGCAAAGCACCAGCTGTTAATGCTGTATTCACAATACTATAATCCACAGACAATGTGACTTTATTCACAAATATGATTTTTACAGAGGTAGAACAAAATACTTTGTATAATCTTTTTTTTTTAAACTATATACATACAAAGAATATAATAGAATGACAAGAAAGAAAAGGTTGTAAACAAAACAATATTATGCCATCAAATACAGTACAAATAGCATGCATGAACAGCTTCAAATGAAATCTTGCTGGTGTAACTTTATTTTTTTTCTCATGTGGTAAATGAAGAGTAGTAAAGAGTCATGCTCTAATTGGATTGAGTATGCCACAGCTCTGCAATTTTGTTTTAATTATTTTTTTTCTTTTACAATAAACCAACAGGATTGCTTTCTTTTCACTGTGGTGGGGAATGCTTTTGTAATGCCCAATGTAATCTTAACAGAAAAATACAATAATCAAATCTACAAAGTATACTCTCATTTAAAAAGCAAACCCATAGAAACTGTACAGTTTTAAAAAGCGAATTATCTCAAATG
Organism: Pipra filicauda; assembly: GCF_003945595.2. NCBI lineage: Eukaryota > Metazoa > Chordata > Aves > Passeriformes > Pipridae > Pipra > Pipra filicauda. The sequence goes on along the minus strand of NW_024104555.1, from coordinate 101,799 downwards.
CTTCTTAAGAGAATTTTCTAAAGAAAGAATAAAATATGCAGAATAAAAATTAGGAGAGCTATTGTTCTGTAACAAAGCTAATCAAATACTTGTTTTCTATTCCAATAAACAGCTTTTTTAATTAATGACTATTCTGGAAATTATGAAGTGGGCCAGGTTTTATTAATGTTCCACTTGACTAATAAAGCATGAACTCCTTACAGGTACTATAGCTGTCATTCCCCTGGGGATGGATGGGGATTGGTTCTGCATGCATGCTAGAGACAGGGACAAGGTTTAGTCATGGGTGTAGATTTTAAAAATATTTTTAAATGTTTTAAATGTTTAGAAGCTTGTATAAAAATAATCTTGCTTGTTTTGCTGCTGCATTGAGATTTGGATATGTGATTTTCTGCTGAAATTAATTCTTGGCCCTTACAATTGCCAAGGACTTGCACTGGATATTACCTGGGCTGCACCAGGTCCCACCAACAATGGCCAACAGCAATGGTTAGAGCTCACACCTGAAACATATGAAGCCAATAGCAAACCCCACACTGTTTTCCCTGTGGCTAGGGCTGAACCTCGAGGATCTGGGATTTGGGGAACGGTGCTGCCCTGCCCCTCCATCCCTTTAAGTCCCGACCCATATCATGGGAAGGGCGAAGGCTGGAGAGAGCAACTGTGCTGTTACTCCTGTGAACTATCAACGGTGGTGAACCATGTCTCCATCCCACATACCTGGACACGCTGTGACTACACAAGCCCGAGGTCTGGTCAGGTCACTGTCCTGCTCGGGGACAGCAGCTGCGTGAGCTGGAAAACAGGGTTTTCTCCCTCTGACCAGCGAGGAAGGAAACTGTGAGCAGTGGGGTTAAATCACCCTCCTGCAGCTCACCCCCTTAAATGTCATTTAAAGATTCAACCACACAAACAGGACCTGTACATTCAATTTGTCTTTATCAAGAACGCGAGGACGGTCAATGTTAAACACATGCTGTTTATGGCCACGCATCAGGCACCTGTCCAAGCTTCAATTGCAATGAGTTTACTAAAGATCAAGCAGAATATTGAACAGGGAAAGATAGTGGGTCTCATTTGACTTCAGGCTCTCAGGTGATTCTGGTTTTAAGGTAGAAACTCAGCTCACACTGGACATGGGACCCACCCCATGTTCACTGTCAGGTTAAGTGATAGGGTGTTGGTATGAACATCATCCTTTGACAGATCACAAGGATTAAGTTAACTGCAGTGAAAGCAAATACCTGCCCTGTGTGGCAGAGCCATCTTTGTGGCTTCATCCATGGCTTTGGCATCTTCCTGGGGAATGGATTATCAAACCCCCCTGGATTGCCGTGGTGCGACTGAAACCTGCGTTTCGCTAATTGACCCTGCAGCAGATTATCACCCCCAGAAACATGGTATTTTTATTGAGAGGTGTGAACAGTGTGCTATGCACAGACAAAATACTCTGTGTGATCGTTTACAGTCAACAAAATAAGCCTGGCACCTCTTTGTGGAAGAACTGTACAAAACATGGCTGAAATAGCAGGATTGTCAATGACGGTCAGTGGGAGATACTCTAACCCTCTGAGTAAGACTGCATCTTTCTGTTATGTAAACTGGCCTACAAGTATGAATAAAACAATACATTCCTGCCCCATTAGCCTTGGGGAAGATTAATGCCCTCTAATCTACGCTAAATAAACTCCGAAGCATGAAGAGAAATATTTAAGTCCCACACTCAGCTGCTTGTGAATTAATAGGGATCACCCTGAAATTGCTATTACGAAATGCAAATATTTGCAAAAGAACAATTAAAAAATATTCCTGAAGTGCAAACGAAAGGCTCGTCAGGCATGTTTGTGGTATGCACAGGGACAGTCAGAAGGCGAACACTAATGAATCCCAGGGCAGAAATCTGAGCTAAAAACCCATTAGTCCATTGGCAGCAGGTAATGGCACAGCATCTCGCACGGGGAAACAATTCTGCCCGATAATCAGAGGCCTTGTTAGGATGCCCCAATTTTGATTCTTTGGACAGTTTGTTTGCATACAACTACCTGTATTTTCAGAAAGCTGCAGTACATGGCTCACAGTAAATCTACTTCAAACACTTGCTGATACGGCTCAAACCGATCTCATCTGCCCTGATCTGCAATTTTGTGTTAGCTAAAGTAATAAAAGAATCCTGTTAAACCTAAATTATCAAATGAAAAAGGCAATTTTCTCATTTATACTCCATTAGTTTTTTTAGTTATTGCTAGGAAAGCTCTAAAATGCTTAGGCCATAAAATAAACATGTGGCTTAATGTACAGTATGTGTACTTAAGAGGATGATGGCATCTGCAGTAACTGCTCTGCACTGCTATAGTAATGGGATGCACAAATTAAGCAACAGCACACATCAAGTAAAGCATACAAAAATGTATGGCAAAAAGTTACAAGCCTTCTGCTTTTTTTTTTTAGTAACTTTAATTGCTAAAAAGAAGAAATCACCAATATCCACACCTACGACACAAAATTGCAACATGGTTGATTTCAATAGATGCCCATTACCTCTGTGCCAGCAAAACTCTGTGATACTGTTATCTTTTACATTTCATTGATTAGAAGTTTATAAAAGTGTCCCCTTCCCAAATTAAATTCAATGATATATTTTCCAGCGCTGAAGTTAAACAATTAGCCTAATATGGTTTCAAGCACACAACACACTTAAGATTTTGGAAAAAAAAGCACCCCAGATTCTTAAGTCATGGAGATGTAGGATAACATATGAAAAAGCATCCAAGTATTCATTAAGAGCCTAGATCACTTAGGTACCTTCAATAATTTTACTCTCAGGCCCTTCATTCAAACATATCAGAGTACTTTCTATCAATAATTTAAATTCCTTAAGAAGAGTGCCACAACTAAACCTGTGAATTCACAGAAGCAAGATTCCATAAACCAAACCATTTACAGACATATTTTAGCATTACTTTTCAGCAGGAGGCATGAGGATCTTGAGAACACAAGAGTCTCTGAAATTCAACCTGTGTGTTGCTTTACCCCTTCATGCTTAATTAAAATAGGTATCATTCAGAACAAGGAGCAAGCAGAGTCTCTGCAGAAAGCTGCAATGAACTTCTGGATCAGACAAATTCAATGAGAATCATAAAACGCAGATACGAGATTTCTCCTTCAGCCAGGCTTTTACAGAAATATATTTTCCTGGCTAAAAAGGGTGGCACTGCAGAACTTTACAGAGGGAAATGCAAAAATATAAAGAGGAGAGTCCCATTTTCTTCCTCAGTAATCCCATAAAACCAACAATCCGTTTTCATAACAGCTCCAGACAGTTACCTGATTGCTGACAGGGCCTTTCTCATCACCTGAGGGGAGTCTACCCCCTGTTTTCCATGCTGTCAGTGGTAGGTACATGGTAAGAGCTGTTGTGCTTGTTATCCCCCAGCTTCCCATTAATGTGACCAAAATGACCTCCCCAGTTGCAATAACTGTGCAAGCCTGTTTTATTTATGGTTCAGATTTTCTTCCTCTCATGGCACAAAGCTGAAAAGTAAACAACAGCTAAGAAAACATTTGCTTGCCAAAGCCTGGCATGAGAAGGTGCAAGCTTTCCTTGCCAGAGCCTCCTGGACCTGTGTTTACTCACACCCTCAGCACTGTTTCATGCTCCAGCTTGGCATTGTATGGGAACAATCACCATCCTCTTCAGGCCCTCCCTCTTATTCGGCTTTTGAGAAGTTACAAATATAACAGAACACTGTTTTCTGCGACTATATTGACTGCACTAATTACCCACAATATCGTATATTTGCTACTAAGAACATGAATGTGTGCTTTCAAAGTGTGATATTCAGGGCTTCAAGGATGTGAAAGGAATTAGATGGATTGTTCTGTCACTTAATCCGAGGCTCTGATGTACTTTTAAAAATTTGTTTAAAACCCCAAAAAACAGAATACACATTTTAACTGTTGAACTTTTACCAGCTAAAGGAGTTTGTAAGGACCCTATCACTATGTGGTTACAACAGAAGATACACAGTTAAGGTCAGGTCACGGTTTCCAAGAACATTCACAGGGACTGAGGATGAGGAAAACGAGGGATGGATTCTGCAGGAGTCTTCAGGAGACTGAGCTGCTCACTGGGGAAGGGCCTTGAGTATTGCATTCACTTCCTCTGCAACTGCTGTCAGCGCAAACTCAAACTGCTCCTGCAGAGAGAACAAACACAAACTCTGATTAATAAAACAAAACACTTTCCAAAAGCCGGGTGTACTATTCCAGAGCTGAACATCCTCAAGACATTGTTAAAATTATGAATATGCAGGATGAACTGTGCACTGCAATGGAAAAGAACAAAATGTTCTGGGATTATTGATGTCATATAACATGTTTGACAGCATCTTGAAGCCGGAGTAATTTTAATGGAGAAAAATGTTAGAAGCAGAACATAAGCTATTGGGACACAATTGATGTATTGCCATTGCGTGGTCAGAAGGGTTTGGGAGTAGCTGATCACCAGCCATTTACTTCTGACACAGAAATGGGAACTCGTTAATATAATTGAGACACGCAATAAGTGAGATGCTGCAAAGCAGAGGCTTTGGCTTTTCCTAGGACTCTTTTTAGTTGAAACAGTCTAGAATAAATATCTCCTCACCTTATATCTATTATAGAGAACAATATCTGCTTTTTGGCTTACCTGTCACTGATCTTTTTAAGCCTCTATTTTTAATGGCCTTTCCACACCCACAAATTACTCAACGGTGTTTAGACCACTCCTATATAATAAATACTTGGAAAGCTTTTTGCTGTTATTAATTTACTGTAACCACAGCATCAAAATGATTGACAGGCTTCTGTGCTGGGCTGGCAGAGGTGTGAAGGACACAGCCATGAATGGTTGCTACTTCTAAGTGCAAACCTAACTTGCTCCTGAACTCTGTAGTCCTACAGAAGGACAAAGGAGTGTTAAATCTTCAAGGTTAACAGATGTTATATTTTTCAAGCAAGAAATTTTTCTCGGTATTTTAGCTTACTGAAATCTCTCACTGAATGATTTGGAGTTTGCAACTTTTCAATGAGGAGTTTACTCAAATGATAGGCAAATCAAAGACACCAGGTAAGGACGGTGGAGGCATTTCTGATTTTCTAGAAGTACTCCAGAGTTTTAAGATAGCTGGAGTCAAGCTGCTGAAGAATGGACTTTGGGAATGGGGGTCTGAGATACACCCTAAAAACATCCCAGGATCACTGCTGTTTGTACCTTCCATTAGAAAACTGGTGGTCCGGTACTTCTAGCCCCTCAGTTTGTGCTGCCAGGGGCTGTGTGGCATGGTTGCAGAACACAGACAGCCCCCAGAGGTGATTACTGGACTAATAGTGTTCATTTTCCATGGTGTTTCACTTTCCTGCAGAAATCTGCACAGAGGATGAAAGAACAAACTACAGGTGTGCAACTCACAGTTCAGAAAGGCAGCTGACTTCCAATTCCTGCAATCCAGTGCTAGTCTTCTCTGCCTTGTCTCACCTCTATGCAGAATCATTTCCCATGTGAAGACACTTCAGAGAAGCAATGATGGGTACAGTGCCAAGGCAGAAAAAGAAATAAAAACTCAGAATAATTTCTGAGCGATGATGACATTTGAGAACTTTGCTTTCTGCTTGGTGCTGTCAAAGTGGCATCCATGTACATTTGCTGGACTGCAGCCAACAGTTTTTAATCAGACATCAATTCACCCTAAAGAGTAGGACTCATTCTCACTAGCCCTGAAAATGGTGTATCTGACTGCCTATGGCTCCCTGCATGGCGTAAGGTCTCTGCAATTAAAGAAAAGGCTGGGAATGCTGGTGGCCATGCAGGTGGCCATGCAGTTGTGTTTTAACCAGAGCACAGTGAATGTGTGAGAGGAGTTGGAGGGTAGCAGGGGCAGAGAGGACATGCCAGTGGCCATGCTGCGCCAGAACCAAACTGGGAGCTAGTACCAGCTCAAAAGGCTTCAAGACATTGAGGCTAATGCATGAGAAGTACATCAGGGAGAGAGAACTTTGCAGGAGAAGGCAGGAGTCACTGGACCCCACTGATGCAGCCCTGTGAGATAAGAGACCTGTGGAGCAGCCTGGGCAGAGTAGGAGACCCTTGTGGTGAGGCTGGCAGGAGAGGAACCAAGCAGGTGGTCCTGGAATGCTGGCACTCAGTTCTGAGTGGGACAGCTGGCCCCCACCGTGCCAGTCCTTGGAAAACGGGGAGGACAACAACAGAAGAAGGTGATCGGAACACGATGGGGCTGACACAGTGATGCAGTCAAGTTCCAGAGATGAGCAGGGGCCTCTTTCAGGATGTGAGAATCAGTTTAGAATGAGGGAAGGTCCCCATGGTAATGAGGCTACGTAAGGTATTCTTCATCTGAGTATACCACAGCCAGGAAAACCTTGTAAGATCGAGTACTATAAGACTTTATTATTAGTCCCATTGCTGAAAATAACTTGTATTGCTCTAAAGTAACTCACTCAGCAAATCTGCCCTTTAAGCTTGTAGGTTCAGGATGTGTTCACCTTATTATGATGATCTGTCAAGCTGGAGACCAGCTGACCCCTCAAGGAGGTCACCCTCCAGTCACCCCTGATGTGAGCACAGGGCATCATTGCACCCCCGAGCAAGAGTGTCTGTCTCGCCGAGGGACTGTGGACTGAGCAACAGGAACTCAGTATGGATTTTGGAGACAAATTCAGTGGAGACTACCAGCAGACCTCAGATGGGACCTTAATGGCTGAGGCAAAACAACTTACAAAGTGTGATCTTTATGTCCAGAGCTCAAAACTGACAATGAAACACTGCAGTAAAGGGGACTGCAGTAGAGCAGACACGAGATGTGTGGGGACGTGGCCTTTCTGGGATGGTGCAGATGAGCTCTTCCCCCTCCATCCTTCTGCATAATACACACAGGCAAAACACACAGAGTGCAGTTTTCATTGATGTATGTCATCAGTGTCCAAGGAAAAGCCTTTACACACCTTCCACACTCTTCCACGAGGATGAACACAGAGCAATTTTTCAAGGAGCTCAGTTTGTTGGTCTGTACAGCTACACTGCCATTCACATACGCTATTGGCGTATACAAGGTTCTCTGGACATGAATTTTAACATCTAGTTTTGCCTAGAAAACTGAGCTGGACGGGCATTCGGTGGTGTCAGTCCGCCTATAATGCAGAGGTGACAAGACTATACTTAATAAAAAATAATAAGCTATATTTCATTAAGTCTACAAATAAAAATTCACAGGAAAACAAACTGGGTACATGTAGCATATGATACAATAAAGAATCTAGCTGATATTACAGGTTGTGAGAGGAAGGATATAGAAGGAGAGAGGAGAAAAAGGAAATATATATTTTTCCCATCACAGAGAATACACTTCCTCCTTCATTACTTTTTCCTCTCACATGTAGCATATCAATTCTATTTTATGATTCCTCTGCAAAAAAAATTCCACAAACCCACAAACCCTCTATTGTGCTTCCCAGAAATGCAGAATGTTGTTCTGATAATTTCATTAGAATTTATTATATACAATGCTTTTGAATTAAAGATCCCTTCCAGAAGACAAAATGCTGCAAACAAATCTTTCCTATGCCTACTGGAAATGTGGAGCGCTGCCTGCTGGAAACACAATAACATTGCTGAAGGAAGTTGATGTTTATTTTGCCTGGGGATATTCTCTAATTGGCATTTCTAACCTGACTTTTAATCCATCGTTTTAAATTACTCCAAGAGTCTAATATTCCTTATTTGTATTCAGTTGGGAAAGCACAGGGGTTTGTTTAAATCCATCAGAAAAATTCTCTGGGGATCGTGCATTGCTAGCATGTAACCAGATATTTATAATTTGCAAGACATTAGCTTGAATAAGTGATTTGGGTGGTTTTGAGAAAATGACAATGATGGAAGAAGGAGCAAGAGGAGAGATAAGCAATATCCTGAGAAAATTTTTCATCCTGGATGAAAACACAGGATACATTTTTTTTCTGGAGCTCTTCCAGACAGATGTTTGGAGGGAAAAAAACATGTCTTAAGGGACATTTTCATGGAACTAGGGTAACTATTGCTGAGCTAAGTAAGAGAAGTTGTTCACATAACCTCATTCTTTGGTTCTGGAGTGATGTTTTTTCTTCTGCTGAAGGCAACAAGCCATAATTTCTCTGCTCTGAAAAAGAAACTGGAATCTGAGCTCTATGTTGCTACAGAGCTGCTATATATTTTGGAGGCATTTACAGAGTAGTCCAGGACTTGTATCTTCTCTCAGAGTAAATATATATGACATTGAATACTGTGTGCTATTTGCATTTTTTTTTCAGTCTGAATAATCAAAGCAGAAGAACGATTTGTGTGATTTTCTTGTCTTACCTGCAGATAAAGCTTAGTTAGCTTTCACTGGCTTATCTTTATTTTTCATGCACTTACTAAACTGGTAAATAATAATTAACGTTCCCCCAGCTGTTCTTCAGCACTATTTCTCCTCGTATTAGTGGGAAAATAGAATTATTGGGAAGAGATTCAGGAAAAGTTATGAAAGTGATGTTGATTTCTGCAGCACATTTATTTTACCTTTGCCCCTCAGCAATTTCAGCTCCCTAAATGATGTAGAAATTCCTGTCAGTTCCAGCTTGGCCAAGACAGAGTGCTGTCACATTGCTACTCAGTTCGGGACTATAACTACCATTTGATATTTTATAATGTCATAAACAGATTTATTTGGTCTCCATGCCAGGAACAAGTTTCTTTATTGACATATTTGCAGCTCTTGCAGCAAATACTGTAAAATATCATTCCATACAACACTGGAATTGTTAATAATAGTAAGTTTCATTTCTAATTTAAGGGACTACAATCACACTATCAGCTATCTTTAAAAGTTTTACATTGTGGAAAAATGTCAAAACTATTACAACTGACAGGAATTAGAGAGTAAGACATTCACCTCACCAAAGGGTACAAACATAGTTTCCGTGTTACATCCACAAAGGACAAGGCACGATGTAAGCTTCTTCCATTCAAAGATACTAAAATTTACTAGATTTCCTACAAAACTTTATTTCCTTTAACTTAAAACTTCTGGGGTTTTTTTCCCCATAAAAAAAATCAAATGCAGCAGTTACATTCTCTTTCATGAATAGAAGCTTTAAAAAAAATATTACATGCACAGTTAAGCACAGAGAGTCTAAGCAAATAATCCATAGTTCAGGATGAAACAAGAACATTCTTTCAAATGCACATTTTCTTTAGCACGCTATAGATTGTTGTCTTGACTGCCCTTCATATATGGTAATCAAGATAGATGTTGGAGATGTTACAAGAAAGAACAGTAAACACTAAAGAAAGTAACCTAGATAAATCTTCAGCATAAATAAACCTCAGTTGGTAGGGAGCCAAACAGTAATCAGCAAGCGACCTGCGTTAAATTAGGTCATACCCTCTCTCTTCTGTCATGAAAACAACTACTGTGAAAGACCTTTAATGTATTTAAAATCCCAGTGGATTTATTGACAGTACCTTTGTCTGGACCATGCCTGGTCTCTGGTCCCTCAAGTGCTCCAGGGTAGCAGCAATATCAATCTCTTTAGCACCTGCAACAAACCACAAATTGGGCTGAGTTCAGAGCACAAGATAATCCATGCTGCATCTGTCAATCTCTTGCTATCAGGTTCCCTTTGGGCTAACAGTCCAATTGAAAATTATTACATCCATCTCTCAGCAGATTTGGCAGGCAGCTGCAATTTTTGTGTTCATATCGAAAAATAAGAGGTTGGGGCACCTTTTACTAACATTAATTTAAGAGAAGCCAAAGAAAAACAAATTCTTAAAAATGTCTCTTCCCCTAGAGCAGAATATATTTTGCAGAACCTAAGGGTCTGTCATGGCAAGGCCACTGGGTGTCCCTTTGTCAATTCTAAGAGTATGCACTGAATTAAGGGCCTGAACCACACAAAGAATTAACTCCGTAAAAACAAGGTTTAGGTGAGCTTTTGTCACTTGCAGTTGAGATCCAGAAAACCTGTCCATGGCTCCCTTGTTCAGGACCTGCCAGACTATCTTGCTGTGTCATCACTGTTTCATCTGGAAAATCTAAGGCACTTTCTTTAGGTTATACTTTGGGATTCTGGATATGGCTGCTGCGTAATGATCAGGAGCACCAGGACACAGATGACAGACACAGACAGCCCAACAGTTCCCTTCCTCTGTGCACACGGAGGTGCTTTCTTTCAGGACATGGAGATCAAAGCAAGTCCTCAGGCCTCTTCCCTTTCTTATAATAAGACTAGAGAACTGAAGGGGGCAGGGAGATACTGATTTCCTCCTCAGTTTCCTCTAGTGTAAGACATTTCAAGACCACCCTCCTCATTTTCCTTAAGGGCCTAATCTGATAATGTTTTTTGGAGGGATTGAGGGGAAATCAGGATTTTGGTCCTTCCTGTATGAGCTCCAAGACTGGTTGGAAATCCTTCGAGCTGAAAAGTTCAGCTACAGAATTTGGCTTTCGTGCATCTGTTCTCTTCTGCATCTTACAAGAACATCTCATGGTGCTAAAGATCAGGCAGATGGGCAAAGGGTCATCCTAGCTCAAGTGTACCTCCATCTCCGCTCCACTATTCCCTGCTGCGCTGGTTGGCCACGCGTTCTCCTAGGGCAGATGTGGGTTTGTAGCTTGAGAAGCTTGGAAAGATGCTGACCTCAGGTCTCTCCTCTTTTGTACATTCACTTTTGTCATGAGATGGTTTATCAAGGGCAGTGATTGGCTACAATTCTGCAATCTGCTTCTATTTTAAAGGATACTCAGCTCTGAAGAAGACTGTGGCCCTTGGATGTGCAATTTGACAACCATTTTCCATTGTCTGGCCCTAGGAACTTCCTGGCCCAGCCTGTGCCAGTCGCGACTTCCTTCTGGAGGCATTTAAATATGGCCAACTATTCACAGGTGTCTCAGTGGCCAACTCGTGGGCCATGCACCTAAAGCATTGTTCCTGCAATAGGTAACTTGCATACATCTGGAAACATACTTGTTTAGTCCTCAGAACTGGATTTTTAAAATTGGACCCAATGCTTATCACTCTTTCTACAACTCTTGTAATTTAGGGGCTTGTCTAACCGTAATTGGGTTCATGTCAATGTAAACATCATTCACCTCCTCACTTACCCAACTCAACTTTATAGCTCAGCACCACCTTTTAAAAAATTCAGAAAAGTAACTAATAGTGAACGATTTCATTTGGTATCCTTGATAAAAGATATGAAAAGATAATTTAAAATAACGTTGGCTCTACAAGAATAATTGACTTGCAATATGTTCTTCATATCAATGAAAATATGTTCTTCAGCTGTATCAGAAATGAAATTAATTAATTCAGTAAATAAAATAGTGACAACTTAGAAAGGTTATCTGACAGATAGTTTTGCTAATTGCCAGGGGTTGGGGTATTGTATGTAGGACTTTTGTTCCCTGCTCCCCGCCCTCTCCAACCACTGGGATTTACAGGGATGGGCTTTGAAAAAAAAAATTATATTTTAAAATTAAAAAAACCCAAAATCTTCTTACAACAGAGTAAAGCAATACATACTTACATATGCTGTAAAATCTGATAATAGTGACAATAATTATAACTTAAATCTGTTGCAGGTTTTCCAGTGGCAATTCACCTGGAAAGCATCAGTAAAGGTACTCTCGCTGCAAACCCTAACACTGGTGTAAGACAGTAGCTCATTTCTGTGTTTATTCTCACACATAAATGTGCAGTTAGGTGGGATTTTCCTGTTTCACCACAGATATCCATGGGACCAGATCTGTGTGAGTACTGCACATGCTTTACAGCCTTACTTGTAGCTTCATTTGATTACCAGGAAATAAAATGTCCCAGTAGCATTTTGGCTCAACATCAGAGCAACTCTCAGAAATTAAGATATGAGAAAAATTTAAGACACTGTCATCCATGCACGAAGTTAACCACTGTCCTGAGCTGTCCTCTGAGCTGTGTGCTGCAAGGATGAACCAGGAGATCCTCCCACTGGAGCTGGCAGGCTCGAGTGCTACATGGCTGTGAACATATATGTCGCCCCACCAGTGAGGGATGGTCTTTATTGGAAATTACTGTAGCCTCAGGACAAAAAGGAAAAAGGTTCATGACAAGGCATAATAACACTCCTTAATGGCCAGACAGGCTTCTGAGCTTACCTTTGAAAGAGTTAATTTGTCCATTTCTGTGATGCAGATTGCAGGCAGTTACTAGTGAACTGACACTTGCCTTTTTATCATCATTAAGGGAATGACATGACTAATAGTATGAACTACACTTGATCAAAAATTCCTGATCTAGCAAATCAGCAAAGCATATGCTTGCAATGGAACATAAGAACAGTCCTAGTGGGCTGGTGTGCTTAATGGGAAGCTTGTTCTGAAGTGTTTTGTTAGTAAAGTCCCTGAAATGTCAGTTTTTGTTGATTAGTGTCCCCCAACCCATGGGTTGTGATCAGCAGGTCACCCAAAAGCACTTCTGACATCCTCAGTCATAGGTAATTAAAAGGAAAAGGAGAGGGAAGTATGATTTTGCCCAAATCAAGTGTCTTGTTGAGATGCCAGGGGGTTAGAGACAATCCAAAGCAGAGATATGGAGTGGTCTGCTACCCCCTTTTTTCCACCTCTGAATGCCTTGGATACTATCGTGATGGGAACTACCTAAGTACTTAGAGAGACTGGTCAACAAAGCTTAGCGCTGCAAAGACAGGATTCTGTTTTGGAAGAAAAATATCTTGGAATAAGAAAAGGAAAAGGGATGAAATCAATGGCATAGGATAAAGCCAGCATGACTTGTTTTCTGTCTACATGAGTAAACCTCTCTTCCTCCTCTGCGTCTACATGTTCTGCAGCTATTCCCTTATTGTGGCTAAAACAAATGTGTTTAAATATGCATATTGCTAGTCCCCTATTAAATCTCATTTTGTGATGAGGGCTTTTTTTCTCTTCAAGCTTAGGCTAGACTGCTGTTATACCATGTAGATTCAGCTCACTTCCACTGATGTGTGCGATAGCCTGTAGAAAGTTTTCCGGTGACAGAGACAGACAAAGGAAGAGATTTTCAAGGCACAAAGGGAGGTCTGAACCCAACCTGCCTTTACAGGTGAGAAAAGCTCAGTGTTTAAGTGCATCGTGATCTTTCAACTCCCTTTGGAATTATTTTGCTGAAATCTGACACAAATTCAACACCTTCTTTGCCACGCTCAGTCTTTCTCTTTAAGCTGAGAGTACAGCAGTATGGCATAACATTCCATAGTAACCAATTACATTTTATTTATGCTTTTGAGCCTTTTCAGGTGACAAAAAATACAGCATATGCTACGTGACATTGGGAGAGAGGGATATTGCTTCTCAGGACATTGGAGTCAAGTCATGCTCTTACTGAGATGGCTACGAAACATCCACACGCTGCTAAGGTATTTAAACATTGCTTATCTGGAAAACCCACATATAAAGTACATTTGATGCAGTGGTTTATAGTAAAAGCTGGAAGAACTCAATCCACTGATTCCATGGATATCCCGTTATTGGAAGTGTTTTTCTCAGGCTAGTAAATTATGAAGTCCAGTAATAAATGCAGATGTCAATTTATTGTCATACAAGAAATAATCTAGAGGAAGGGTTAAAAATACTAGTCTGGAGAGCATTGATATTTGTAAAAGAGAACACAAAATATGTCAAAAAGGCAATATTTTCTATCTTTTCTCCCCATCAATACATATCTGTCTGCTTAACAGTGCTACTGGTTTCAGAAACTAAAGGGAGGGATAAAAGAAGCAGCATTTAAACAATAAAGAACTGCCTTTTCACCTTTTGACTGTATTTTACTCTGCAGGGAATAAATTTGGTTGGTGTTTGTGACAGGTTTTTACACAATGGATTTCATTGCTTGTTTTAAATGAATGTACGAATGTAAGTTAGTGTGAGACTGATCTAATATTGTACCAGCACTATTGTGAAAAATGACTGTGCAATGTGCTTTTTTTAAAAAACAGAACATGCATTTGCAGTAATTCATTGTGAGCCAGATAGTACCAGCCTTCCCCTTCCCTTAGCAGCTCAGTGAGCTCGCTGAGTAAATACCTCTGAAAGTACTTCCACACCAGTGCAAGCCAGATTTTAACTTCAGTAATTAACTATCATCTTCCAAAAGGCTTGAAGCATTCACAGTGAGTGCACAACAACCCACATCAGGAACATTAACTGGATAAACTAAAGGAAAACAAGAGAAGATGCAAGCTGAATGATATTTTGCCCCCAAGGAGAGAAGCGGTTTCTGAAGTTTAGGGTCATATCCTTTGCAACCCTTTCTCTCCCTGCAGGCATGAATGCAGGATGCACGCTGGCACTTAACAGCTGGTGCTCCTGATTAGCAGATCTCAAGGGGTTAAAGTGTTTGCCCTTAGATAGTTGCCTAAGTGGAGTATCCAGCATGTCATAAAAACACGGATAAAAGTTAAGTTCCCTTTTTCTCCCTCCATGAATAATGACCTGGCCAAATTCTGCTGCCATAAGTTCCGTGAGGTGACCAGCAGCCTGCAATATTTAAAATCACAGTGAATTAACTAACGTTAGTTTTATGACTATAATAATGAAAGCTTCCCTCTTTTCTCATCCCCCTAAGCATGGCAGGGGACCTATTTTGCTAAGCACAAGACACATGACAAACACTCTGTGGAGGATCATCCCTTCCCCATTGTAGCAGTATTGCTGTCACTGTGATGGCACAGGAATATGACAAAGTTTGACGAGAGGGGTAAAATCTTTAAATGTATCAGCTGGGAAGGAAAAATTAAGGCATATCATCAAACAGTATTTTTCAGGTTCAGCAAACTACAGAGCTTGTGCACCTGAAAATGTGCTGGGTTGTTTTTTTTGTGGTTTTTTTTTTTTTCTTTTCTTTTTTTTCTGCTTTTTTTTCAGGTTATAAGAACAATCAGCATTTGTTATATAAATGCATGAAAATTTTGGCTTAATTAAGGTAATCTTTGAGATTTTTCTGTAATAGGCTTGAGCATACGCTGAAAGCAAAGTCAAAAGTCCTATTTTATTCAGCACTAATGAAAAGTGCAGTGTATATTCTGTGAAACTGATGGAATTTTATATTAAAGCCCTGTCTTAAAAGGAATATTTTAGATTCTAGATGCTCTGAATTTTCTGTGTATTTATAAAAATAAAATGATGCTTAAATACTTCATCAAAGCAGTTATTTGTGGGGGGTTTCTTTTTAAATAACCCAAACTGAAGGGTTTTCTTTGTGAATGTTTCACAAATACATTTCACTCATAAATATTAAATTAAAAAGGATTTTTCTAGTTGGGAACAACTTTCAGATCTACTGGCATATATCCTCAAAAAGATATGATTATAACGCTGCAGAATGGCTCCAAATTTGTTACTGTGAGTCCTAAAGGATGGCTTGGTCATTAGGGAGCTATGTTTAGATATATTTCAGATCTCTTCCAGACTGAGACTCTGACTTCCTGCACCACTTTGGCTAAATCATTAAATTCACCCTATGTTTCACACCATCATTTATAAAATGAACCACTTTTTTCCTACCTAATGAGTTGTTATGAAAGCAAGTCCATTAATGATTACAAGGTGCTTGGACACCAGAGAGGTGAGGACCTAGATAGATAGTCTATTTTTTTTCCAATACCCTTTACACCTTTCTCAGCCCTCTTTCTGTTCCCCTTGATCATGAAGTGATCACAAAGTTGAATATATGATGTAGGAGTCATGCTGCTGGTTGTAAAGGGAGGGTTATTAACACTTTTACCATTTCTCCTTAAGGAAATTATGATGATCTGTGTGGGAATAAGCATTTCTCCCAACAGAAAAAAATGGAGTATTAAGGGGAATACAGAAATGACCCATCAAGTGCCTTTCTTTTTGTAGTGATAAGTATTCGGCTTCATTCTAGTCAGATATTACCTGCTTAATGCATCTTTTTATATTTATTATATTGTATAGATTTTGAATTAGGCCTTGAAGGGCAAAGGGACTTGTTAGGTCAGATTAAAAACTGGCTTGTTAGAATCTTGAAGGAAGAGTCACTAATACAGTTCTTTACTCCGCTGTTGCTGGAAGCTGAAAAAGATCCAATTAATATTTTCAGGATGCTGCTGCTCAGCAGCCTTTAGCCTCAGATCCCACACGGCTCAGTGTTCACAGGCAGTCGGGAGCGCCATGGAAGATTCACTTGTAATATTATGAAATACCAAAAATACACTTGAGAAAGAAACTAAGGGAAAAAAAATACAGTGCCTGTGAGGAGACTGAGCTGTCTAATCAGAGTGTGTCTGTGTTTAGGAAGAATACAAGTGCTTTTCATGTTTGGGTGATGACTGCATGACTCATGCCTAAAAGTGATGCGTCATGGTCAAAGCACACTTGTGCACAGCGGCTTTGTGCTGCCTTTCTTCCCTCCCTGTGTGAAGATTCTGACAAATAGGCTTTCTTGGCTTTAGTACTGCATTTTCTGGCCCTTTTCTGCATTCAGCTTTGCCATAGGAGGGAGGTAGACAGTGAATTATGGAGACCCAAGGACAGGCAGTGACTAGACTCAGGTCTGTTGAGAGCCTGATACACAAACATAGCCACCTATACTTCTGTCTGCAGTAGTGTATAGGAATAGAATTGGGCTCTCTGGGGAGCTAGGAGGGTAAATCAGCACTCATGGACTATTACACTGTCACAGTTTTGCTGTTTCCAATGTCTAATGTAGCTGGACGTAGCACAGATATGCTATAGATTTGCCATGCTCCTAAAGCCCTGGATGCCTTCAGCTTCCTACTGACAAATTCTAAAGGATGGCTCGTGTAGCTGCTCCAGCAAGTGTTTGCCCCATTGAGTACTTAATGTTGCAGCAAAACATTTAATCACACCATATGAGGGGCAAACTCAATCTGATTAAAGAGAAAAGGGTCATAACTAGGGGGAGTGTAACACCACTTCTTCACTGACCATTAGTTTTAATGGCAAACCGGTAATATTTACTAACTAGCTTAGTCTCAAAGGCCCAACCTCATCTCATCTACTCCAGCCATCCTTGAAGTTCGAATTGGAGTTAGTCATCTCCTCTCCCAACAGCTAAGAGAGAGAAGGTAAACTCTGATGGCAATTCATTTGCCTGAGAATTATCCTCCAGAGGTGTATATCGTTCTCATTGATGACTGAGGAGACCTAGACAACTAGGTTAGGTGAGATGCTTAACACTAGATGTTTTATATGGCTAAAGTTAGCTGGAATGAACCTGGGTTGAAAAGAGCTGAGTTTCTGTTCTGCACTTTTGGGTTCACAAATGCTAGAATCTGACAAATCCAATGGTGTTTGAGGTCTGTGTTTTGTGCCCGTAGCCTTCTCCATTTCCCTCACCTCCCCATTTGGTGATTTTGAAGGAAATGACAAAAGCAGAGCAACATGGAACCACAATGAAAAGATAAACCAGTTGCAGTATAGTGTAGTGAAGACCACGGAAGTGAAAAATGTGTTGTCTGAGTAATGGCTATGCTGCAAAGAAATGAGAGTTTTTTCTTCCTTCAACTTGCATTATCTAAGTGCCCATTAAATAAAAACATTTGTAAATATTAGAGATAAAAAAGGGAGCTCACCACCAGCTAGAAATTGCAAAAATAAAAGCAATTTTCATTTGTAGTTATCCAGATGTCTGTTGTTGTAACTACTAGAGTTCTGCTATTGGTCAGAAGGATCATTGGAAGCTTTTCATGGAAAGAGAAAAGAGTCAGCAAAAACCTAGTGAGGGACACACTTTTAAAGAGAACAAAAAAGATAAATGTACTGAGGCTGGCATTTTCATAAAAAGCTTATTCTGTCTCTGAGATGAACAAAATTTGTGTGCATGTGTGTATGTAATTAGGGATGGATCCAATGTATACCTAAATCAGTGAAGTGTTGATAATTTCAGACTAATACATAAGTACTTATATACACCTAACAAAATTAAAATTTCACTACCTTAATTAAAAACCTAAAACTGAAACAACTTCAACAAAAGAACCCAATGGGCAAGGCAAACATGTAAGTAGGAAGGGAGTACTTATGGTAATAAAAGTGAAGTAATTATAATACTTGTGACAGTCATATACACACAGACTATATGTTACATAATGTGTTATTGTTTACACATTTTACATTAATACTTGAGGACTGCATTTTATAAATGCATAAATGTGATATGGCTTTGTCAGTACACAGTCCAAAGGAAGGTGACACTGAAGATGGAACACCTAGAAGCAGTCTAATATTTTAAAAAATGCTACAGGAAAATAATGTTTCTAAGCTTTATACTGATTTTAACAGCCTTGCAAGGATAGAACTCACTGCTGACATGTCAGCTTTTAAGCTAAGATCCTTTGTCAATGCAGAAAAAACATGCAGAAACCACTCACTGTAACTGAATGCAAATGGATGCTAATTTGAGGACCAATCCTTCCTCACTCCAACTGTGCGTGAGAATTGTCACATCGCATTCTGTACCATATAGGAATTCTCTTTTACATCTAGATTTCCTCCGCCCTCCCCTGAAGTTGAAAGTAAAATGAATATGCCTAAATTACTACATGCAAGGAAGGAAGTTAATGAGTTATATTCTGTATGGTATAAGATGTCCCATAACCACCTATGGTCACACTAGAAAATACCAGTGCACACATCTAAGTTCAGCTTGTTCATGCACCTGCAGACACACACAAAGCACATGCAAAGCACATTGTAGAAAGAATTGTGAATATGCTGCTACTGCTGGCTTACAGGTGCTTCCCAGGATCAGCACCTATAGAGTTTTACACAATTTGCTTCTTTTAGTATCTCTTCCAGAAGCTATTGATAAGTTACCTGAGAGGCAGTCGATCTCTGTGTGCTGAATTGAACATGAATGAAGTTTAGATCCTTATTGGAAAAAATGACATTTCTGAAAACATGCCTCAGTTGACCTTAAAAAATCTTGGAGTCCCCTTTGGAAAATACGAATTTTCTTTCCAGGAGACACGGAGGTAGCTCGCTCACATGAAACTATTATATTGTAAGAATTATGATTTACAATACTTCCATTTTACATTGCTCGTAGGTGGTAATGCTTTCACAAGACAGTACATGGAGTCACCTGAATAAAAGATGCAATTATTGTGGATTCATTCTTTAACAGAGTTTATCCTTAAAAGTGACTGAACTGGTCCAGCTATATAAGTTGTGGAAAAACCACACTTTAGTTAGGCAATATACATCGTACCCTTTACAGGAAGAATACTACCATCCAGTCCCTTGAACGCTTCTCTGCTGCATAAGATTAGCTACTGAAAAAGTTTATTCACTCTGTATATAAACCTCCTTTCCCAAACATTTATTCAGTTGTTTCTCGAACCAGTGGCACGGTACTTCCATGGCCAGCTTTTTCACTTTTCCATATTCTAACCTACCCATTGTGTGAAAAAATGTCGCCCAAATTCCTTATCTGCTTGTCTCCTCCTTAGTTTCAGTCAATGACCCCTTGTTTTCAAATTAGTCACTATCTCAAGCTGCTTACTGACATCAATATGTTTCTTTCAGGGTCTTCTAACGCTCTATGGGGACCCCCCTTCGTGCTCCCTTTTCCAAGGAAAAGCCCATGTCTGATCAGTCTTTCTTCACAATTCATTTGCCCCAAACTCTGGATAATTAGGATTGCCTTCTACCATACTTTCCTACTCCCAATTCTTTTCCAGTAAAATCTTCAGAATAGCAAAAAGCTCAAGAAATAGGGTTCTTTAAGGGTAATCCCTGACCACTAAACTATATAAAAAAAAGAAAAAAAAAATCAAAGAAATCACATTCATAACTTATTTGCTTTTTGTTTGAAATTTCTGTATCTCATAAAGGAAACCACCTAAAAATGCAGACCATCCAACATCCACTAGAAAATATCAACCAACAACACCTTCCCCGTGGTCACTAATGCATCTCACAACAGAAGCTTGTAGAACATGCTACATTTTTATCTTCCTTTTATGAACTGTTAATAAGTGACTATATACAGTGAATAACCTGCCTAAAGCTTTAAAGTGTTATATGTCAAAATGGTTTTTTCAAAGGAAATAAACACTGTTTTAAACAGCTTTTCTTAAATACTGAGAGCTTGCTGAGCATCTCAGGTTGGACCATAAAAAACTATCCTATACATTCCCTATATACACTTCTGCATGTAGCTGGGGGCCCAGCTCTCATTGTGATTAATTATCTGCTGGGAAAGGCTGTAAGAATGAGCACTATTTGCCTAATTGTGTTTCCAGGGTAACTCATTACATAAAAGTTACAATACATAAATGCAGCTTATTTGAAAAACCGGCCTTACAACATATGATATGTTTACATGGACACTGGGAACTTCCTTCGGAAATTGAAATAGCAACATTTCAGATTTAAGTGGTTGGTATTATTGCTGCTGAGAATTGAGGCACTCTTATGGATAGCACAATGGTACACAAAGCAAACCCCAGTTTTTTGGATCCATTGGCCTGCATTACTTTTCTGTGTTCCTAGACATAATAATCTATCTCATCCAAATCTCAAACATCAGCAATGTGACTAATTCAAACTTGGAACATAAAAAAAATTAGCCTGAATTTTTCTGTTGTAAATTTTTATCCAGAATACCACCTATTTCTAATCCCATGTTTTGTCCTCTTAACATTAGATACCTTTAAAAAAAGGTAATCTCTCTTTTACACCATATATTCTCCTAACCACTGTATGACACGTAGTATGTTAAATTTTATTTTCATGGGGGAACCTGGATGCTAGGCTGAAAAAATATTCCCTCTTCACCAAAAGCATGTCAGAAACAGTCAGCTCTGGACTTGTATCTGCACAACTGAACAATAGAATTTTCTCAGACTTTGCATAAGGACTCAAAAATAAGCAGATTGAATCCATCTTAACATGAGTATGGGCAAGCATTTCCTTTCATAAGATCCTTTCAGAGAGGAGCTAACCCCACAACTTCATTATGATTGTTAAATCCACACAGCAGATAAGCAAAACCTCAGCAAGGGTTCAGATTAGCCCAAATCATTTGATCACGATGAGTCAGAAGGCGAATTAAGGAATCTTTTGTTTTGCCTTAAAATGTCACGGTATAAACTGCATCTGCTCAGGAGCTGACTCACAAGACCCTCAGACAATAGGGTAGCAGGGGCAAGGAAAGGACTTGGGGAGATAACCTCAACAGCCAGCCCAGGCTAGAGTGTGTGTGCTCATCAATTATAATCCAAGCTTTTGAATACAAGAGAATAAACTGTGGGTTTGGCTTTGCTAAATCAAATCTTTTTGCTGGGTTTTAGAATTTGGAAATCAATACTTTAAAAGGATTTTAAAATTCATATTTGCCTTTCCTTTGACTCATCTCGTTCCAGCTAGTTCAAACACAAGAAAATGGATGGTCAGCAAACCCTAAGCAGCTGCTGACTGGATTAATATCTAAAAATCAAACTATTATCTACACTATCCAAGCCTCTCAGTTCAGAAAAATGAAAGTGGGAAGACTCGTAATCTCATTTCTTTCTTTTTTTTTCCTTTCCTTTTTTTTTTTTTCTTTTTTTTTTTTTTGGTGCCAGAAACACTCAATAAAAATGTCTTGCAATATATCACACTTTTAGTCACTACAATAAGCCTGCGGGAAAGACATGAAATGAGAAAATTCTCAACTTTTCTCTAGATCAAACAAAAAGAAAAAAAACCTGATCAGCTCAGAGTTACTGTGAGTTTGGGGTGAGGAAGGAATATCAAGCAGACTAAATCTAAATCAGCTTATCTTCACTAGTAACAAAGGATAAAACTTGTAAATACATCAAGAACATTGAAATTCTCAGCAGAAATCAGCCTCAGAAAAACAGTCTTTATCAAAAATCCAGCAAGCATTGTTATCTACAGAAACAATCCATTATCATTTTCTCTATTTATTTAAATCATGAAAATGCACATGGTTTGAACTAAGTCACTTCTCATCTTCTAACTCAAAACCAAAGCTTGTACTAAGCAGTCTGTCATGGAAGTGAGAGGTGATTTGTTAACTGTCTTAGAATTGTAACTGTGTACAAGGAGCTATCATAGTTAAATAGATATCATAGTTAAAACATGCTAAATATTATTTAAATATGTTACGGTAAGGTCAGATTCAGTACTGTTTAGTTTTTGTTATTAGTTTGATGGGTATAGGATCAGGGCCTTGTAACTACTCTGCATATCACAGAATCAAAGAATCATAGAACACCAGGTTCAAATGGGATGTCAAGGATCAATTGTCCAAACTTTCTAGGCAACGGCATATGAATGAATCTAGGAAGAAAAACATGATAGTAATAAACTACACGATAAATAGCAGCTTTAATTATTGGTACAACTGAACAGAAGGATACATTTTGCCTTTAAGAATTTCTGCTGACATGACACAGGAATGGTAGCACTGGATAGACATCACTGCTCTCTGACCATTCCAGTATCTAAGAAGATTATTTAATGTGGCTGTTTGGAGTCAGTGCACAGATGCAGTCATTGCATTTACTGCATTCAGGAAAGTGAAATTCATTAAGAACCTGCTCCCATAGGAAATCTGTCCCAGTGCTCCTGTGAGCTCCTGCATGTCCTCCCATCAGCTCAATCCCCCCTAAGTACACCACGGGGGCATTTCTGCCATTGGCAGCAACTTTTACCATTCTGCAAGTGTCCTAGACCAAGATGCTTTGATTTTTTAAAATTTCGTTCCTTAAAATTCCCTTCCTCAAAGAAGTTGGGGCTGTCCAACTGACATGGCAGATGTCTAGAACAAAATCTTCTCCAACTTGATTTCTTTTCACCTGCTTTAGGCTTTATGATCAAGTCCCTTGCTGGTGGTTTTCAGCATTTTAAATAATATAAGGGGTGGAAAAAAGTAAGGTAGTAGAAGATATGAATTTATGTGTTTAACAGAGTAAGTGTTAGCACTAATTCAATGAGCAGTAGAAGAAATTGTAAATGACAAAGGCATTTACAGTTAACTGTCTAAGAGAATGCAGGGAAGTAAATCATTACATGAAAAAGGAGCTCCTTTTCCCAACCTACCCTATTAAAGACCCCACTAAAGAGCCAAGGCATTTATTGATTGCTTTCTACTTTCCCACTGCTGAAACTAAGTACTCCTCTATTTACTTTGATTTAAAAATGCATTGTTGTCTACTTTCTAATAAACCAGACAGTGGAACAAGAAACTCAAATTATTCTAAGTTTATTCTTAAAAGTCCGTAGTGTAGGGGTTTTTTTGGTTGTTTTTTTTTTTTTTTTTTTTTTTTTGAAAGACTGAAGGCCTTAATCCTTAAAAGCCTTTTTGAAAGAAGGGTTCCTCGATGCTGGCCCTGCAGCTGGGCCCAGATTGAAAGTGCACTTACATTTTTATGTTCAGCGCTGAAGGACTCTGAAGTTAGCCCTCGCACTGCACATAAAAGCTTTGGAAAGGGCATTCTTTGCCACTCGTGCAATTCATTCTCTAAGAAAAGGAAATGGAAAGAAAGATTTCATGTCCAGGGCTTCAGGCCTTTGATCATTTGATGAACATTGGATCCTCAACCTGGGCCTCCAGCTTCTCAGGCCAGACAAAGAGGGCCCCGGCCGCACAGGCTGGGCCGCGGCTCCCGCCCGAACAAAACCTTTGGCGGCCGCACAGTGTGACAGCCTGGGAAAGGCCCACCTCAGCAGGGCTGAGATGCCCGCTCTGCCCTTTGATCTTTCATTTAAACTCCAGCCAAAGCACCAGGTCAGGGGATTTCACGTCGCACACCCCCACGGGCAGAGGGGAGCAGGTCAAGAACAAAATGGGGGTGACCGATCTCCAAAAAGCCCTGTGACGCCTTTCTCTGGCCAGTTTCACATGACTTGTCTGGTATTGTGAAGCGCTAAGCCCACACTTAAAATGGAATTTGACATTACATGGTACAATGGAGTCAATAAATGGCATTCTTCAGTGCTTTTACAACAAAGTCAACCCTCCCTTAAGTGGCTGAAAGCCCCGAGCTAGAAAATACTTCTCATTTACTTCTTTACGCCAATAAATTGCATATACTTTAAATCTAGTTTTCACTATGGCTTCTCACTGCTGATGACTGAAATGAGCTGAACAAACACTTAACAAAGGTCTGCATTAATTTTACGATGTACCATTGCTTCTATTTTTAAATCTAGGTTGTCACGTGGCATGTAACAAGCATTGGAAATATCTTCATATTCCTTCACAGACCAAAAACCTATTTTCCAACGAGCAAGAAAAACTAATCTCATCCCACTGAAAAATTTATTTTCAGTACGGTGCAAAGGAGAAGGCAAACATACAACTTCTTTTAGCATCAGCAGCAAGTTCCACATGATGCTCGCAGGCAGAAAATTCAGTCCATGTTTGACGAGACATGTTTACAGAATCCAGAGAGGAAAAAAATGCTAAAATCTTTCTAAAGGGACAGGATGCCACCATGTCCCAGAGGATGGAATATTCAGGATGCAACAGCAGATGACTGTAAAGCATGGAGTGTATTTTTAAACTACATATAAAAATATGTCTGTGTTAGAAGATTTAAAACAACAACTGTAAAGTGACTAGAACTCAAAGAACTAAATATTATTGTTTCTCTATATAAATTAATATGTTTTTAGAACTAATCCTTTTTCATTAAATACACAGATGTGCATAATGCCGGATCAAGGTGGCTTAAGAATTCAGGTTGAGAGTCAGTAAAGGTAAATTACTATTTTTGTATATTTTTTGTCAGGTTTACATGCCTGCTTTCACCTTCCATCCTTATGAAGACAGTATCAGTATTAAAAATTTCTTTAATTCTATCAAAAATTATTTCAGGGTATCTTAAGTACTTCCCATCATGAACCATTTACCAATCAAGAAAAAATAAAGGAACAGTCTCAATCTCTAGAGATCTATAGACTTCATTTTAAACAAACAACAGTTTATGTTTATGTTGGCAGATGATTTCCCACTTCATAAAATTACATATTACAGATAAGCCCACTAAGAAACAGAAAAGTTAAATACAATGTTCAGCATCAAACAGATAGTACCAGAACTTGAAACAGAGAATTAACTGATTTATTTTCAGTCCCCTGTTCCTGTTCACTACAGTCTTTCTCCTTC
This sequence comes from Pipra filicauda, assembly GCF_003945595.2. Classification (NCBI taxonomy): domain Eukaryota; kingdom Metazoa; phylum Chordata; class Aves; order Passeriformes; family Pipridae; genus Pipra; species Pipra filicauda. The sequence goes on along the minus strand of NW_024104555.1, from coordinate 76,584 downwards.
TAAGAGACAAATTTCTGCAGCACATGAAGCCCTGTCTGGCACCAGCACTTTTAGGTCCTTTGGTGGCAAGGGGCAGCTACAAAAAGCAAAGTGATCACAACTGACCATCGTGGCTGGGTAGGTGACAGGGGACTGAGCAAGTCATGACCAGCCCAGGAACCACTAAACCAGAACTGTACAGACCCGAAGCTTCTAATTCTAAAAACAGTAGTCCTATTTTAAATGATAAATTTAAAAATTCAAATACTTTTCAACAGCAGAAACACACTTGCTCATTCACAAAGCAATTGCGTTAGGGTTTGCTGTTTAAAATTGTTATGAAAATAAAACTATAGAACATTCAGGAAAGAGTACAATTTGCCTCTAATTTATTCTCAGATTTTCTGTGTCTATTGCTCCCCCACTGTTGTCATGGCAACACAAGCACATTTTTCAGTACTGAGGAAGTAACAAGCCTTTCGATTCTCACCTTTGGCCATTTTATTGAGAACCATGTCAATTAGAATGTAGGTTCCACTTCTTCCTGCACCATCGCTGCCAACAGAAAAGGAAAAAGAAAAAATAAAGCCTATCAATGTGAATCTAGATTCAACGTGAAGGTACCTGCCTTTAATGTTATATACTGTTACACATGGGGGGAGAGGAGAGAATGAGGGGTTAAGGTAGGGTACTGAGAAAGCAGACAAGCTTGAACTGAATTAACACAAGCTGGTTGTGGAAGATTAACCACTAGCCTGCATGGATAACGGGCCTTCGCTTTGATTTTTTAAGCCAAGTTGTGTTTATGTGAGAAAAACATTTTAAACAACAGTGGATACCAACCAGGATACCATTTCTCTTCAATGACCTCACAGTCAGTTCAGATCAAAAATCACAGAATAAGTGAGACCAGAACATTAACCAGAACAGTCAAAAATGCATTTGAACACAGTGTTCAGAGGGAATGCAGAGACCTGTTCAAGAACTAAAATATTTGGTTATGGAGGGACTGCAGTCTTTCCTCACTATACATCATAAGTGGTTTGGTTTTTTATTTTTACCTTTCCCTTTCCCTTTAATTCTTCCTTGGTTGCAACGACCAGAAAAAACATTATAATGTAATTCCTAAGAAACAGCTTTAACTTCTATGTATCAATAGCCCTTCCTCAGAGATGTGAGATCGAGCCTCATGAGGGGGAAAGTGCCCTAATCTGAATGCAGCTTCTGTCCCTTTCAGAGAGCAACGTGTAATTGCCAGCGTGATGCTCTTTTAGAGCTGCTGTTAGCAAACATAATTAAGACTTTAAGCAAAAGCTTTTTTTCCTTCCCTCCCCAAAATTTTTACAAAGGTGCATGTGTGACCAATTAGACTGGTATGTAGTTTTATTAATTAAGCCATTGTTTTTATTGATAGCTCAATTTGTGTACAAGAATTAACGAAAGGAAAAATAATAGAACAGCATGAAGTGCATTATTGCATTCTGTTTACAGGCAGACTATGAAACTTAATTTTTGTTAAGTCTCTGTAGAACGAGTTTTTTTTTCTTCCAGTTATTAGATCACTGTTTAGAGAAAAGGAGGTAATAATTTTTTTTCTCTGTCTATGAAGGGAATAAAGACACAATCTTATTACTTAAGCTGAATAATGAGAGACAAGGCAGCAATCAGGATCAATAAAAACAAAAACTGATGAGCTGATGGTACATATTTCCATCCACTGTAGTAAGGAAACAATGAGAAACTTGAAGGCTCTTCATTCTGGTTCAGACATTTATTATCTCAGGTTTCCTGAAGGCAATGCAAACAAGCCTCCTCTGGAGCATTCACCTCTGCTGAGGCCTCCTTGCATCCAGTGGAAGGTGACTCAGCTGAACCAGGTGAGAAACACATCCCCTCCCTCCTCAGTACCACCCGAAGTGGAGTGCCACATGGCAAACATCCTGCCTCTTAGCAGGGCAGGTTTTCTACCTTCATTATCTACAAGGATATTTTTGATAAGTAGTGCAGCATTCTCCTTACAACTCAGAACCTCCAATGGCAAAACACAACATTATAGTAAAGTTTTCCATTGACCTGCCTGACAGCCTTCGTGTGCATCTATCAGATTATCAGGCCTAAAAATAACCTGTGATTAAAGGATTACTCAGGCAGTTTTCCACTCCCTGACACTGCCCTCTTACCATGATCTCTAAAAGCAAGCAAAGAAGAAATAAAACATAACTATCTGTTAATAAAATAAGGCTAAATTGGGAGGGAATGCAAAAAACCTCCATAATTTTGAAGATATATGAAATTGAAGCGCTACTTATACTGGAAAGTCTGACCATACATTGTTAAGTCATGGTTCAATGTCTACAAAATCATATGAAAGGATAATTTTATTATGAAAACAGATCCTAAGTATTAGTTAGCATTAAAACCCAGTTGAATTAAACTTAATATGTTCAGCCTACCTCACTATCTGTTTAGTGATTAATCTAAAGCTTTAACTTGCCCACTTAACTTATACCTATATTAAATTCTAACACATATAGATCTCTCTAAAGCTATTTTAGAAATTGTACTTGCCTGCAATGAACAACTACTGGACAAGAGCGACCCCTGTAGCACTTGTTTACTTTTCTGAAATAAAACAGACACAAAAAATTAATTAAGCACATTATAATTTTTTCTTTAGCCAACTGTCAAAAATAAGCAATAAGAAAATGCAAATATTGCTGTCTTTAAAGAAATACTCAGGATGATAATTTCTTAATATAACGAGCAGTTGTTAGGTACATAATTTTGTTTAAAGTTTACTTCTGCTTTGCTGCTGTAGAAATCCCAGAAAACATCCCATTATTACTGTTGTCTGGGCAAAATAAATGAACTATTTTCTCAAAAGGTTCATGTATCTCCAAAATTAAGATTATCTTGAGATGCTTTAATTTTAAAGCAAACTCTGAGTTCATGAGCTTGCTCAAAGAAATATCAAGGGGCATCAAACTGAATCCAAAATTAAAAATGGTTAATCCAGTACTCTTTGTACAATGTGTGCTGATTTGTAACACTACTTCTTCCCAGAAAGGCAAATACCAAATCTCCTGAAAGGTTTCTTAAAAATTCTAAAATGTAATGCATTGTAGTAAAAATAACTAAACCCATCAGTAAGCTTTACTGCTTTGGTTCTACTTCAAAAATCTTATACATTTTATATTTAAATATTGTTGTTTTCAACAGCTTCCTGGTCAAACAGTCTCAGTGGTAAGAGGATATATGTGAAATCAATCAATAAAAGTACAGTCATAGAATAGGTCTGCTGATGAACTCAATGAAAGAATTAACTAGTGCTCAAGCAAACTGAGACACTTAGTCTAAGAACAGAGCCCACAAAATTGGTTTAATTCCATTTAAATTGCCTTACAAAACCCCAAATCCCAAGCCCTCTCTTTCGCTCTAGGATATATTTTGCATGTCAAGTATGCTACAGGCCCAAAAACCCATAAAATATGCACACATATGTTAACAAGGCAAGATGAATAAAGACTAAAATGGGAAAGCATTGCTTCAGGAAATCAAAACCTTCCATTCAAATTATTTGATGAGGTGTTTGAGTTTACTGGAGCTAGAAGGTCTCCTATAAAACCATTTCATAGGGCAGCTTTCAAGGGGTGTCCAGACCCTCCAATAGTTCCCATCTCAGTGCCAGTGTCACACAGGATCCTGATGGCTAAACTGAACTGAGCTGCTGAAATTTGGCAACAGTGGTATGATGTTATTATGAATTTTAAAGCATAACTAACCTACTGAATCATTTAGTTCTTGGCTGTTCAACTATTCACCAACATCTGTGCTGTGAAAACATGCATATATCTTTAAACATTGCTTACAGTATAGCCTGAGGATGCCTAAACTTCTGACAGGGTGTTGGGATACCTGGAACTCAACCCAAACAGGCTACGAAGGTGTTGGTGATATCCCATGAAACTATGTTTTCACATTCTGCTTTTTGTTATTTAATATTCTAACCAAACTTGAAAACAATATTAAGTTCTTGTAATTATTCCCTTTAAACATTTGAATTCAGGAGTTTTTCACAATTCTTACTCTCTTGGTTACTTATGTAAAGCATACTTGCAGAGACATCCTGTCTCTATTTATATTCCCTGGATGTAAGTAATTAATGCAGTAGAACAATGTTCTGTGAAATAAGTGGTAAGTCATTGAGGAGCACTTGACTTCAGAAGTTAAATGGATCATTTATAGGTCCATAAATACATATATACACAGGCAGTACCAAGCAAAACCTCAATGACTTAAGCTGCAGCAGACTTTACACATGAATGAATCATTCAGTTCTTGATGGTCATATCTGAGGATCAGCTGCTTCTATATGATATAAAGCCTGATATTTATTTTTGTATTGTACAATAAGTTATATTTGAAATGTCTTTACAGACACGTGATACAATCAGTCTGCATTTCCTGATGTGCAGCTGGTCATCCTCCCCCCATCCCCATCATGTGCATTAGCAAAGAGTTGTTTTTGCATTTGAAGTATTAAATAAAAGCTAATCACTACAGAGGGGTATTTACCATTTTTCTTTCTGCTTGTGTGGTTCCTTTGTTCCTTGCATGGTCCCACTAATATGATATTTGCATGTTGTGACTAGCCATCTACCAAAGTCCTAATATAATTTCAGTGACAAACTTGATCTAAATCTATCAGACCTCTCAGTAAATCAGACAGTCAGAGACACATGTTAGGGAAAGACACCTTATGTATGTCAGTTTTATTGAAGGCGTTTCAAACATTTTCATTATCACACATTTCAGAAAACACATTAAAACAAAGGGTTTCAATCCAGCTGGTTCAGAGCTTTGTCTATATATAGTTTATGAAAATATTTAGAAATGCAGCAACATCTCATTTCATTCTTAATTCTGGCTAATGAGAGTGAGCTGAAAATTCATCAGTAAGCAAAGTTCTTGAATGTTGAAGAAAATATATATTATATATATATATACATATACAGGAAGAATTAACTTAGAAAGAATGATTAGTAATACAAACCAACCCTTGGCTCATTGAGTGAAAAAGAAATCATCATGCAAACCATCAGCAAGCAAAGGTCAGAGGTCGTTAGAGGCTCAGAAAAGGGGTTTCCCACATTGTCCCTGCAGCAGAGTCACAGTTTCCAATGATCACTTTTGTGACTATGCAACTGGGCTCATATTACTAGCTGCAACATCACAAAAATGACACTGGCAACCGCTAATTAGCTGGCAAAATAAGAATTTGTCCATTTTTAAAGTGAGCAGTGTTAGTAAATGCCATTGCACACAGCGAGAAGTGATAGCATAATAGATATATATTTTAAGCAAAGCCCTCACATGTGATGCTAATTATCTTTTAGCTTAGCAGTCCCTCTTTAAAGTGTAAATGTGCTCCCTCTGGGCTCAAGAAATATTTAATGACACATATCAGTGCATGACTAACAAGCTAGTCCAGAGCAATAATGATTGGTCTATTGTTCAAAATGAAATTAGGACTCCAGAAGCATTTAAAACTGACCAGTGTTTTCCGTAGTAGCCTCACCTCTCAGGGACTGTCTTTTGTATAGATTTGTGAAATATATAGAATAATCTCTTTTTGGCAATTTATACCTACATTATGACAGTATGATAGATTATTCAGCAAGGTTTAATGTATCTTCTAGATGCAAAATCATCTAAATCACTGTCTGATACATAGTAAGAGAAATGTAAGCTTTCAGTTTTCAAAGAGACTAGGAAAATTTACTTCAATAAAAATTTTAAGGTCCATATTTCCACAGACAGACTCTGGGCAAGGTAATTTTGGGAATCCAATTTTTCTTGGTGATGAATTATAAAAAATAGAGGGTTGGTTATGTATATGCTTAATTTCATATATGTATGTGAATATATAAATATACACACATATCCATATATATATACAAACACACTGAATGCACATAAAAACATAGATAAGATTAAAAGAAATGAGAGTAGTCCCCTCCTAGCACTACCCTACTAAGAGTATGGTAGCACTGTCAGGCATTTGTTCTGGGGGCTTTATGACTCAGCTGTTGTAATCCAGCGGAGTTTGTACTTTAAATAGAAAGCTTAAGGTGCAAAACATGTATTGTATAAATGAATTCCAAATACATTATTTTAGCAATAGTGCATTAGGTTTTTTGTCATTAAAAAAACAAAAAAAAAAGAAAGAAAAAGAAAAAAAAAAAGATCAGATGACCAAGAAAACTGAGATTCATAGACCAGCTATTTTGCATGCCAAAATTCCTTTTCAGGCGGAATTTTACTATGCATTCAGCACTATGAGTTCATTGTACAAAATCTGCACGTAGCAAATGATTACAGTCCCCTACGCTGGACTGTGAATACATGTGAAATGAACACTCAGAATTCAATTAAATCTTAACAGGTTCATTCCCATACTGGCTTTAAATACAAAGAGTGGCAGCTCCACTACTTTTCTCATCTAGTTATCATTTTTCTTTTTCAAAGTATTGCACAACACTTCTTCAACTCGGCTATTTAACCCTTACACAATGTCACCCTAAGAAGTGCTTTCTTGGCGATGTGAACTGTGACTTACTGTAGATCTAATCCTGCAGCTCATGCAGGGACCTCAATCCTTACTGAAGCAGGTCGGGGCTGAGGCACTCCAAACTTCAGATGTCCTGGCTGTACAGGCTCATTTATACTCTAGTTAGAATTGCGACCAGATTTCCCACTAACTTTAAAAAGGGTGAAGTCGGTCGCTGCATTGGCTCTGTGCTGCACCTCACACAGCTTAATGGAACCGACTCAGAATTCTCAATACAGAAATTCACTACAGGCAACTTCCTCAGTACCACAAGCAAAGGGAAATCAACCTATAAAAATCATATTCAAGTTGAACCCAGAGAAGAAAACCTTGAAAATTCAATTACAATTTCAACTCCATCCTACGCTTCCTTTCTCCACTATTGCTTTTGTGTTGGGCCTGTAGCAGATCCTCACATTCTCACCTGGTCACAGCCCCAAGTGACTCACAGCAGCTGTACTCTGTTACTCGACCTGCACCGTGTGAGATGATTCTGTGCTCTGAAAAGCCTTGCAAGATGTACAAGAATACTGAATGGACGAAGGGCGGCATTAAGTCCCAAATTTTTAAGGGTAAAATTTTGCCAACAGACAACTGTGCAAACAGCTCCTGTTGGATACACGCCAGCTTCTCCCCTCGGGTGCAGATGCACAACTTCCACTGGCGTCAGTCAGAGCTTCCAGCACTTATTGAAAGAAACAAGTTTGGACCTTTTGAGCGCTGAGCCCCTTATAATCACTTCGGGGGGTTGTAGATAATATTGTAGTGCAGAGAGAACAACACGCGATCCCACAGGCCGCTTGTGGATTGAGAACCAACTCCCCAAACCTCTCGGAGATTCTTTTCATTAGTCATAAGCGCATCGCTGTGGATTAGCTGATACACGCTAACACCTACACATGATGCACTGGGCACGGTTTGCAATCAAATGAAGATTATTTCGCTCCAGTATTTATCATGCATGGCTTTAATTTTCAAATTAAAATTTAGATAGACACAGCAAACGTTAGAGAAGGTGGCAAGGACTTTCACAGGTTTTTGCCTTTGTGTATTTGTATTTTAAAGCCACGTGGACTTTCTTTAAAATTCCAGAGGGTATGCTTTGTCAACATTTTCGTCTGCTTTCTCAAATTTTCACCTTCCTGCAGCCAAAGGTCTACAGACCTCACTGTTGGATCCTTATGAGCAAATGCTCCCATGGGAATGACGTTATCGCCATATGACTCCATCGTGATTCTTTTTTCCAAGCATGCTCATACTTCCTAATTTATTTGTGAGAGTCCTGAAATAAGGATCTTAGAGGAGCCACACAAAAAGCCTGGAAATTTCAGCATGGATAAATTCTTGAAAAACAAAGAATTACAGAAGCAGCACTGAAGAACTGTACAAAAGGAGGAAAGGTATCGATCTCTGAATGGGAAATGAGTATGTCTTAAAACCAGGAAACATCTCTGTGTGAAACAACACTAAACATCAACCTATTGCAGATATTTGTGTTAGCTTAGCATTGTGACATCACAGGCTGAGGAACCCCCTTTCAAACCAAAAATCTTTAAAGGACAAATAAAAGCACTAGTCTAGTTCCTCAGACCAGTATCATCTTAAACACACAGTCATACTTTGTGCTTTACCTGCGGAAATCCAGAAGTGATCTTGTGGAAGCAGGAACCCTCTGATCGTTCCAGCTAAGGAAGTGGAACTGTGTCACTGTGCGCGTCTCGTTTGTCTGCAGGTTCTTCAGGTAGAAGCTCCTCACGAGGAAATCCTCACACCAGATGTGCTCAGAGACAAGATTTACCTACACCCACGGGAAGGAACAAATAGAGATCAGCAATTTTGGTTGCAAGTCACGTCTTCAGGATTGCAGGTGTAAGAGGTCTGGGATGAAGGAAATGCATGAAAATGTTATTTTTATTAGCAAATTGGCCGGTACTGGGGAGAAAAAAGAAAACTGATATAGCAATCAGTGTAGTTGTCAGAAAGGGGTTAGCTGCCTCTGCTATTGTATTGAAAACATAAGAAAAATCTTGACAATTTTAATGCAAAAGAAAATTCACTAAGTTTATAACATTATGTGAATACAAAAGGTCATTTGTATTGAAAATGTCCTAGACTGGCAATTGCTTTCTATCTGGAATTGCCCACAAGTGCATTGCCCAGGACACTCTTGGACGTCTTAAAAATCTGAGTTGAACTCATATGAGAAGTGAAAATTTGGTTTCTTTGCTATGAAGAAAAATAAGCATTAAAAAATGCAGCTTCTTTGCAGAGCTCATCTTTTCAGGCAATGAGTTTGTTCTCATTTTAGCCTAAACAACAATATTTCTTCACAATATCTCCCCACTTCTTCGTATTTGACATTGTGGTGCTATTTTCTTCCTCTACACAGCTGGACAACTGGAAAAATCTGACAGCCGTTGCCAATGTTACATAGCAAGAAAACTGTCGATATGATATTTTGGGCTAGAAATGCAGAGCAGAAAATAAAAATATATATTTGTTGTTGTGACTGAGAAAAGAGGTAAAAATAGATAGGATTAATTACTACAGCAATATAGAGACTTTTCTGCAAAGATATACATATGTCTTTCCTAAGGCAAAATTCACTAGTTCTAAAAATACTATTTTCCTATAAAATATAAATACACGCTCTCATATATCAACCACTTGCAAAACCATTTGAAAAGCAAAATTACCGCCCTTATTAAAATTGTAATATTTGACTCACTATTTACTATATTTTATTCGATGGAAACTACCTGGCTATGAAGGCTGCACGCCAGCTTTTTGCAAATCTGAAACTACTCGAAGGCACACCAAGCGTGTCTAAGAGCCCTCAGCTCGACCTCCAAGTTAGATCGGTTTCAACACCGTTTCGCCCCGTGTGAAACCAACCCGTGCACTTACTGTCACGTTTGCAACCAGATATTTTGTGTAGGTACCTCATAGATGTGGTAGAGGTTTGACCCTTCGTCTGGCCAATAGTGGTAGCACTGTTTGACTCCGTTTTCCACGAGGGGTGTCAGCATGACAATAACGACACAGCCGTTCTCCCAGACCATCTGCAGACAAAGAAAGACACCGTGGCCACATTGTGACTGCCTAATTACTGCGTGACATGTATAATTACTGCACTCAGACACACAATCAAAATTTATTCCATTCACAGGAAATTTATTTCATTTTCATTAGACACTTTTACTCTGCAGCTGCTTTCAAATCCCCGAATAAACTGGCACCATATTTTGCAGGCGTCCATGAAATATTAAAGAATTTCCCGCAAATTCAATTTGGGTCATCCACAAAATCTCTCCTTGCTCCTGGTACTGTGTTCAGCTGCTTTTCTGTCAAACTTTTAGATCCACTAAAGGAAAACTGAATGATGCTAGCAGAACACCCAGCTATTTAAGATTTGATATTTAATACTAAAGCAGCACGGACCTACTGAAGTCACACACACTGAAACTTGTTTCTGTTCTCAGCCCTGTGCCTTTTTTCAGTTTGCCAAGTAGCAAAAGTCATTAAAGTGCTGCATTACTGAAACAATCATAAAAGTTGCACCTGAACAAAAATAATGAAGAAAAGACAAGAAAAACCCAAACGAAATCTATTCTTCCAGAAATGCTTCAGAGGAATATAAATCATCCCTCCAAATGCACATTTATAAAAGATCTGTTGCAAACATGCATTACTTTCCCTTTCCTTCATTTTTTCCTTTATTTTCTTTCTTCCTTTTTCTTTCTTTTCCTTTCTCTTTTCCCTTTTCTCTGTCTTTTTCTTGTTTATATTTTATTTTCCTTTCCTTATTTTTTTTTTGTTCTCTCCCCTTGCCCTTTCTCTTTTCTAGTTCTCTTTTCTCCTTTTACTTTCCTTTTTTTTTTTTTCTGGAGATAGAAGGAAAGTCCAACTGCTGCTGCTCTCACAGAGCATAAGTACTGCAGGAACAGAGGAAAACAGAGTATCTTCACTGCTAGCATGATCCCTTAATAATTTAGACCAGTCACAGAGTAGGATACAGGAATCCAGCACATCCTCAACTAAAGCATTTGTGGATGTCTTCCACAAACAGCAAACAAGCAGAGATGCTCGGGTCTGGCATATCTCTGTTCCAAACACAGCCCATGGCTGAACAAAAAGGCTCCTATGAATTAATACCAAGCAGCATAATTACTAAAAACTGTTATTATTATGCTGTACATTGATGTTATATTTGCATACAACTTTCATTGTCTTTTTGCTAGCATATAAAATTACTAAATGTAGAGTAAACTGCTCTTTTTGTGAAGGGTTATGTTTATTTCACAGAAATATTTATAAGCAACTGTATTGACATGTAAATTTTGTCAACAAAAAAGGCCTTTGTCTAAACTGTGCAAAGATGAGATGATACATTCAATTCAAGGATTATTTTTTTTAATTACGTATCAAATAAAAAGGTTTCCCATTCATGGATAATGATGTTGTCTTCTCTTTTAAGAAGAGCTTGCATATAGAAAAACAAATAACATTTTTCTTCCCTTTTTTTCATTTTGCACATAATTAAAACAACTTTTAAAACCAGCTTAGAATCATTTAGAGAAATGAATCTAGAGTTTGCACAGAATAGGATTATTTCTCATTTTGATAGAAGTGGGGAGAAAATTACAGTGGAATTTAAGAATAAAAAATAATCTTTCTTATCTGTTTTCTTTTTTCTCCTTAAAAGATTTTTTTAAATAAAAATACTGTAATTCCCTCATCATCATGTTAAAATCTCAGAATGCCACAAACCATTTAAAAGTACTTTAAAATTATAGACATTTTACAGGCAGATGTAGATTTATCATTTGTATCTTTTATGTACTGCATTTCAGGCCACAGCTGGGAACCTTCTTTATATGTAAGGAAGATGTTACAGATTTCATTCATTCTAATGTAGTTTCACTTTTTCAGTCAGCAATCAGACTAAGATAAGAATTCAAAACATGCATCTTACTTTAAAACTAGCCCCACTAAATCAGTACTTCCATCACATAACGATTTAATGTGCCTCTAGAAGGTATAGACGCTCATTGAAGCCATTACGAAAATGAGGAGAAACACAGTTTTTATGAGTGTAATAAAAATACAATGATCTAGACCATAAACTAATCATCGAGCACTCTGCCTGTGCCACCCAAGTGTAACATTATAAAAGCCCACTCATTTAGAGAGGAATTCTTACAGTTTGGCAACCCTGTTCATTGGTTCAAAGATAGAGCATTTCATTAGAGAAGGGCTGTCTGCATCTCTGAAGATTTCATTAAGCATAAATCCAAATGAAAGTTAATTTAAACAAACAATTTCAAAGTTACTCTGGGGTATAATATTTCTTTTAGGTCATTGTGTGAAAAGTAGGAGTCAAATCTACTAAATCAAGAAGGCAATACCACCTAGTGCCATCATCCCTGTTACAACAACTGCCCCTGCATCTCCTGTGCTTACAATTGAGATGGGATTTCCACTAAGGCTCACAGCCTGTGACTGGAGGACTACAGCATTTTCTTTGTTTCCTTGCTAATTCAAATATTAGAACATCTGGCTGGTATCTGGATTTCTTTCCAAATAATGGGGAAGCGGGACGAATCAAAACCAGTTCACAGAGTTTTATACTGGTATTGGTTCACCTCTCCATCTTTAGCTCCTTGATGAGTTTTTCAGAAGCTGCATTTCCCAGCACTGACACTTTGCTGTGCTCAGGGTGGAGATATGTCCATGAACTGGAAAGTGGCCCCAAAGAGTGTGTCTTGGTAGCAAAAGAACTGGTTACAGAGACCAGGTGTGTACAATCCCAGTAGAGCCTCTGGAGAAGTGCCTCTGGCTACCAAAGAGACATTTCAGCTGGGCTTAGAGAATAAAGGAGGAGGTTTGGTGGCGAATTCATGGTAATTCTCATACTTCTGAACTTTGTGTGCTTGCACAATAGAAAGTAAGTCAATGCATGTGATAGAAGAATGAAGAGAATATCAAGCCCTGAGGGCAGAGTCTTTTACGTTTAGGTAGAGCCCAGCAAAGTTAAGCCTTAGACTCTAAGTGTCTATAAAATCTAAACATTTATATATATATCATACACGCATATATATTTGAAATATATAAACCTAAACTTATTCAAATCACTTAGCACAGGCAGTTTCATGTTTGGAAATTATGGTAATACTTCCAGGAGAAGAAGAAATGTTGAACAGAGTCTTCTGAATGGAAGAGATAAAGTCTGAGTTACATGCAGGAGCTCACTGCAGAGCTCACAGACTGTGCTTGGCTGAAAAGGGAGAACAGTGTGTAATTTTGTGTGACGTCTGCCCTCAGCCTATAGGCCTGGAGAGTAACATGTTAATGATCTTTAATGAGGTTCTGCTGTATGCATCATTCTCAAAACATTTCTTAGACAAGAATGACACCATCCTGTTCCACTTATTGCAAATTAAAGGCTGAATCCTGCAACCCAAAGATGAGCAGTGTGTTTGAGATCCGCAGGATTCCCTGTTGATGAAATCCACCAAGTGTGGAGACCTCATGCTGTGGTTATCCAGCATGCCAGTCCCATACAAAGGACTTCCACACTGGGCTGAATTATATTTAGTATGAATTACTTGAGGAGGAGCACAGAATTGGTTTTTTAAGCAAGGAGAAAAATAAAGTCACAAATAGTAGAACCAGTGTTACAAAACTGCCATAAATCTGATAAAACATTATTTTTTTGATAGTTTATATTTGAAAATGTTTACTAGCTTGTAAATAAAATGGTTAATATGAAACTCCTCTTTTTTGAAGCTTCTTTTTGTAATGAATGATCCTCCCCAAACTTATTTTTCAGTCATTTTCTTAATTTTAGTGATGGGGAAATGACAAGATATGAGCTCTGCCCAGATGCTCTTCTTTTAATGGAGACTAGTGGAGAAGTTTCTAAAATGTGACGATTTAAAAGTAGAAAATAGATGGGATAATCAGTTAAATACAGCAAGTTCACTAAATATAACAGGCTAATCACACCAGCTGCTTTCTGGGAGAGATTTCCAGCAAACTACAGAATGTGCCTTTTCAGTCTTTTAGGCTTCCAATATAGTTGGAAAATACAAAGATTTGGAAAAGCAGAAAAAACAGCAAAGAGAACCCAAATAATTTCTAATGATAATCAAAACTCAACATGAATAAACACAACTCCTAAAAGAACCCAACAAAGCAAGGTACTAACGCTTGCTGGGTCAGATAATATTCTTCCATTACATATTGTGAAAATAATTAACTCGACTGTGACTTCTTTCAAGTTTTAAAAGAAAGGAGAGCTTTTAACTGAAGAAAAAAATGGCGGGGAATTTAGATTTTTGTTTATCAACTAGAACTTCACAATGTATGCCAGTCAAAAAGTAATACAAATGGTTTTTGCAAACTACTTTGTTTGAAAATGACTTATCATTTTGATATGAAAAGGGTCAAATCTGGCAAGGTCAGAATTGCCACTTGCAAAATCATAGCAGTGCCTGACAGCTAAGGCAACCTGCATGTTGAAAAATTAATGATCAACAATCTGTTTTTAATTTAAAAAGTATCTGACTGCAGCTGAAAAGATGGCTTCAGAGTGGGCCATATATAAATATGAAGTCATCAGTCTGGCTCCCTGTATTATGTCCCCTGCTGTTGCAGCATCACTTGTTTGGAAGTCAACGGGAAAGGCAAACTCAAGATGATTGCATGTGTTGCAATAATTTATGCTTTCTCAGAGAGACATAAACTGCTCTTATTCTTCTCAGTAGACTCCTAACTCAAGCCTTATTATTAAATAATTTAAATATGAGCTCTGTTTAGAATTGCAGTGCTGACAAAACCACATCAAGGAGCAAAAGTCCACAAAAATCATCAGTAATTAGCTTTGCACTTTAGTATTGAAAAGACGTAAGCTAAGCAATAAAGGGATACAAATTTTAAAAGGACCACTTCTAAGTACCTTCTCCAACCACAGCCATAATTAGAAGTGAGCATGGCAAATGCACACTCCTTTACTGAACGCCTATGGAATTTCTAATGCTATATTTATTTCTCATGGCTTGACAAGTTACTAGAGCTCTAGGGGCTACTGTTCTGTGCCTACATCTCCCTTGCTGTTTTTCTTTTATTAAATTAAAATATGCATATTTTACACATTGAATTGCATTCTACTGGTTTTCATCTGTTCTTCTTTCTGAAGGTGAGAACTGATTAGACATGCAGGAAGTCTCATCCCAGGCAAGGAAAATAAAACTTGGGAATCAAAACTGCTGGAAAGCACCATGTTCTGCACATAACAAAATGCAGAAGAGTAATTTAGTCCGTAAATTAATTTCAGCACTCACAAAACGTGCTGAACTGGGAGCGCAGAAACCAGCAATTAGAGCTGAATAGGGTTTGGTACAGTTGTTCCTACTCAGCCCATGGGCTTGGAACACTGATTTTGCAGGAAGACTCATTCAGCTACAGGGACATGGTCTCCTGCCACTGGGATTTGCCCTTGGAGATCACTGATGAGTAATCCTTTCTGCAGAGGAAACAATCAACTGACAGTATTTTGTACTTCTTTTGTTGAATTCCAAAACTGGAAGAGAGAACCAAGTGCTGCTGATCAGACATGCAAAGATTTATCGTGTCCTCGAGACCGAGACTCAGGAATCAGTTCTTAACATTCCAGTCTGATCTGGGAGGAAACCAATAGTCAGTTTTTGAGTGGGTGCTGATAATTTACTCCTGAAAATGGGTAGAGAAAATTAAAAATAGTTTTAGATTAAAAAATACAGGTCTGGGGCAACGAAAAGCAAATGGCAATTGAAATTCCTGGCTCACATTAGGGCTGTAGACTTTATTCTTGGGACTCCTTCCCCATTTTACATTTAATAGTCTTGCAATACAAGTAAAAAATAATCAAGGGAGCAAAGATGAGGTTTCCCCACTCAATATAACTACAACAGTGCAAATCTCCACTCCAGGGAGCTCTCTCTTTTTTTGTTGGCAAGACATGTCCAGCTTTAACAAGTAGGGTGAAGAGCATTTCCAAGACTATTTCATGTACTGGCTAAAAGTGGAGGAAGGATGGGGTAGTGAAAAGCATGGGTTTGATTCAGAACATGTAGGATGAAGCATTTCCTTGCTTCCTAGAGGAGCATCCTAACCACGAAGGGGCAGCATCTGAAGTCTGCCTTCCTGGTCTTGCGTCTGACCCGGTGCTGTTCATGAGTGGTATCTGCTCTGTCACCCTTTCCACACGGGAGCCCTTCAGGGACTAAGGCATTTGGGAAACTATCTAGCCTGAGCTATAGATCTATTTAGGTAAAAAACAAGGGAATTTTCTGGTCAAAACTACAAGTGTGGGCTGTATTTAACCTCAAGGTTTGCTGTTGTAGGTGCTTTGAACCTTAATGAACATTTGCAAAATGAGGAAAATCATATTTTTATACTCCTTCTGTAGAAGTTACGTAATGCTCAGAGAACGATTAATCATGTTTGTTATGGAGGGAGGACATCACAGAAAAACAAATGCTTACGAAAATTATGTATCACATATGATTTCATTTTCTAAAGCAACTAAAACATGCCAGGAAGTGCTTGTTCCCTCCCTCTATTTCACTTAATAAGGTTAAACAAAAAAAAAGTGACAATGCACTACCCTCCGAAAGGGAGGAGGCAAAGAAAGGCAAATGTGGGTAGATTTATGATAGCAAAACACAGTGTAGGGTATTTACAAGAGGAAAAATTTATGGCCTCCTACAGGAATCTCTGTTTGGAGATGACAAACCTTAGCAGACACGCAATTTATAAAACCACCACAATTAAGAACAATTTTTCAGTGCAAGGACAATTGGTTCTAAAAATCCTCACTCCTAGGAATAGTTTTCTTGCATATTATCAATCCTTGCCTCTTAGAATACTTTGCAAGTTAAGACATGTTCTTCATGTCAAATACTTTGTGGAATTATAACCCAGCACATACGGAAAATAATAAAATTTTATGCCTCCAGAATTATTCACAACATGGAACTCCTGCTGCGAAAACTTGTTATAGATCAGAAATGTTCTACATCCTCTTTCTTTTGAATTATGTTCAAAGAGATGTTGAATTTTAATAGCGCTATGTGAAAGAGCTGAGTGAAATCTCACTGAAGCTGCCGGACAAAATCATCACCTTTCATTCAAGATAAATGTAAGAAACAAGCAAACTCTTTTATGAAGCCTGATAACCGAAATTACAGAAGTTATCATCAAAAACAAGAGAAACGTGGAGCATATGGACCCATGAGTTTCTCTAGAAACTCATGTGCTTAATGCAGAGAAAGAGCATTAATCAAGGCAAGATGATTAATCCCGATAAGCAGCATAAATGTGTAAAAGGAATAAAGAAACCACCAGCACAGCTCGACAAACTAGCATTGTGATCCTGGTAGAAAAAAAGCTGACAGAGAGGTTGGGGGTAAAACACTGGGTGAATGAGGTTTGGAAAAAAAGAAGTTATTGCCTGTTATTTGATTCTGTCTTTGTTCAAGGAAATAACTCTGTACTTTCTTTGTAAATAAAATGGAACTCTATCAAAGCAAAACCCTGTCCTGAGGATGAATTTTCTTCCCAGCTGAGAAGAAAACAACCCACAGACCGGACAAATTGTTTAACCACTCAGGTAAAATATGAGGAGAGTCATCCAGTTTTCAAGAAAGGGAATGATGAGGTGGAATTCCCACTGAACCAAAATAGAATCAATGAAGGTTGTATCTCTCAGAAATAGTAATTGGTAAAAAGATGAAAACAAGACCAGATAAAATTAAATGAAGACTTAAATCAGCTGGAGGCTTTTAAAAATTAATTAAAGTAGCGGCTGGAAAACTTCCAGAGTGGTCCAAGAGATGACAAGCAGGCAGAGATGAAATCTGTGCTTGAGCCACAAACACAGAATATGCAGACAGATTAGGAAGCCCTGTGGCAAAACAGATCAATGAGATGACTGACAACACAACTCCTGCAGGCTAGAAAGTTTTCAAAGAAATGGGTGAGCCAGGAAAGTTGGAACTACCTTGGCACTTGCTGACTGAGAGGAGCTATGCCAAGAAACTAAGGAGCTGCAGAAGTAAACTGGAAGGTCAGAGATAACTGTGGAAGTCTGATGCCTGGAAGTGGTCTTTTGCCATTAGAAAAGCCAGTGTAAGACTATTGTCTTTTTTATCGTTATTATTTTTCACAACATGTACAAATTTGAACACCATTTGAAAATTAACCAATATCCAGCTCAAACACTGTGTCTTTGAAAGAAAAACTTCCATCAAGCTGGATCTCTCAAGTCAATGTGAAAACTCAAATGAATAGGAAGTTGAAAACCCAAATGAATAGGAAGTCATACAGAAAATTCTGAGTCTAATGTCCAGCTCTATCAGCTCTAGTTAGATGGTACTGAAGAATGACACCTCCTCTTCTCCACCCTACCAAAAAGACATAATCTTCCAAGAAGTGGTCACTAGTGAGATCAATGAAACTTGTCCCTCTTCAGTCCCACAGTGGTACTAGGTTTGTATCTGCTCACTGTGGGAAGAATGCTAAATGAGATGAGCCTGGATCAAGTGTCATCAACGTTGTATGAAAAAGCTTTGTCTAGTTTGGGAAAGAGAAGACACTGATCTAACTATGATCTTTGTTCAGATCTGGGCAACTTGAAAACAGTAAATGGGAATTTGATTGCTAAGTGTCTAACAGCACTTGCACTAAAATACTGGCCACTGAATCAACACAAGATGTTTTAGACGAGCCTGCCAATAAAACTAGGAAAAAAATATCACCCAAAATTAATTATCTGTTTGATCTTAAATAGAGATAATGGATGTGACCACATGATCATGTAGTGGACAGACCAAGAGCAGCAGAAACAGCAGAACAGTGTCAGAGCTCAGGAACTGAGGTCCTTTAGAAAGGAGCTTCCTCCAGATACATCTTTAGCCTTCTCCGCTGCCAGGAGACATTCAGTCCCTTAGACTAATGAACAGTTGGTCTGAAGTAAAACCTACAAAGTGCTGTGACATTCTACAAATCCATTCATAGTGGGCCACACTGCTTGCTACTGTAGACGTAGTCACTGATTGGCGGAAGAATCTAATGCAAGCTTAAGGGAAACCAGTTTTAAAAGCTGTGTCAGAAATTTGAGCATGAAATCTAGACAGTAAAATCAGAAACAGTTTGGATTTCATTATGGGTATCAGCTGTGCTGTAAATGCCAGTAAAGTTGCCTTACACTTTCAAGTAAAACAAATGCTCTTTGGACCAGTGTTTCCTAGAAATCAGTTTGAAATACCTACAGAGTGGAAACAATTATAACAAGTTCTTGCTGGGGCAGCCTTTCAGCCAAGATACAATGCAGTGGCTGCTGCTTACCGTGCAACTGGTCTCTCAGAAATCCTAGCAGCTAAATCTCTGCAAAAATTAGGAGCAATACATCTAGTAAATATTGCCATAGACAGTGATGAAACTCCAAGTGTTTCTGTTGGACTTGCTAAAGCATGACAATGTGCATTTAGACAAGGAACAGCAGAATAGTCCCACATCCCTCTGGAGTCAGTCATTCTTCTCACATCAGTCAGAAAACTGCCTCATTGAGCACAAAAAAGGGAAAAGAGCAATACAACTCAGCAACAGCTGGGATTAAGTGGAGGAGGGAGAGGGAGGAGAACCACTGAGAAGAAGCATCAGGAATGAATAATTGAATCTTTAAACAGTCCCCAGTGGCAGCACCACGGAAGCACCATAAACTACAGAAAATTGTATTAAATAAATATCAAAGGATTGTGCCCTGACAGCAGTTAAGGCTCTATTTTCCTTAGAACATTCAGGTTTCCCAGGCCTTACCTTAAAATAGGTACTATTACGTGAGAACCAGAAATTAAGTTTACTCCTGCAACTGGGCATAAACTGCAACATCTTCAAGCCATGGCTTTTCACTTGTACACTGGGTCTACTACATTGCAGTGGTTGAGGATGCACTGTTCTGTAAGGAGTTAATCTCTCTTGGCCTGTTTATTATGCCTAGTTGGTACCCTGGGGCATGTAAAAGGCTTGGGACAGGAACTGGCACATTGACATGTGTTCAGTAGGAAGTTTAAGAAAAGTGGGTGATGGACCAATCTGACATGGGCAGATTGTTATGCTGAAGTGACAGACATAATCAAAGTAAATCTCAGAAACCAAATTTCCTGTGGGACCTAATAGAATAAACAATAAAAGAACATCAAAACATCAAAAATGGACACATAGCAACACTCGAACCGAAGGTGAACCACGGCTTCCAAATGGTTTGTGTGCAGATGTTCACAGCAAATCTGGTGGGGAGATGGAGTGAACTTTCACTGACAGATAACTGGGAGGAGAAATAGCAAAAAGAGCAGAAGCCAAGTGAAGACTCCTCCACTCAAAATAGCAAGAGGAAAGAAAGGAAAGAAAGAGATCTTTTGAGTATGAAGTTGGAATGAAGAAGATTGGATCACAGAACAAAAAAATAACATTTCAGTTGGAGTCTCTGTGACCATGCAAACAGGTTGCCTAACTGTTCATACTGTGTTTGTATGATTAATTCTGATTTCTGCAATGCTTATACAAAGAGGGCTCTTTTTTCAACATGTAAAGGGGCAGGTGCAGGTGAAAATATACAAAATGTAAATATATAAATACGTAAAAATATGCAATTAAGAGCCTGGGCCTTAGGAATCATAAAATGTCATTACAGAACAGCTAATATAGAATTCGATTCTGCATGTTTAACTTAACAGATACATTTTCAAGTTCCATGCCTGTCATAAGGAATCCACCTTCCAAGGGAAAAAAGATCAGTCTTCGCAATTGTGTCTAATTACCAAACAGTGAAGATAAAACCCACAAGTCACTTGAAAATTTAAGCCAGACCAAAAGTTCAACTGACTTCAAGCAGAAAGCATCTGCTCTGCCCTTCTAAAACCAGTCCCAAAATATCTCAGACTGAGCACTTAAATATCCAGGCATCCAAAATTCAACAGTTTTTTTGCAAATGTGCTGATTTCTTGTCATAAAAAGCAGGAAATTGTGACATGAAAAACATCTTCAATAGGGATCAGTTAATACTTTCTAATCATAGGTCATGCAATGCAGACGAAGAAATGATTTCAACTGATGCAAGCTACTAAAATACAATGACATCTGAAATTGTTGCACAGATATTCTTTATCTTAACAAAAAATGCTTCTAAACTCATAATGCAAGACAATAAAACCCAAATATATGTTTGTGTTGATAATAAGACCCAGTTGGCCTCCTCCCCAAACAGCTCCTGTGACCTGTCAGGTGCACTTCTACACTTCCAAAGGAATATCTAACACAGTGTGTCCATCACACACATCTAGCCCAGCAATGTGTGTATGTCCAAATCTGAGAGCTGCACCAGCAAGTAAAACACCTGCATGCAAAGTAAATTCCTATTTGTATATCAATAACTACTGCATTTAGCCCCAACCCTGCAAAAAATTCTGCCCCTATTTAAATTTATGCAGCTGGGTCTTGACTATGTGTGGTAAGGAAAATGCATAAGACTTTAAGCATATTGGGGAACTGGGACATGTGAGAAGTAGGTTTCAATGGGAAAATTCATGGCACACAATGTTAGGTCCTTTCTAATCTGGAGAGTGACCATGAATTCTGGCTACATTCTTCAGAAGGTCAGGCCCTCTCAAAATCACCCAGTCCTTGTCAGTAATTTAATTACAGAGACCTGGCACTAAAACATGAATACTTTGGCCCGAGGTTTTCAATAATTTTCAGATCAACTATTCTTTAGCAGGGCTTGTCTTAATACATAGATGGCTTGAATATCTATGTACTAGATTTAACAAAGACATTAGAATGAAGGTTATTACACCTAAAGTGACTCAAGCACAACATATTTTTATACAACTTACGTTTCCAGAAGCATAGGAAAACTTACGACATAAATTCAGTTTTCAAAGAGGTATTTAACTTACCTGCCAGAAGTCAGCAACAGTAGCAGGGAGAGGACCCTGGGTGGCAATATATGCAGGGTTTCTGGGGTCATGGTCCATCTGGAATAAGGAAAAAGAACATGGACTGGATTTATTTGAAAGAAAAATCGCTTGCTGCGTTAGAGACGGAAAGTATGTAAGGGCAGAACAAGGGACTTCCTAAAGTCCTGTCCCTCCATCCTTTATTGGCAAGCAGAGAATTTTATTTCTGTTTTTTTCCCCCAAAAGACTGATGCTACCAGATGAATATCATCACACATGATGAGCCATGTCCTATGTCCTCAATATGCAGAGTAAGATCACTTATGGTGGCTGACAAAGGCATTTATTTGAGATCAGTACTTGTGGTTTCATAGCAACCTAGGAGCCATTTGAAACATTTTTCTACACTGAATGTTAAGAATGCTCCACACATCTAAATATGTTCTCCATTTCCACTGTGCCAGTCAAGGGCACATGCAACTAAAAACCAGCAAAAATGGGGAACAAATTCAGTTTCTGGCTTTTTCTGGTTAGCTGATTTATCTAAATGCATGGATTTGGCCTCAATGGAGGAAGTTCTGTTTAAAGACCTTAATTATTACGTTTAATTCAAGGAGCAGAAAATTCACTGAGCAGAAAAAATAAAGAATCTGAGAAACAAAGCCATCAAGAGTAAATAGGATTAGTGTGTTACAATGAATGTTTTCGAACTGATGGGTGGTTTTTTTGGTTCTAAATCTTAGGACTCATTCTGCTGAAAAAGAAGATCTGCTGATAGGATTAAAAAACAAACAAACTCATTCTAACCCTGGGCAAGACAAAACTTTGAACAAAAAGAAAAGAGACCCGGTTCAGCTCTCAGACGTGTGGGTGTGACTCAGTGACACTGAAGTCGGTGAGAGTTAACTTATATCCATGTAGCTGAAGGCAGAATTTGTCTCAATATGTGATTCTGTTCTATAAGTAAAGATCTGAATAAGAACGAATGTGAGTCACATTTGCATTAACAGGCATCTCCTGAATTTATTCATAGCCTATCAAAATTTTCAGTGATGGTACATGTCAGCGCAAAAGAAGGCACCTCATAATTATGTGCAACATAAAAGAGGGAAGAACCATAAAAGAACAGATGTAAGTTATTCTGAAAGAACAACAATATAATGAATGTTGCAAAAAGGAAGAGAACACTTTTATGTTTCTAATTTTCTGACATATAATTAAGCCGGACTTAATATTAAAATTCCCCATGACAACACAACACAGGTAAAATGAAGTCACCGAATCAATTCAGACTAAAAGCTTACTTCTGATTCACCACCCATAGTTACAAAAAAACTTGTCCAGGATGTCTACAACACCATCATTTTATTCTGTGTTTCATTGAGATGCTTCTCTTATCAGCAAATAAATCTTCAAAACAAGCAATTGCTCACAGTAAATTTCAACCTTACTTTCTTTGCCTTTTGACAAAAGCAATTCTGATAGCAGGTATTTTGAGACCAGAGGAAAACCAGCTTTCTTCAGAAAGCAGTATTAACAAAAAAACCTTAGGAACCACTTCAAAAAGGGCAACTATTTTTTTTTGTTTTATTTTTGTAAGAATTGGAGACACTGAACTAAACACAGCTGAAAACAACAGCAAATGTGATTAAGCAAATTCGTGCTTAAAAGTGTTCTTTTTTTTCTCCATTATAGTTGAAATAATTTCTGTAGTTGTTTTGTTTTGAATCCTGAAGATCATCATTGTGCTGAAATGGTTTCCTATGCTGGAACTAAAAATCTTAACTTAGAAAAATTGACCTGCACTGAGGAGGACTTGCTACTCCCTGTGGAGACTGTTGCATCCACTTGAAAATGATGTCACTTCTTCGACAGGTGAGAGCCTGGCTCAGAAATGTAACCAATAGTGAATACACCAAACTTTAGAAAAATAATTGAATTTCTTCTTAAAATAAATTCTTTGTATGTAGACATGCCAGAAAGCAAAGGCAGAAGAAATCAAGGATAATGCAAATAGCACTGTCATGGAGGAAACATTCCTCAACATTCAGCTGATAAATCAGGAATAGGCCAATCTTGGCATTTCAGCATTAATCAACCTCTTTCACAAAGGTGCTGTTGGAACGTGGTAAACATTACAATAAGCACAGAGTAGTGAAGTATATCAGCAGTTTAACAATAATCCAAAAGACAATTACAATTATTATATTCCAAACACATTGCGGTGCACAAAAAACAATTATGAGCAGAAACTCTTCTTGCTTGGAGCAAATAGAAGATGGCAGAAAGCCCTATCACACAATTAAATGATCTTTAACTGAACAAAAATAAGAGCAAAGATTAAACTAATTAAATTAAATTCCTGGTTTCATCAATTTTCTATTACATGTACTGTTTTAAAGGCCACGTATTTCAAGAAAAGTGTGAAAAATCACTACCCTGGTCACATTCAATTTAACGTGAGTAGGTGATGGCAAGGGACGGCTCTTGAATGTTTTTGCTATGTTCTTTTTGATTCTCTCAAGGTCACCAAGAACACTAAGGGCAACTTAATCTATCAAAGTTAACAGAAGTTTGAATAAAGAAATAAAGTCAGTAATGGGTTTTAAACTAACTAATCAAGGATCAAGTAAAAGGCTTTTTTTTTTATGTCACTAGTCATTATCTTCTTTCAAGGATCCCTCAGATTTCTCACTTCATGAAAATAAAATAGAAAATGCATTCTCCAGAGAAGAATGGAGAACTGCAGACTCCATACAATCAAGTATTAAACCAAAAATTGACTGTTTGCTAACATTTTACATCAGAACAACCTTCAGAAATCACCCTAATAGTAGTTGTTCAAAAAGAATGGGATTCTTCCCTCTTCCCCATCAAAGCATCAAGTTCACAAGGCTTACATTAGAACTGGATCGAACAGCCATTGTTAGAAAGAAAAAGCTGCAATTATTACAACTGTTCTACTATGATGGAATTCTCATTTTCTACTGCAGTACAACAAAGGCAAGTCTGGTGATAATGCTTCAATCTATTTTTCCATGATTTTATATTAGGGATCAAGGATTACTATAACTGACCACTGACTGTGGTGATTTCCGTCACTACCAATATTGAAAGCAAATGGAAACAAACAGGAGGAGCATTGAGATTTCTTCTTGGAAAAAAAAATTAGATAAAACTTTAGTGACACAACTTATATTTTTCTACAGTGCTTTGTAATATAAGTTGAATTACGGTACCTTAAAGTAGGAAAAAATATAAAGAACACTATCGCAATTGGTTTCACCTTTGTTAACATCAGACCACAATTTCACCTGTGCTTTACTAGAGAATAAAAGCTACACCTTTAGTTTTTCCTTCAAGAGTTCTATTATCTTGCTGTCTTATCCCAGGACTTTGCAAGGATTCCCTTAAGAACGCTGAAATTTGTTGAGTTTTTCGATAGAGATTTTGCTGCTGCATGATTTCACTGATAATGCTGATGGAATACAGCAAAATCAATACATTCTGGGAGTAAATCCTCAAACGTATTGTATTTGGACTTGAGAGTGGCACACGTAGATTCTTATTAAGTAGCCTTGTAAAATTGTAAACTGAAGTAAAACCGTCAATAGGCATCAATGACCATTTTGAAATCTCATAAATGATAACACATTCATTCCTGCCCTTTACCTTCCCTTTCAGCTTGTCAGATCCTTACTTTCCACAGAGAAAGATGCTGGGTGAGATGTGGTCTCAGTCACACCATTTACCTTCATCTAAATCCTCTGAATCCAGCTGAAATATTCCTAAATCACATGAGATCAGAATGAGATCCAGTGTACACCAAATTTGACAGAAAGGAAGTTGAAATCCTACTAACACCTTAAAAATTCATATCGATTCAAGCTACTGTGTGGTTTCCAGACTTAATGTGTTTATAGCCCCAACAAAATCTACTTCCATGCATGTATTTATTTATTACACAAAGTATAGGCAGTCTCTAAAAGCAGAAAAAGTTTATTTGTTTATGTAAAAGAAAGCATATCCTGCAAATGCAGATGAACTTTGTAATCATATTTATCTCAGTATTAAAATTAAAAAGGTAGACCTGTCCTCCCCTTCATGTTTGAATTAAAATTTAAAACAATTTTTTAAATCCTTCCTTTAAAACCCCTAATGGAATGAAAGAAGTAAATCTGGTTGTGAATGCCATTATGAATTTCAGAGTCTATTCTTGGTGATGTAATTTGTATGCTGTATTTGAACAAACTGTCGTGCTAATGACATTCCTCAGTCTGGTGTCTTCAATAATAAGCAAACTGAGTTTTAAAATGTAGTTGACGGGATTTTTTCTCTCTCAGACACCCTATGAGGAAAAACAGAATTTCCCATTTACTTTCATGACCTCTGATTTAAAAGCAAAGATTGCACATTATTTACTACTGGATGATTTTCCTGAAATTTAATGAGGACTAAGTACAAATATGACAGAAGTAATTATCACAGTTTTATTCTGCACAGTCAGGGTCTCCTTGTGCTGTAATTGCAAGCCTTTCATTCAGCTGCCGATAGCAGAGTTATTATCATAGTACTTTATGTTATTTCAGAGAGGAGGGAAACAGATTTCTACCCTGCAAATTTATCCCAAGGACTCATTTTGCCTGGCCTTACACTACAGTGAAATTAAAGACCTATGGGAAGAATTTGGACTAAATCTTTCCTGATTCTCCTCACCCGTTCCCAGCTGCTGTGAGGCCACCAATCTAACCCCAGTTTTCACATCATATTGGAGAGAAAGGAGGTATTGAGGAGAGGTAGCACTTTTTAAAAGGAAGAAACATGTGGGCAGGTGGCCAGCTCATTGTTTAGCACGGGGATTTTTTTTTAAGGTGTGCTGCTGCACTCATTTAGACTTCAGTTAAGGTTGAGTGAGCCCCAGCTGGAGACTGGACCACTGACCCAGAAGCTGGAGATACCCAGTGACATGCACCCAACTGGCAGCTTCCCTTTCTGAAGCTCAGATATAATTACTTTATTTTACACTCTTCCTCCAC
Source organism: Pipra filicauda (assembly GCF_003945595.2). Taxonomy (NCBI): domain Eukaryota; kingdom Metazoa; phylum Chordata; class Aves; order Passeriformes; family Pipridae; genus Pipra; species Pipra filicauda. The sequence continues at coordinate 49,960 of NW_024104555.1, read as the reverse complement.
CAGACAGCTCACACACATGGGGAGGAAAAAGCCTCTTCCAGTCAGTTCAGCCTGTACTGATCCTGAGCTATTAAGGCCCATCTTGCAGCTCATCACAGTGCTCACTCCTCACCCAAGCGCTGCAATGCCAAATGCACCAGGAGCATCCCTGTGTTGATATGATAATTACCGAGGTTATTTAAGTGGAAAGACAGCAGTCTGAAGGAAAGAAATGGTAGGATTTTTGCAAGAGCAAGCGAAGGCAGATCAGTACTGTACTGGTACTCCACATCCACTGCACACTTACAAGGACACTGACTGAACGTGTGCCTGCTAACAGAAAAGATCTCAAATAGAGATCAGCAGTAATAGCACGTATAGCCAGCTCAGGCTGCAACAGCTGTACAACCACAGTAAATATTGCAGAATCAAGTGCCCAACACAATATTCCAGTAGGCAATTGAGGTGGAGAGGAACAGAGACTGAATCTCTCTGCCACTCCTATATTCTACCTCATTTTACAAAAACTATACCAGATTAACAAATATGTTTACACTCACCTGAAGATATTTAATTTTTTTTTTTTTTTAATTCAACGGTTTGCAGGGAATCTTTCCAAACCATGGGCTTGCAAAGCAGTGATTTCCTCCTGTCAACCTCCCACTGCATCACCTTCAGGAAACACATATTTTGATCTACTGCTTTCAAAATAGCAAAATGACTACTCAGTGAAATGGACTCACGTAACTATCTGCAGCACATCTTTCCTTGGAACAGCAGGTCTACACAAATGTCATCTGTGGCACTTCTCCCCAAACAGTAGGTTCTCTATCCTACCATTAAGAAAAAGAACTCAAGAATTTCTCTTGGTAATTTTCCTTGGTTATGTTACTGGGTACTTGTCTCAGTCTAATAAAACACTTGTGAACCCACTCTTCTCTGGGTATAGAAATATTTCTGCGAGAGATATTAACACAACCATAAGATTTTTTGCTTCGTCAGTGTGACTTGTTTTATTGAACAAAACTCTTGAGAGTGGGAAAGCGACAAAAAAAGAAATACCTTCTAACCCTGCAGAAGAAAATACCCTTATTAAGAGCTGGATAGAAAGGCAGCTTCTGTGTAAAAACACAAGAATTTAAGCTGTGGAAGCAGAGACCTTCTGCTTGCATTAGCTTCTGGCATCCTGGCAAAGCAAACCAGTTTTGTCAATGGGATGTCTTGGTCCTGTTTCTTCACCTCCAATACTACTTAATCTAATACTTTTCAGTGTAATTAAAGAAATAATTACACTATAATCCAGAATTACAATTGCAACAGGCATATACACACATGCGAGAATTTATCACTTCTCCAACCAAATCTGTACTAAAACTAGTTAAGCTGTGTCTATGCAGACTTTTGGGTAGGTTCAGTAGCCCATCTTGAGTTTTTGGTAAATCCCAGCATTTGTACAGCTGCAACCACTGAACCTAGCTTAGCACTGTCTACAGATGCTGTAAGTCCACTTTGACATCAAGCTGTAATCATGCGAATTACAACCAAGCTCTTACAAGAATAAGATATCTTCCAGTTATCCTCTCCCACTCCTGTGCTTCCCAAAAAAACCTCTCTGTTTCTACTACCAAATTAAGGCTTGACCAAACATAACTCACCAACTGTGTCCTGAAGACATGCAAACAGCACTGAAGCACTGGAGCTGGACCTCTGTGTATGACTTTACAGGCAGGATACACATTCCTTGGTGCACCAACTTACTGTGATCTGCTGATCCTGGTGCCAAATAGAGCTTGGTCTAGTCAGAGACATACCTAAAAGTAGTCCAGAAACTCTAATCTGTGCATGTACGTTCTTGTCCTCTAAAATTGGCAATCCCTGAATGTGCAGGTGCTTTGGTTTCCCATCTACTCTAAGCGAAAGACAACAAAATCCCAAAGATGTTTGTTGACTTCTGTGTATTTTCTAACTCTCAGAATATAGCATTTTGATATGTTGAAGGAATGAAGCTTTTGAACTCTGCTGAAAGTAAAGAAAACAGAGATCAGGGAACAGCTTTTATGTACTTGTGGGTTTTTTTAAGAAAAAAAGTATTGTTAACAACACTGGAAGTAAGCAGACTGTAATTTCATGCTGTTGCAAATTGTCAGCTGCCTTGCCCACACGAAGTCATTTAACTGGGGGAGTGACACTCCCCAGGAAAATGAGCCAGTAATGGCATATACAGCCCACTGCAGTGAGATCTAATTCTCCATCCTAAGTTCTTTTTCATAGTTTCCCTCTAATAACTTTAATTAGTGCCTAATTAACGTGACTAAAAAGCATAAAAAAAAGTGACTCCAATACTAGCAGTACCACAGAGGTCAAGGACACTGAGCCTTTTCCCCCCTTCACATAGATATCATGACACTTCCATTGAGATGGCATGACAGGGCAATGCTACTGGCACTATCATACCTATTTTGTGTCTACAAAGAGAGACCTTTTCTCCCTATCACCTTTCACAGACCAGAGAGGATTCAACTTACATAAGGTGGGAAATGGCAGCTTGGCCACACTGGAGTATCTGGATGCAAAAATTGGATTGACCTACTTTGCAGTTGGAATGATTATACAAGGGGTAAGGGATCTTGTTCTTGCTTTGAAAACAGCAAGCTCAGAGAATCAGAAGAGCTACAGAAACACCAGGTTGCTCATCAGTGGGTCACCAGAGAAAGAAAGGTAAGAGGAAATGTCACTTTCTGATGCAGAAGCTCAGAAGTCTGTGGAGCTCAGCTCTCCATGACTACAAAATCTATTCCTCCCATGGCTATAGCTAGTAGGGCAAAGCAAAAAAGAACAAGCTATTTTTACCTCCTTGGAGAAGGAAAAGCTCCACCAAGGGTATAGCATTGAATTTTATAATTCGTAAGTTAATAATATCAAGTACAGAAAACCTGACAGTATTACAAGGTAGAATGAGGACAATCTAATGACTTTGTTTTCTTAGTACATAAACTGAAAAGGTACTTATTTATTTATTTATTTCTCTTCAATTTGTAAGGACAGCCTGAAACAGAGTTGTGAGGTGCTCACAACCTGAGGTTGCACAATCTGAGCAGTGAGGTGCCTCAAGTGAGCATATTTTGGCAACAAGGAAAGACAGGAATCAACTATTTGGATTCTTTCTCATATGTTACCGTACTTACAATTGGACTAGCATTGATGTAGTCTGAATTGTCGTGGCTGCTTTCACCTTTCAGACATATCCTGGAATGGTCATCTGCAAAGGAGAAAATAAGAGAAGAAAGTTTCTATACCAGTATTCTACCCATTATAAGTTACAACGTTAGATTAATGTGCATTTCAAGACCGGTAAATGGTAAGTATCAGAAAGGATATTTCCTTCTGATTCCCAGCCTAGCCATAGCATTGATACAGCCACAGCATCACAGTCTGACTCAGGAATGAAGCACTGGGATATTCCAGGGGCTCAGTATCAGAAAAGCCTGTCTTCCTGAGATGCACTGTGATGTGCTACAACCTCTCTTAATTAAAATGGGAATATGCGCTGTTCAGGGAATTTAAGATTTAAACTAGGCAAATCACTAAAAAATTCCCAGTATTACAGGAAACACTCCTGTGTTTTCAGGGTCATAAAAGAGGGAAGCTGACGGAACTTTGTCCACCTGGCTTCTCTACAGAATGAACAGCAGGAACACTGAAGTACAGTTGAGATATGCACAGTAAGTTAATCTGCCTTGATCAAAGACCAGTGCTGTGTGGTGCTCCACTAGTGACACGTGGAGACGATACGACTTGAAGATCAAATCCCAATCACAATTGCACTTAAAGTACAACTGGAGCACACATAGATATCTTACACTGATGCTATTGTAGCTGGTTCAGACAAGACTAGTAAGGAAAACACCAGTTCTGGACATAGGAGACTTATGTTGTTTGCCCATCATCAAGATTATTTTATCACTTTTTAACTTGTAATTTTACTGGTGCTAGCTCAATTATATTTAAAGCTGGTACACCCCAAACTCTAGTCCTTTTCTTTTTTTAAATTTTTTTATTTCAGGACGTATATAATGGATGGGTTTTATTGGTCTATACTTAGACAGCGACAATGCAGATGTCTGCATCTCTTCCAATCATCTAGACTCACTTTCTGCTAAGAGAAAAGAAATATTTCTAGGTGATGAATCATTTCATCCTGATTTAGCTGTCTGAAACAGGCCAAACTGTACTCAAGAAATGCCATTTCCTTCCATTGACTAAAGAAAGAAAGACCAGACCACACTCAGATAATTTACGCGAGAGATGTCTAAGTCTTTACATAAGAATCTCAAACAGCTTGTACCTGATACATAACCAGCATGATTTATACTTCTCAGCAAACCTATTCCACACAGTATTTTGTGGGAAGAGGTTGTGGACCTGCCCTTTCTGTAACCCTCTACAGCTGAACATGGATACTGATGTTTTGAGAGGATCTTTCCACTGATTTTTCAAATAGACAAAATAAGAGTGTAGGAATACAGCCTGTCCCCTTTTGTACCTTGTCTAGTGGCCTGTGACACCACTCTTAACACCAGGATTCCAAGATGTTTTTTAAACTACGAAGTACCAGTCAATATTTTAATAAAGAAGAATAATAAATGAGTTATCAAATATTCTAAGTATCTCACAGGAGGTTAAGCTCATGCAACAGTAATGCCATGGCAGTTCAATATATGAGCAAGACAGAGGGATGCTTGTACAAGTGTTTACAGTCATTCAATCTCACCCAGCAATGTCAACAACATTCTCCTGGAATAAGATCAGTGATGAATAAGTCATGTCAAATGAATGAAGAGCCAGTCTTTACTATTCACATAAAATTATTTTCCCTGGTAAGGTTTCAACACAACAGAAGGATGAAGAAGATGAGAAAGGGAACATGTTCATGCACATTATTCACTTCCACCTCACTTTGGCACCATTGCACAAAAAATCCAAAATATAAAAATGAACTTTTGACACCTGAGATCTTGGGCTACTCAATATTTTTTACAGGAAGTTTTACAATGAGCATTGTCACAGAATGCCTGAAGAATTACAGCTCTGAAACCTTTTGTCTTTGCAGAAGGAATGCAGGTTACATGCAGCAAATGTGGTCTCTCACATACCTTAAACTAAGCAAGCACTCAGGATAAGCCTCATTCACTGGACAGCAAAAGTGTTTGAACTAATCACCAAAGAAAACATGTGAAATGTTTTCAAATGGATGAGGGAGAAAAAGCAGACAGTGATCCATGAGTTTTTAGCAAACAGACACAGGGTGACTCTCCAATAAAAGTCAGGAGTCAGATAAGTAACTTCAGGATTTTTCTTTTTAAAACAAAATGTTTTATCCGGACCCTCTGAATAATGCCATGTCATTATTCTGCTGTCTTGGAGGGTTTATCAGAGGGTGAGACTTGTTAAGGCTTTGGTAGTGAAAAGGTGGTGAGACTATATTTGCACTTAGAAAAAAAAAGTGTGCAAAAAAGGTTGTACATGTGTTTTCCGCATATATCAAGAGTTTGCACCCATGTGTGCTTCAGTTGCAGCATCAAGCATTCATATTGACAATGAACAGATTGTGCTTGTCTATGCCTGTTATCACCTCAAAGCTTCTAGGAACTTGCATAATAGATCTTCAGAAACAGGCAGGGAAAGAAGAAAAGGAAAAAAAAACCGCAACAGAATACCACGGACACCAGAACGTTATGATAACAATGAGCGACTACAGGGAAAATCACCAAAGTGATTTTTTTTTTTTTGTAAACTGTATATTGATTATGCTGGAAGCAAGGAAAGAGAATCAGGAGAAGTAGGAAGTAAAAGTAAGGACAGGCATGTCAAAAAAAGGAAGATATGTAAGATCAATCTAAAAAGTGAGAAAGATGAATGAAGAAACAGGAGAGGAGAGGGATGGTAATAAGGCAGTGAGAGAAAAGACAAATGCTGTTACTAGGTAGTGCAATCTGGCCAAGCTACAACTCATCATCATTTTAAGTATCTACAATAGCTGCTGCTGAGTGCTGAACTACTTTGCATTTGCTATTGCTCCAGCCAAGCCACAGCTGAAAGAAAAGCAAAATATGTAGATGGATATATGTGGCAGAGAGAGGCTTCCTAAATAAGATGGCTAGACTAACCTGTGGTTGTGGAAAAATATAGCACAATGTTGTATTTTATACACATATAAAATATAAATTATAAAATATAAAGGATAGAGGATAAAGTACATAATATAAGCAGACACACATGAGTTTACAGTATATAAAAATTCAATTTATAGACTAAAAAAATCTAAGTTTTGGCATCTATATACAGATATCTTCATGTGAAGTGGTTACACTTAATGGAGCTCTATTTAGTTGGCTAAACATGAAGATGTAATGTTTGAGAGACTGTAAAGTAGACGAGACATTGCACAAGGATAACAGATACGACACAAGACCTAAAGACTTGTACCCTCTTGAACCAGCATCTGTAGCTCACACAGGATGTACAGTGGCATCCTAGAGCTATTTCACTGTAAACTAAACACCAACTTTTGGCCATTGCAGAGTTCTCTTGATGTCACTGAACTAACTGGTTCTTCACTGGTGGTATCAGGTGCTTTGACACCTGGCTCATGTGGAGGCAGCTACACAGAGACTTAAATTTAGGCATCCTAATCTACGATTTCACTGACTCATGCCCAGAGAACTTGATTTCAATGCTTGTGTGTGGGTTTCTAGTGGTACCTGAGGTGTTTTAAGGACACTCAGGCTAGCAGCTAGGAGAGGCACAGGCTTCTCACAGAGCTTGTGTTATAGCTGCTAGTTCTGCCTGGGTACCTTGAATACTTTAGGCATCTCAAATGGCACTGGATTCCTCTGTCTAAACTTAATGAAGATCTATCATTTCTGTTATTAGATGGGGATTGAAAGCTTGGAAAAGTAAGACTCACATCTTCCCTCTGTCTTCTGTTTCCTTTTAATCAGATACTTCTGAAGGAACAGAATCAACAAAAAAAAGGCTAAAAACAAGGAATATGGACAACTCTGGATTGCGTGAACCCAGGCAACAGAGATCAGGGCAAATCTTACAACTATCAACCTGGCACATTCTGCCTGGACCATCATTCTCTTCCTTATAGATTTAGACTGATTTTTTTCCATACAAAGCACTGTATAGAACTGCACTGAAGTAAGAAAGGGAAGAACTGCCAAGGAGCAAAAGTGGAGCAGTTTGAAGACTATGAAGAATCATAATCTGTTGATTATCATTATTTTGCCTATAGATGATCAGCACAAAATGGAACTTTTCTTGGCTCTGAACTGAAATCAAGTTCATTTATTTCAGAGCACTATTCGTACATCCATTCCTGACACAGATAATGAACCAACCCGGAGGAGGTGCCCTCTGTTCAGGTGTTCCATCTTTGGTGCACAACTCCTGGCTGTGCTCTAAAAAGCACACAAGCCTCAGAGCTGGGTGCATGTTCTGCCCACAAATGCTTTGCTCTCCTTTGTAGGAAAGCCAAACACAGAGATAAGCAGGTTGCTTTAATATCCACCATGACCCATGGACACAGCTACAGTGGGCAGCTTTTGATAGATGTTCACTACAAAAACTTGTTTGCCAAATGCTTTAAACACCTGTATATATTTATGGGGTACATACATCAAAACATACAGTATTGACCCTATTGAGATGGGTTTGTTTTGCAGAGATGCAAAAAGAGAAAAGAAATTCTGGAAAGCTTTTTTTGGGCTGCTCATATATTACTACAGAAAAAAAGGTATCACTAAATTATAGTACTAAATATAAACATTGACTGCCCTAAATTATAGCAATCTGCTTGTTGATTGGATAGAAGGATACAGTTTTGTTAATCTAGAAGGTACAGTTTATTCGAATTGTTACAATTTTTTTAACTAGTAATTAATTAAGTGCAGTGTCAAGGTGTTCTGTAATCAAGTATTTTAAAAGCTGTTTGTAAATAGAGAAGATAGGTATAAGAGCAAGCTATGATAAAATTGTGATAATGTTAATCTAGAAATTAAATCGGTTATATAATCAGTAAAAAATAACACTGTATTATTTTAAGACTGGTTAAGAAAGGAAAATGAAAAGCAAATACAACATGATATTAAAGCTTCTTTGAGGCCTTCCTAAGATGAAATCTTCTACATGAATTGGCAATCTTGTTCTACCTTGACAAGGTGATTATTAATATGAAAGGGGTAAGGACACACTAACAAGACATTACTCTGTGAGAATACATTGAATGTAGCGTAACAACTCTATAGCATATTAAAATCATATCAGGTTTGCTTCTTCATTTATTATGAAGCAAATCTATGACTTTTTTCTATAGTTTTAGTGCCTAACAAGGAAAAAAAAGTGGGCAAACTGGGCCTTCTCATCTCAGTCTAATCTTGTAGTCTAAAATAACCAGCTTATCAAAATTTAATATTGTTTAAATTCTATGCCACACTTTTCACTCATCAACAAAATAGTTTTAGGGATATAACACGACAGCTGTTTACCAGTGTGCAGCCACTTCAGAAAGTGAAGGCAGGTAATTTTGTGCAATTCAGTCAAAAAGGAAAATTCCCAGTGCACTAATAGTTGTAATAGAAGTTCCCACATTGTAGAAACAAAGTAAAAATAGCATTTTGCCTTTTAAATGTGCTAAAATACTTTTAACTAAAACTTCAGATGGATTGTGGTCACCCTGCCCATGTCCAGGTAGTATTGATTCAGTCTAGACACGGCAGCGGGAAGAAGAGGTGTAACAATACACCATGGAAGAAGCAATGGCAGAGAACTGAAGGCTGATCAGTGTAGGCTGATACATCCACATGGTACAACACGACGAAAAGAGACAGACTATCTTAGCTCTGAAAATACTTCAGCTCTCTGGTGTTGCATGACATTGAGGTGCTGAAGCACGTCTAAAGGGCACCGAGGCTGGTGAAGGGTCTGGACCACAAGTCCTATGAGGAGCAGCTGAGGGAGCTGGGGAGTCTTTATCCTGGAGAAAAAGAGGCTCAGGGGAGACCCCATCACTCTCCACAATTACCTGAGAGGAGGTTGTAGCATGGTGGGGGTCGGTTTCTCTTCCCAAGGAACCAGTGACAGGACAAGAGGAAATGGACTCAAACAGTGCCAGGGGAGGTTTAGATTGGATATTAGGGAAAACTTCTTCACCAAAAGAGTGAAAGCATTGGAATAGGCTTGAGTCACCATCTCTGGAGGTATTTAAAAGATGTGTAGATGTCACACTCAGGGACATGGTTTAGTGGTGGACTTGGTAGTGCTGGGATAATGGTTGAACTCGACGATCTTAGAGGTCTTTTCCAACCTAAATGATTCTTTGACACCCAAGTAAAAATCTTTGCTCTTTAGCACTATTACAGTCATGTTACTTCTGGATTTAGAGGTAGACAAGTCTAGTCTGAAGGTTTCTATCTTAGTTCATTGTATCATGCAGACACAGTTTCTACATCAGTCAAATAATCAGCACCAATTTCTGGCAACACTTGTAGCTGCCATGCTGCCTCCAAGGCAGCAACCAAAACCAATCTGGCTTAATTTATGAGCAGGGACTTGAAATAGCTTAAGATGGTCTGACTGTAAGTCCATATTGAATAGAACACTTTAAGAGGGAGGATTAACTTGGATCAATACCAATTTTCATGGAGCAATTTTCACTTCCTGTCATGTTGGTTAAATTCTGCTCTTTCAGGATGGAAAAGAGCACAGAAGTCTTGCATTCCTTTAATTAATTTAACTTTCATGGTGACTTCTTTAGAACTTCTCAACAGACCTGATCCCAAAACACATGGAAGTCAGCAAACTGATGCTGTTACCTCAAAAGGCTTCTGACCAGCACCTTATTTACTCAGAAGAATTAATGTTGCCAAACTACTGTACTCCTCTCCTGAGGAGCAAAGTATTGCAGAAAGAGACACTACATAAACAAAAGAACCAAACCCTGCTGAAGCAAATATGCAAGGACTTACGGGCTCAGTTAAATTATTACATACTTCCAAAGAATCTTCACTCTAAATCTGGCTATGACATTTACTTAATGTGTTACCTGTCATTTCCCCATTTCTAAAGGAGGAATAGTAATTATTCAAGGTTCTCTTAGTGAAAATTAATGTTTTCAGGGCACTTTAAAAATTAAAATAGATACATATGTTTGCCAAGCTATCCAGCTGGATTGTGGGCACACTGATTGAGAGCATTTTGGTTGCTGTGGACTGTGCATGTATTCTCAGTTTCATTTTTGTTTCATTGGTTGCTTAATAAAATGTGTGCCCATAGATTACCAATGTAATCTATGAGATACATATATTTGCATAGGAAAAATATGTTACTTTTATTTCAAGCTCAGAAGGTGGCTGCTTACAGGAAAGAACAGGTTCTAGGAATATAAACATGGGTTCTTTTTTTTTTTTTTCCCTTTTTCTCTTTTTATCCTAAGCCTTGCAGAGAGAAGCCAGTTTGCAAGCTTATCCACTGAAGTCTAAAGGGGCTCTTTCAGTACAGCTGAGTATCTGATAAACAGATGATCTAGCTCTGACTATAGACTGCTGGTATTACTGTTGGATGGACATGATACCAACTTGTCTAAACACATGCCAAACTTCTTTCTGTTGAATGGCTACAGATGCCACTCTTGTATAGAAAGTATATTTCAGCATTGAAAAGCACCCTGGCTATGGGATTTCATGAGACAGCACAGCTGCAGCAGCAGTGTTATGTGGCATAGTTGTGCATTTTAGTAACATATATGCAACTTTTAAGGAGATAAACATGATCTGATAGGACAACAGGACATATCTGTAGCCTCATCTTTGTAGTGCACATAGAAGCTGCTCTGCATTCTGTTTGCCTGCCATCTGCAGCTTTCAAACCACTGTGCAAAGGGTATTCGGAAAAGTGTCAAGAGCTTAAAACGCTATCATCTGAATGAAAGTGTACATACACGGTACCACAGCCTGGGAGCGGTTCTTCGGGATATTTTCCTCCTGCTGTGCAATGGTGGTGTCGCTGGGTTCGGCCTGATAAGCACACAGAGCTTCCCACTCTTTCTCCAGACGATTCTTGTTTTTCAGGTGATCTTCCATGTAGGACTGGAATTAAAAGAATACTGCATTAAGCATTTACTTAGCTAGGCTCAAAAGCTAAGCTAAAAGGATGTTTCTCAAGATGGAAAGCACGGGAATTCTAAGCTTTGGAGTAAAAAAAAAAACACCCTCAGTTTGATGGCTAATTTATTCACTTCAGGGATTTAACTTCAAGCTTATTTGTGCTATACAGAATGAGAATGCTAAAATGTCCCAGTGCTAACAGAGAGGAAATGTGTGAAACACCCAGTTACTGAGCTTCAGGAGGAAAGTGTTTCTTCTTCAATACTTAGAAAACATAAGCACAACCATCTCTTTCATCAGGTAGTGGAAAAGAAACAAAACTCCATTGACAAAAATTACTACAAACAACAGCTCCTGTAAAACCAAAGGCTTTTAAAACTAAAGTTCAAGTACATATGCAAGTAACAACAATGATAGAGCTGTCAAAGAGAATTAAAAAATAGCCAAGCAGAAGTGTCATGGTTCAAGCACTGGGTCATCAGAAACATTCTACATATGGACTGGCACAGAGAGGGCCTAGAACTAAGGTGTTGTTAATTAATATTAATATGTGTAGTTAAAGATTTTACATTGCATTCAGCTTAATCTGTTAGGAAAGCATCACCAAAGAAAACTGTCTGTCTGTGGCAGGAATGATGGTCCATCAAAGCATATTGGTACAAGTCTTAAGCTTTTGCAGATCTCCCAGGGCTAGAGATCCAGTCCAGCAGTGGATCAGGAATTCAGTTCCAAAGATTTGTGGAAAGTGAACCAAACCCCTATTCCTTCACCCTATGGACCTGAAAAATCATCCAAGTAGGTGGGGGGAAGAGCAGAAAGGAAAAAGGGTGAGGAAAAATAGAAATCTTCCACTCCCTTAAACATGAGAATTAAGAAAATTATCACCTGGTACCGTAAGTCTACTTACGGTAGACTTCTTCTCCTACAGCCATCTTCTCCTACAGCAACAACAGAACCATCTCACATTACACACAGTTCATATTTGTAAATTAAACTCCATACTACCTTTACAAGGTAGATGTTAACGGACTTTAGGAGATAGACTCAGGGTCTGGACAGGGGTTGAGAGGTCAAGAGTAGAGCTGTGTGTGCTTCTGACCCAAACATCGGTCACAGTGATTCCTGCTGGAGCCCTCAATAATACAGCCCAGCCAGTAACAAACCTTGTCTAGAAATACCTCCTGTAAAGGATTTACTGTAAAGTATAGAAAGCAGTTTAATTGCTTAGAAAACCTTTTTCCTAGACAATCTCTGTTATGTCAAATTGTTCTTTCCAAACATGCTCTGAAGAAGAAAGGCTCTCGTGCCCTCTCAACAGGTTTAGCAGAAGGTGCAGAAAACTTGCAGCTTCTCCTCTGCCAAACATGAGCTGCGCACTGTGCTTCCCACCTGGTCAGCAAGGCAGGATATTGCTCTCTCATGCAGCTTGAACAGTTTTTTGATTACAGAAGAGATCCTGACACACAGTTTGTTTTGTGCAGTTTGTCGGGGACCTGCGTCTTTACACAAGATTTGTAAATCAAACCTGGTACTGAAAAGCAATTCAAGAAGCGATGCTTCCAGAAGGTACATCTTTAAGGACACAGAAGGATATTGCATTAGAAGAAAGGTTTCTAAAGGAGGTAAAGAATAGTGGTGGCCTAGATACAATCAAAACACCTACTGTGTGATTGCTTCTTTTTTATAATGAAGGAAACGCATTACGGTGGACAGAGCTGTGACCTTACGAATGGGGAGCTGGGAGAGGTGTGTGGCCCTGCCATGTGGGTCAGCTAATGTGTTACCAGACTCAACTTGCAAGTTAACAGGAGGAAACCATACTCTGATAGTTTGCTTCTCCTTGCCAAAAGGCTGTTGCTACTGGGGAAAAGAGGAAGGCTAAAGATCCTGTTCTATTCTCCCAGTGATTCTGTGCCTGGTTATGTATACTGAACATCATAAAAAAAATAGATAATCCCTTCTGAGCAGAGACTTGTTGGTATATAGGATTTTTTATGAGACAAAGGGAAAAAAATAGCAAAATCTTACAATACCACAGAGCCAATAGTCTTGGCTCCAGAGCAGCTGTTTAGCATGCAGTAGAGATCAGGCAGTCAAGGACCAGCCCGTAGCATCTTCCCACTTTAGACCACAGTTTTATAATGTGATTCATTTTGACATGCCTATCACCAATGTCCCATAGACTTCAGGGACATTTTATGCAGATATACAGATCTGCCAACACTGAGTCTCTCCAAAATACTGTGAGATCCACGAAGCTGTAGCAAAAAGACCGTGAACATTTTATTCCTAAGGCAGGGCTATATGTAGCAAAAGGCTTCCTGTTAACTCCAACTTGTCTCTTTGATGATTTCAAGGATTGTATTTTAAAAAGAAATTTTATTTTCCTTTTTAAATCATCAAATATGACACAGTTAAGGTAATTTGACTGCTTTTAGTGCACATGAACTTTTAAATAAACTCACCTATTTTTAAAAGTTTTTACTTTTACCTTCATTTTCCAGGTAATTCTGAGTGTAAAGAGAAATGAATCTTCAAATGAAAATACACTGCAGTCTTTACTTTAACCAGACAACCATTTTTTGAGTAGTTTCAATATCTACATCACACATATCAGATTCACAGGGCACTTTCCTGACAGACCTCGAAAAAGTGTTTGACTATTTGAACAGACCCATGGAAGGCTCTGTACAATACGAACATCTGCTTTACGCACATTTTTAAAAGCTACTGAGAAAGAAGCTTGCTTTAAAACATTCAGGAGCCAGACAATTCCCTCAGAGTTAAGTAATCTTTCATTTACAGTCCTTCAGAGCCCCTACGCTCATCCCCATTTTGCTAAACAGAAGCTTAGTGATTTTGAAACACTCTCTTGGGAGTGCTGGATGTACATTAAATTGAGTGGAACTTCTGATATTTTAGAGATTGTATGTCTACTCAAATCCACTCCTTAATTAGGATGTTTTGATGAGACATTCTGCAGTGTTTGCCTGGTACAAAAGAAATTCATTACCAACATGTCAAACACGCACATGATTGTCCTTGTCTCAGAGCAGCAGGTAAAATAAATAGAGGTTGTCACAACTGTTATTGTAACGCTCCTCAAGCCTGCTGAAAAAGTAGAGGTCTAGTCTCACCAATATGTCCACATCAAGGCAAGTCCTGCAATCCAAAGTATATTATTTAAACTAACACTGATTGCTTGGACAGCTCCAAAGTGCCTTAAATACCATTGTCTTAATTTTCCTTCCACAGGTCCTCACCTGCCAGGACAATTGGTAGCCCAGTTCATACTTTCTCGTGTACAGGCAGATGAGATATTCTTGCTACCAAACATGACACAGGGATAAGGAGGATGTGCCAATGTTATGTGGAGAGACCGGATGTGTTGTGATATCTATTATTACTGTGTGAGACATGCCAGCTGTAAGGCAAAAGATGAGCTTTCAGCCAGGGGATGAAAAGCTGTCCCAGGGACAATGAATCTTTGGCCAAGAGAGATGGTGCCAGTGGCAAATATTAAGACAGATTCCGTGTGCTTGAACAAGGACACAAAGACAGAACACAGCAGCCTGCCTTGGCTTTGGTAGAACTTCCAGTGTGCTTGGTTGATGTTGTAATATGGGGTCAAACTGCTTTGTTTTTCTTTACTTTTTTCATTATTGTTTTCTTTTTTCAAGGGCCATCCAGTACGGGCTCTGGGAGTAAATGACGTTAAAAATGTAACCATTAAATTCTAATTGTCTGGTCAATCTCTAAATCATAGAATCACAGAATCATTTAGGTTGGAAAAGTCTCTAAGATCATTGAGTCCAACTTTTAACCCAACACTGCCAAGTCCACCACTAAACAACGTCCCTACGCACCACATGTACATGTCTTTTAAATACCTCCAGGGATGGTGACTCCACCAGTGCCCTGAGCAGCCTGTTACAGTGCTTGACAACCCTTCTAGTGAAGAAATTTTCCCTAATATCACAGAATGACAGAATATGCCTAGTTGAAGGGACCCACAAGGATTATCACGTCCAACTCCTGACCCTGCACAGGACAATCCCCAAGATGACTCACTGAGAGTATCATCCAAACTCTTCTTGAACTCTGGCAGGCTTGGTGCTGTGATAATTTCTCCGGGGAGCCTGTTCCAGTGCCCAGCCACCCTCTGGGTGAAGAACCTTTTCCTAACATCTGACCTAAACCTCCCCTGGCACAACTTCAGGCCATTCCCTTGGGTCCTGTCACTGGTCACCACAGAGAAGGGATCCCCTGGCACAACTTGAGGCCATTTTCTCTTGTCCTATCACCTGTTACTTGGGAGAAGAGACCAAATACCTTCTTGAGAGATAGTATGGTTTGCATCTGTTAAGATATTAATTTTAAATATAAATGCCTATTTTATTAGCTGATGTTCGGTTATTACAATTATTTTTGACTGCATAATTCCAGTATTCATTCATTCATGGCTAGGCTTCGTGAACGAAGATTTGGGAAGGCTCTATCCACATTTGCTACAGATAATTCCAGTATGGTACTTGATTAAACACCCTTTTTCATGACTAAGGATGCCTCTTTCAATGAAAAGATGTGAAACTCTTCAATTGACACACCTTGACAGGCCTAATCGAATTTCAAATGTCAGCTGAAGAAATAGATGCAAAATTATCTTAATGCTTGAGAACAGTTACCACTCGAATCCACATCATTCACCTGACAGTGCAGGAGCCAAAGCTTTGCATTGTTCTGTCCCGGGACACCCCAGCATTCTTGCTGTTCTGCTTTAACTCCTTGGTCTTCAGTACACATTGCATTGACTATATATGAGAAATACTTTTCTGCATAAATCTAATTTACTTTCAACATTGTACACAGTTTTCTTCTTCCTTTTCCTGGCTTAATACCTCATCATCAGTGGCTTCACAGTTAATTTCTCTGTTCCCTTTCATGTTACTCACAGTGCTCTCTTTAGAGACAGAAGAAGCCTACCCGATTAGCTATTTCCAGGCCTTCAAATAATGTTGTTTCTCGTACTAAGAAACTTTCTAACATTTGGCTGCCCTGTATCTAAAGTAGAAGCCTAAAACACAGTTTGTTACTAGTTCTTGAGACTCTAAATGAACTATACATTGTATTCCTGGAAACGTCCAAATATTTTCAATAAGGAATACTCCTCCTCATTTGAGATGGCTTTTTCATAGGGATGTCAACAAAACTGCTTTTCTATTGCAAACTTAATTTGCTACACATTTTCACCCATCCATTTATTTCAGCCTCAGTCTGCTTGTTCAGAATATTGCTGCTCTGTATAAATTTTGCTTGTATATATTTTAGTGTCTTCACAGATCATGGATTAATGGATCTATGAAAATTATAGATATCTCTTCTTGTGACTTTTCTTCAAAGATAATTTAACTTTATTTGTTGTATGTGTTTTCAGGTCTAATCTTTTCAAACTTTTGAATTACTCCTCTATCACTGTGTCTGTACAGAACTTTAGACTGTGATATCACTTGTAAAAGCCATTGTCACTTCCATTCACGTCCACTTCATTATTTAAAAAGTTAAGTATAACTGGAGCTAACAGCAATTCCTGTACTCAGCCAGATACTCCCATACATAGCTTTTGATCATTACTTTTTGTATGTCACCCTTTAGCCCCATTTCAATCCACATAATTGTCCTCTAAAAAATTGACATTAATTTTTCAAGACTATACTAAAATCTACACGTATTACATCTGTTGTTTTCACTTCATCTACTGGTTTTGTAGTTTTAGTTAAATAAAAAGCAATTAAGTTTGTCCAGGCAAAATTTATTCTTTGTAGAATTATGCATATTCTTACTCATTGTTCAGCTATCCAATGGAAAGGATGAAGGAGATTAGCAAATGCACAAAGGAAAGACTCCAGCCTTCCCCATCCTTTTCAATGACACTCTTACACTTATCTTCCTTTTATACCCTTGAAAAATCTCCTGCTAGATAATCAGCAATTCCTTTTCTAATCTGTGCTCCATTATTTTCCAGGTTTGGAGTTTGGACTCAGGAAACAGCAATAGAAAGGTTCATTTCTTTTCTCCTCTTTCCTGCTCCCCACTCTTCTTTTATAAAATTATTACTTTATTCTTCTATTTTGGTGCACCCACACTTGTCCAGATCTGATCAAATAAAGCTCCCTGAGATCAATGTCATTATTAGAACTCTGAGCCATGTTCAGATCATGCAGAGCACCAAATTTTTTTCACTTTTTAAACATTTCTCATCTCCCAGCACCATTTCATGGTAATACTGAAGTTACTTTGGACTCGTGTTTGCAGAAGGTCAGTCTTTCTCTCTGAACTTCCGTGTTGTTCTTGCAGAGACCAAAGTCTGGGAGCTCATCACGTGTTTCCATGAGGAATGCTTTCAGTGGTGCTGAAACATGGGAGCAGAGCCAAACTGTGCTCATGCTTCCCTACCTTTTTTCCTGACAAAGCAGACCTCAAATAAATAGAGGATGCACTATCTCACCCAATTTCTGTCTTTTGACCAACTAACACATTAACAAAATCAGTTTTCTCCAACCAACTCACAATAATGCAGAACCTGTAGTTGTTATTAAGACCAGCTTCATCTCTGAAGCATCTCTCCATAACTGTTAGAAACACTAGCTTTAGTCCTAACATCGCTCATCAGGTTTTCAATATTAACTGCAGATAAATGTGACTTTATTGGACTAGTTATATTGAGCTTATATAGACATATAAAATTGTTGTCAGTATCTCACAAAACCTCTGTCTGGAAGAAGTCTCAGTAAATTAACATCTGGCTATAAAGTCTCACATGCTTTCAATCCTAGGGAGTGTTCTGCATACACTACTTTAATGGAACCTGGATTTCATCATCTGATTGGTCAGACATTTCAGGTTCCTTTCTCTTTTCTGACTTGTCCTGTGCCATCCCAGATCTCCTATCTACAGTAACCACAAATGAAAAACTCTAGGAAATAAAAACTTGGGAATTTGAATTTCCTCTTTATAAAATACACCAATAAACTATTTTTTCTCCTTGTGCTTGCAGCAATATTACTACCATGATGTGTTTCGATATAATTTTTCTTGTATTTCTCAGTACCTGATTACACCAGTGAAAAGATTAGTTTTGAAGCTTTGTTATGTACTGGAAAATACTATGGAGCTCTACATGTAATTCGGCATAAAACACTACTAATGTACATACTATCATAGGTGATGAAGGAAAACTGAAAAAAAAAACCCCAAAGACAGAGGGAGGGAATTCACTGACAAAGAAACCATTCAGTGTGGTTGAGAATAATATCCCTTAGATTGCTTCGAGTAGGTTGTATTACTCGGAAGTAAATTAACTTCCATGGTAATATCAGCCAACAATAAAAAATGACATTCCATAGTTTTAGTTTCATATTTTTAGATGTAAAGCTTATCATAAACAACTAAGCATGCACACAGAGAGCAGTCGTGCTTTAAGCATGCCATCTAAAATAATTTGAGATTATTGTCCTTGGTTTGCTACAGAAGTGTCATCTTTGCATGGTCAGTGTAAGGCTTTATCTACCAGACTAGACCAGAGTGTAACTTTTGCCAAGAATGACTGTAATTCACAAGTACATTAGATGGTAACCTATGTTCTGTTTACTTAAATTAATGTACCCTTGATGTAGCGTATATCACCGTCTCTCCCTCTCTTAATGCTCTGATAATAGAGTTTTGTAACTTGTAAAAGGATTACTTCAATCCAATCAGCAGGTGCTGGGATCAGTGTGTGTCACACAAACCCTTGCTAATCCCTTTTCTTACAGCTCCCAGCTGCCAAAGGTGCTCAGTGAAATCCCAGTGAAATGGCTGGATACAACCTGGTGTGGACTGATGCAGGTTTTCATCTCCGGAGGAAATCTCGGAAAGTACATGTGATGCTTTTGAATTCACTGCTTCCATTTTTGCAACTTTTTGTTTCAGCTGGAATGATGGAGGCAGGTATGCTTTTGAAAGGAAATGTAGCTAAGAAATTAAATATAAAAAAAATGCAATGCCTAATTATGAAATATTTACTCTACCTGGATTTCTAAATATAGCAGAAGATAAATTCACTGTACAAAGAATCCCTTCTCAAGGATTACCAGTTACTTAATGGTGTCTTTTAGGTCTTAAAATGCAACCACTCTCAACTCCTCCTCCTTACCCTCTTTCTTGAAATCTAAATTATGCCTATGAAGTTTCACCCCTGCAATTACTTTGCTTTAAATAAACCTCAACAAAAAAGAGAAGATGATTACCATAAAAGGAATATAATATGCTCCCTTATTATATTTCTATGGCTCCTTCTGTCCAACTGTCTGAAAGTACTCACATTACTTCTGCAGGGGAGGCAAGTATCATTGCTGCTTCACAGATGGGAAATGAAAGGCCAGAAACACCAAATGAATTTCCCAGGGTCACAGAATATGCTCCTAAAACACTCATTTTGCAGGAATATTCTTGACTGTTTTTTCCCTATCCCATGATCAAGTTTATAGACGTGGTTGAAAGTCAGGCAACTTTAATGAATCCATATCTGACAACATTTTTGAAATTAGGGTATACCAAATGTTCTGTGATGGAATTAGAACAGGTTTTATCTTGGGGTTTTGTTTAGAAGTACAGGGTTTAAGTTGCTGTTGAGTAGAGGAATTTAATTTATGCACATGTTGAATGTTGCTTATTCAAAGACATACCAAACTAAATCATAAAGATTTAAAAGATGAATTATCCAGAATCAATTTCTAAACTTTCTATACTTATAATAGATTTCACAATAAAAATCTGAAATAATAAATAGCCTTCAAATAAAGGAGGAATATTACTTCAATAAATGGAAGGCTAAACCTCTTAGCCAAATACTGTTATTTCACAGCATGGGATATGTTGTGACATTTCTTAAAAGCAAAAATAAATCCAAAACAAAAAAAAAACAAAAAACAATCCAAAACTCCTCATTAAAGACAGCTCTGCAGTATAGGAACTGGAGCCAAGGAGAGTGTCAGCTGAATTCATCAACTGAGACATTTTGGGAAGCGCTTCTGGTAGCTTTGCTAAAATGTAAAAGCACAAGATACGCAGTTGAATAAAACCCAGCAGAAAAACTGTACAAAAATGTACAAATCAAGTCCTCTGACTCTTTGTGATAAATATTGACACCCAATTCCATTCTCACAGGAAACTATTATTTACTTATTACACATTAAATCTATTTTTCAGATGGTCCTTTCTTCTCACTTCATTTTTTTACTAATGTTTTGAACATCCTACCGCAACTCAAGACATATTTCTGATTCATTTACATGCCTGTTGTATGTCTGAAATGAAAACTTTAAAAATATATTACTGTACACTAATTACCTAGCTTAAAACACAAAACTAAATTCCCTGGCTTCTTCCTCTCCTAGACCTGCTAACTCAATTAAGCATCTAAATTTGGGTTCCCTGTTGGATACTGTATTTTCAAATTTAGATTTTAATGAATTAAAGTCTGTGGTTTTTTTCAGAGCACTTGTATAGTCTTCATTTACTATATATATAAAAATTTCCAAGAGATAAATAAAGAAATCTGAAAACATCATGTTTAAAAATAATCTTCTCTTCGAGCGTGGTCATGTTCTTCAGAGATAATGAGACCAGTAAAATCCAGGCAACCATGACCATGTACATCCAAGTGATACAGCACACAATGTGATTTATATATAGTCTAGCAAATTATGCCTCTGTTAGACACTGGCCATCTTGAGGGGAGAAAGGAAAATATTATTTTTACAAACATAACATGCCTGCTAGAGCAAAGGGATAATCAGTAATACTCTTACTACTACTCTTAAACTTGTGAATAAAAGTGAAAAGGTGCTTCTCCAGAAAGAAATAATAACTCATAAAGGAAAACCCCTTTGCTTTTCAGTGTGGGGTTTGGGGCTTTTTGGGGGGTGGGGGCAGTGGGGGTGCATATCAAATCAATAGAGTTTATACAGAAACACACACATAGGTTTGTGGAAATTAGAGAACATGCAAAATGAAATCCCAGAAGTCTTGCAATTCATGCTACACCCATAGCCCAGTGGTAGAATATGCATATAAGCACAAGTGACCATATGGTCACCCATGAGAAAAAGCAGGGACAGAACAGACTGGATAATCAGCCTTTTCCTAAGAAAACTCCCCTAACAGTTAGAGACAGGAAACTTCAAACCCCACAAACATCTTCACTGATCAAGTCCTTGTACTCAGGACCATTTTGGAACCGTGTCCCCTACCTAGGAAGTTCCATGTTTGCCCTCTGCAAACCATAGAGAATAAACCCAATTAGTGTAACTGCCAGTTACATGGATGCAGAGCAAACCCAGTGGAACAGTAAAAACAAAGAGCTTGACTTAAAAGACAGCTCAGAAAGCAGGTTGGATATTTATTTTTTAATGGTTGGACTTGATATTGGAGGACTCTTCCAACCCAAATGATTTTATGACTCTATGACAAAAAGCCCTGAAGAAACTCTTTTTTCACAGAAGTACTTTCAGGACTTACTGGAGATGGCCGTGGGAGAAGACATGCCTGACTTCTGCCCTGTCCCTTCCATGTCACACTCACAGCCACGATGAGCCAACATGCAGTAGCAGAATAAGCAATGCTGGCCACGAGAAAGATGCAGTTGGTATCTACCCAGCTTCCAAATCTAGAGGAAGTGTCCCATTTTTTAGGTAACCTTTTATCTATGCACCATGGGATTTTCAACTGATGTTGGCCTAGCTCAGTGATTCTCAAATTCTCAAATATTTTTCTCATGAAAGCATTCAAAAGGGATTGTGAAGTGATGGCAGAAAAGCTTTAGAAATGCATAAGCTGAAGATATCCTGCCTACTCCTGGGACTCTTGGGTTTCCATGGAAGCCAGTAAAGGATAACACTTTAAAGAAGTTTGAGGAACACTGGTCTAATCCACAGATGAAAATATTTGAAGTGACAGAGGGCAAAATACGAATGAGGAAAAAAACAATGTAAAAGAGGACAGAAAAACAAACTAAGAACAGACTATAGAGGTCAACAAAGAAGTGAAATGATGAAAGAAGACACTATACTGCAAAGGAAGAAAGTCACAAAAACAAAACCCAGAACACAGCAAATTAGGAAAACACTGTGGGAAGAAGCAAATTGTGGTCATAGCTGATAATTCTCAACATTTCCTCGCATATACTTTATTTTCCTTCAAATGCTGAATAAGGAGAATACATTGAGAGAATGACAGTAGTAGTTCTGAGTAGACAGTAAAAGTACAGCTTGTTAAACAGAAAGAAAAAGAAAAATAAAGAACCTAAAATTCAGTGTATGTGTCTGATTGCTAAGGATCTAGCAGACTATGCATATATTCTTAAAGAAAACTGTTATCAATTCAGAAGAGACCCAAGGAACATGTGGATGGTACCCCTTTTCTGTCATAGAGGTTATTTACTACAGACTGCACATCCTCAGTTTGGTTTTCACAAGCTTTTCCAATGTGTAGTAAATATCTTTCAGTAAAGTCTCCAAATATGCAATATTTTGCTCTTAGATGAGGCCAAAACTAAACTCATAGAACGAAATCTGAAAAACTCGGGTGCAGAACTCCTTTATACTTTCATGTCCTACTTTCATGTCTTAAAAAAAGACTAACGAGTGACAAAAAAGGGCAAAAACATTACTCTTCGATAGAACCCTTTTTCCATTAAAGCCAATATGATTAGTTGTGAGAGCACAGCACTGGGACACGAGGGAATGCAGGTCTACTCCCAGCTCTGCTTCCTTGACCTTAGGTTAGTCTTGGTCAAGATGCTTCCCTGTCTGTGCCTGAGTTCCCTGGACTAAAGAGACAGGATAATGATATCGACCTTTAAAAAGAGTTTTGAACCTACTGATCAAAAGTGCTTTATGAGAGTTGCCTTATTATTATTTTGGTTACTGAAGTGAGTTGAAAGGATCCGGGTGACTTTAATCAAAATTTCTAATATCAGGCCCCAGAATGCCAGCTGAAGGACAAAGTTTGTGAAAATTCAGCTGTGAGGATATACAAAAGGTAAGTTGAAGGCTGGTGCATATCCTCAGGTACTGCAGGGTTTTCCTGTCTACAACAAAACTTCAAATGACACAAAAGTAATTTCTGGACTTCTAGAAAAGATAATATATTAGGTACCATTAGTATATTCACTACATTAACATCAATTAGACACTATTATGATGCTTTCAGTCAAACTGGTCTAATGCAAACACACATCAAAAGGTGAAAGGAGGCAATGATGAAAGAAGAAAGCACTTTTTTTTAACATGCCCACCTAAGCAGCAGTAAGACATCTCTCCTGCTGTGAGGCAGCACTGCCCTGGGGATCTTGTGTTGCTGCTTCTGGCTGGTGGCTGTGGTTAATAAATCCAACCCTTCCAGGTACCTTCCAGCTAAAGCAGTAGAAAAATAGCTGCATCAGAAATACTCCTGCATTTAGAAAAGCTTTGGGTTTGAATTCTGCATTAGCTTTGTCCTTGACAAATTCCATCTCTTCAGTCTACCCCAGATTACCCTCTTGCTGTCCCTGGTCTACATGGTTTGTTATGATTCTTACAGATTAAGAAGAATCCTTGATATCTTTGATCTAAAACATATTTATAACACATGCAAAACATGAGTTTATAATAAAAGTGCTTCTCTAGGTATCATTACCACTTGTTTAAGCTAAAAACCCTTTGATTTTGTCTGATGAATGAAGCGAAAATGCACTCTATGACACTTTATGCTACAACAGACTCTGTCTGCGAGACTGTTCCAAAGGAACATTGTAGGACTCCAGATAGAAGGTTAGTTATCTAACCTGTAATTTTCAGAGTGAACCCAATGAAGTTCGACATGGTTCACACAGAGGTAAAGCTTCGAGTAATCTCATGGTAGAGCAGGTACATAAAGGTTTGTTGTGTTGATGGTACTTCTATACACAGTCTATCTGCTCATGCAAATAATGTCTGAAAGCATTGAAATGATCTCTGTCTATTCTACTGGCAAAATTTGTCACTGGCAAAGACATGTGATATCTTTTCCATTAGCTTTTTTCTGTAATGGGACACAGGTAAATTAAAAGGGTTCTTTAACATACATCTTCTCCAGTACCAATGTGGCCGAGACCACCACAAATTAAATTTTGTAAATTATCACTGCTGTGTTTTTCACCATTTGTATCACTATATAGTCACAATTTCCTCATCCTAAGGAGTGAAAGCAGCCTTGTCAGCTTCATTTGTATGCTCCTGCAAGACAGGAAAATTGCAAATATTGCAAGGAAAAGTTTTAAGATTTAAAATGCCAAATAGTTTTTCATTAACACTGAAAAGTTGTGTATGTTATATTTCTGCCCCCAAATATCAGCCACCATTGAATAATCTTCTCAAGGCACATGAGGCTAATAAAAACCTACATAACCTGAAAACATACGAGCATTTAAAGGAATAAGAAGGCCTAAATAAACATGAAGTAACATTGTTATTGAATGTAATTATAACCTTTTTCTGTGTCATAAAAATATCACCAAGATGTAGGGCCTAATTCTGACTGGGCTCCCACTTGCTAATCACTCATCTGCAGATACAGCCCTGGGTACAATTTCAGTTCTCAGATTCTTCTACTGTAGCTTTTTTTCCCTTGTTATCTCAGTAGACATCTTCACTTTAGTGAGATGGATATTGAACTACCATCCTGCCTCACATTCCAGGAATATGCACACAGCAAGCAGCTCAGCATCAGCTCACACATGAACAGCCTTAGCTCCCATAAAATATTCATTCATTTAAAAAAATATTTGCACCCTGCTGTCAAACTCAGACAAATTCATACTGAGCCTCAGAAAATAGCTGTTTTAATGGTAAATGATGTTCCAGAAACCTCTTTCAGGCTAAACACTCTCGTCAAAATTATTTTAATAAGAAAGATTAACAATTTCAACATTAGCTGCTAATCCCCTTTCATTTGAAACTGTGCTGATAAAATTCTTTGCTTGTCATTCAAATAGTAAGTAATAATTATAGATTTGGGGCCTCCATCTCTTGCTTCATTAATAGTAAATTGCATGGAAGTCTGAAGCATAAAGTCAGCTTTGATACATCTCAAAATGCAATTTCCATAGCTTTCCTTAGCTATGTACAATTAATTACAGAGTTAATAAGGGGAATATGTTAATGAAAGGGAAATTATTCACTCAGACCACCTGGTCTTATCGAATTTCTTTAATATGTTTCCTTCTTTCTGTGAATTCGCATGACAGCAAGAACACAAATCACGGTGTGCGTTGCCAGTCCTTTAGTATTTTTATTTGCAACCAGCTAAAGTCCACTTAAATATGAGAAGAATGAAAGAAGTAGTCAGTACTAAGTAACTGACTGCACTTGCTTTCTCAAGTTCAGTACCATTTTAACTTTAAAATGAAAATACCTAAACAACTTTATAATTACCAGTCTCTCTTCAATGCTCAAGGATAAATATAATGCATCCAAAAAAGAGACATTGTCATTTTTTATTTCCTTTGCAGAAAGGTATTGCACATGCACATATTTAATAAAAGATACACAGTAATGTGCTTCAATTCACTTCACTCTGAAAGCTAGTAAAACTCAGTTGCTATGTGCAGTAGGGTTTTTGGGGGTTCATGGGAATATTTTAGTTGGTACAAATAGCCCACTCAGAAGCAGGCAAATCTTCACATAAGCCATCTTAAAAATAACAGAGTTGTGATACTGTCAGAGATATACCTTTTTATAGATGGGTCATATCCAGAAACCAACCATCTTCAACAGATATTAATGGATCTACTACTAACCAGACTGAAGATAGAAACATTTTTGGACCCGGACGCCAGCCGTCATAGTCATTCCAGAAAGAAAAGGGCAGAGAATAATTCCCAGAGCAATAGCAGGTGCTATTGGAGGAGGTGATGCTTGTGAGCAGTTTGTCACCCCTCTATTCTATTCTTAGTTCAATGCAAAGGCCCGACAAGCAGCCAGCAACAAGAGGCAACTCATAATTCTCCCTTGTTATGAATAGGGTTTTCCTGGCCAGCTTGGCAACCTAAAGCCACATTAGCTCATGACTTTAGGAGAAGAGGATAAGGGAGACATGACAGCATTAAGGGAAAGCTGCCAACTAGAAAAAAATAAGATATTACTCTAGTCTGAAACAAAAGGAGAGTTACAGAAAGAAGGCAAATTCGTAGTAAAATTATGGTTTTTATAAAGATGTACTGGGGTAGGGATGCAATATTTAAGGGTAGAAGACTTTATCTGGTTTTGACCAAAAAGTAACACAGTTCTCCTTTATGGAACAGCAAATACTATGTCATCCACAAGTGAACCTCACAGATTATTTTAATGTTTGTCTCCTTATTTAAAAATGTTTCTACAGCTGCGTTGTGGGTGCATATGCAAAATTTAATGATCACAGGAGCATTTTGTCTGTGTCCTACACACCAAATTTTCCAAATACCACCCAAATTCTGTTACTTTACTTAGAAAACACTGCCAAATTGTGGCCTAATCCCAGAAGGAGTTGCAGAAAACAAAGTATAAGTTTTTTTATCTTGCCCTGAAGATGAGCATAACCAGACTTTGTCAATTCAGTGGGGGGATTAAACTGTCTTCATTACAAATAGCATCTTAAATCAGACCACTTCCAATAACTTCTGCTGGTGCAGCCCACATGAAGAGAAAGAGCTCTTCAAAACACTGCTGGAGTTCTCCTGGACATCTTAAACTGCAACTGGTACAACACTGCAAAAACACAGTGCCAGTATGATGTTCCTTCTTTGGAAGAACCATGAAGCAATCCCAGTTTCACCCTGAACTCCTAACTGTTTTGAATAGCTTTGAAGTTGTAGTCCCATTTACCATGTCATCTGATCTTAGCAGTGCATCATGTCTTGCAACCTGTGTGAACCAATTCTTCACCCCACAGTGAGTCCAAACTCATAACATCTGAACTCTGCCACCAGCTCAGAAATACTCTGTGACATTTGTTATCATCTTGGGTCTCCTGCCTGAGAAGTCTTCCTGAACCACCCTCTTTCTAGTATACTTCTCCTTCTAAACAGGCCTTTCTACCTGTTAGACCCAAAATATGATTAACTGCTACATCTGCTAAGATGAGGTATCAAGGATTTAGTGCATGATGTGAGCACGCACAATAGGACATGTACAGCAAAGAGCACTTTATTACTGAGGATGCATTTGGAGCCAAAAGACAAGATCTCCTGGATGAGTGTTTATCTCTGGTTTCTGCCACTCCATGAGACTCCATGTTCCACGAGACTCTCAGAAGCAGCTGAGGATCCAGTAACATCCCTTGTATTCAATCTGAAGTCTCAAAACCCAGATCTTTTTCATTAAACTACTGTGAGCATCTCTTGCTACAGCTGATGCTTATCTTGCCTTGATATTACTTGGATATTCTCTAGAAATGGAACAAAACTGGGAGAAATAGAAAAAAAGTCCAGATAGCCACTAAGTTTTGTTTCACCCATGACAATGATCCTTTCTTTTTACTTGGTGCACAGAGTTGCATAACCTAGTTTTGTGTCATGTATTTCTCCCAGTGTAACCCTTTTAAAATTAGTACTCCAGAATATTATTAGAAATGTTTTCTTCATCTTTCTACTAAAAGCCTTAGGGAATGATATAAGTTGGCTAAAAAGTGTTCAACCAAAGCAGCTTAAACAAAGCTGGAATAAACACTTTACAGTCAAACGACAGACCAAGATGTAGTCACAGAAATTTGTCGAGTTATTTCTAATCATGAAAACATTTGGGGAAAATAACCGGCAGGGAAGAATTTAGGGAAAAAAAAGATTTTGAAATCAATTTCATACCATGTTCAAGAGGAAGGTTTTTCTCAATTTAATACTGACTCTGCAATTGTCATTATTTCCTAAGGCCTATTCAGCAAAATTAATACAGAAAAAGGGAGGCACCTTATTATGAAACAAATAAAAATAGAAGAATCAAAGGGTAACCTGTTCATGAATATTTTTTCTGAGTTTTACTGATGAAATCTATGTAGTACATACATCCATTTATTAGATTTATGGCTCTATTAGTAGAACTGTTTTCATATGCCAGGAAATTTGTTTCACTTTTTTTTGCAGCTTTTCTGTGTTCCTATATCTCAAGTCCTGGCTTTAAACAAACACAAGCAAATGTTTCAAAACAACTTAAACATTTAAGGAGGGAAAAAACCCCACTTAAAATGAAGGGATAAACCTATTTCATCAGCAGATCTTTCAGGAGGCAACCAGCTCCACTTGTCCCTAAAAGCATGACAACTTGGGGAAGAGACGGGTAAAGATTTTCCCATCCACAGTATTTATGTCTTTTCTGGATATTGGCTATCTTGTCACTGAGTAATGTGATACACAACAGCTTTTTCCCTTGTGACTCCTCTTGTCCAACTATTCATGATGAAATGGCCTTTAGGGCCAAAGCCTTCTTGGGACTTAATTTGGTAAGACTTCTACAACTATTTATACTGGCACAGCTGAAAGGTAAGTTGGGATTTAGATCCACTTAGCACATGTGTAAGGAGTTTATGCCTTTAGCTAAATGTTGCCACTGACTTGTCTCCCTTCCCATGTGAGGGAGGATTTTTTTCTTCATTTTCTAAGTTCTAAGCTTTTTTTAAACAGGGTATTTATAGTCTTGAAATGCCTAAAGAGAAACTAATGCTGGTAGAAGGAAATGGTGGAAAAAGGAAAAAATATTAAAACCTACCAAATAATCAAGCAAATGATTGTGGCAAAGACCTTGTTTTCCATACCTGCACTCCTCACTTTTGTCCCTGCCAGCATTAATTACCCCTGCAGCACATGTCCCTGGGCAGTGCACTGCACTCGTGCCCTGCATCATGCTCAGGAAATGTTTAGTGTGTTTATGGATTAAGGTCAAGGTGGAAAGTACACCTGCATCTAGCACAGTGCTACTGGTCCTCACATGCTGGAGCTTCTCCCTTTATTTAGAGAAGTGTGTTTGGGTGTCTTTGCTCCCAGTTTTATTGTAGCTTTAAGAATAAAATCAAGGAATTTCAGCAAGATGTGGTGCAGGATTTAACAAATATTTTTTCTTGTTGGAATGTGCCTTCAGTCACTCAGTTCTCCATTTTTCCATATTCAATTAAAAGCAAATCTACAGCTGCTACCCCATAGAGTTCATTTAAAACAGAGTTCATTTTAAAAACTGAGTGAAGGGAAATTGCTTAGAAACATTCAAAAAGTTACTATTCAGAGACTACGGGATACCAATGCTATAAAAAAAACCCAAGTTCAACCTTGGAAACTATTCCCTCCTTGTTACCCTTTACAGTCCTACAGCAATCCTGCCATTGATTCAGCATCAAAACTAAAATGGATGCAAAATTCAACATCTGGGCTTTGACTGGTTTTGCAGCAGCAGGTCTCCACCCCATGTCCCCAGCTCAGGCTTTTTCACCTTTTGGGACACAACCTGTCCCAGAACCTTGACTCCAAGTTCTCATGTGAGGCCATCCTTCACTTCTCCATGGGGAAAGTCCTTCTGGGTTTGCAGGCATATTGCCAAACACAAGGGGATCAAGTGGACTTACATGCTTTAGGTGCAAGGCCCTGGGTTTCAAGCTGTAGTTCATTTGTTCCCACTGCCTCATTCAGCCCAGGTACAAAACTTTCTTCTTCTGTAAACTACAGCACCACAAACCATCACAGATTATTATTATTATTATTATTTCCTATACATACAGCAGCTTAATACCCTCTGGGACAAGACTCCCCAGAGACAGCTTAAAAAAGTATTGAAAAAGACCTTCCATAAATTCACACTTTCAAAATCCTAATTTATGTATAATGCTTCAAATTTTGCACATCTCTCTCTACGAGGAAAAAACCAGCACAACACAGAAAATCGCTTCTGCAAATTCCCTCTCCTATACAGTATTCAGATAACAACCTCATAATGTTATCATCAAAAGCATACACTCCCTCCTTGCAGTACTGTTCTTCATTTAGAACCTCATAAAAGATTATAATTATTTTAATCAAACAAGCAGGGTAATACATGAAGCAGATGTAGGATCTAATCCACCTAACTTAGGTGCTGAACTTGTGCTACAGCACAAAGGGAAGAGATTCCTTCACCTAAGCTGCAGACATCAACTGGATGGTGCAGGCACAAAGGAGGCATTTCAAGAGAAATCCATTCTCTGCCTAATTCTCTGGAGACCTTCATAGCCACCCACTGACTTCACCAACTAGGAGGAGAATTTATGGACTCAAGTCAACACCAACACTTCATTAAGTGCCTAAAATATAGGAATAAGATAGGAGCCCAAGTTAGGGAGACCAAATCTCTCCTAGACACTTTTAAAACCCTTCTAGTTTTCTTGCTGGGCTGCAAATGAAGTCTTGCCCCTTACCGGAACTTCTCTTGTCACCTGAAATATAGATGTACACAGGAGAATAAAGTGGGTGGAAATCTAATTCTAAGTTCCTATGCTTTCCCTTGCTGTGACCTTCTGTAAAATGTTTTCTTTCAAAACCAATGGTGACTAAAATGAGGGCATGCATTCTGTGTTGTTGCTCCTGCAGAAACCAGCCAGTCAGCGCCACAAACATGACGGCATAAAACGTGCTCCTCTAATTACACTTTCCAAACTGCTTGGATTTTTTAGAAAGACAGAATCAAAATGTGCCATATGCACCACCCTCCTGTTATAAATGTGATGAAAAAGACAGTGAAAAGGAAAAAAAAAAGCTCTGAATGTTGTTATCGCTGTCCTTCTGGGCCTCCTGAGCCCTCCCTGCTTCCTCCTGCCAACAGCTCAAACCACCTCACGGTGCTGTCAGTAGTGCAAAGACATCGCCTTTGCTGCACAGGGAAGCAGCAAAAATGCAGGATTTTTCTCCTTGAAAGCTGGTTTCAGTCTAAGTGAGGAGACTGCCTCACAGCCACAGGATTGGAAAGATTCCTGGTTTCTCCAGACCTCGAGCAGGATAAACAATGGGCTAACCAAACGTGGCAAGTCCTCCAAGAAACAGCAACTGTGGCAAACCACAAGTTCCAACAATCCCAAAGCTGAGGTGACTTAAATACCACTTTAGGTATGACTGATAGCATTTTCCAGCAAATTAAACAGCTTTACAGAAATATTTCTGACCAACGTTACCTCTGAGCAAGATTACATGGAGTCATTCAGCAGTCACAGACACACTTCTTCTAGGCTATTTTCATTAAAGTTTTATTCTGTTTATAAATCAAAATAAAATATTTCCTGCTGCCACTCTATACAGTAATCCATTGTTTTATTTTCTCTAGGGAGGTCCTGGCACCTATGAACAATAAAGACTGAGGAGCTTTAGCTCAGCTAACTGCTCCTTCACTGCACACTGTGGAGCTGAAAAACACATTTACAGACCTGTAAGTGCATTTACCCTGAAAAGCAGAGGGTATTTGCCATTCTTACTTGGCCCCTTGCTAATATTTCTCATTGCTTTTTTAGGCACTGAGATATTTTTCACAGAAAATATCTACAAAATTTAAAAGATAAGAGGATTGTGGCAGCAGGAAATGAGAAGAACTGAAAAATATCTTGTATTGAATGGTATAAAAGTTGCAAAGTGGCCCCTCACTATCCTCCGCTTGTATCTGCAAGGCAAGGGGAGGAAGAGCTCACCTCTCTCAAGCTGCTTCTACTCTGAGGTCCAACAAGCCACAGCATCTCCAGAGGGGGAGAAATTCAGGTAAATAAGATATTACAGATAGGTGCATTTATTTTTAAGCAAGACATAAATTGGGTCAGCTCCCTGGTTTCAGTGTGACACACAGTGACACAGAACATGAGCATTTCTGACCAAGTCCAATCATCTGCTTCTGTGCTGTAGCTGAGAGACACTGATCTTCCACGTGAACCTAACCCAGCTTTGCCTTCAGCAAATCTTGTATTTATGGTTTAATTATTTTCTTAAGTAAATGTCCCACTGTCTCCTCTTGGGCTTGTCCTAATAGCAAAGCTAAATGCATCCTTTTGATGCTAACCCATATTTTCTTCCTAATTGTATCATCTGCATCCATTAGGAACATTTTTTCCTCATCCTATATGTCAAAGCACGTAGGCAGACTCCCCCGAATCACTGATTTTTGTTTGTTCAGGTTAGACTAAAAAAATTAAATGTTTTTACTCTCTCTGTGTGGTTTGTACTCTCAAGACACTACAGCATTTCTTTACTCTTCTTTGAACCCTCACCATCTAAGATGTAACATATGCTGTTAGATAGCTAACACATGTATGGGTTCATCCAGGGTTAAACAGGATTGACTGAATTATGGACACTGAACACCATAACAGTGATCTTGATCAATCTGACTATTTTTTAAAGTTTATTTATTGCCATATGAAGACAATTCTCTCTTGCAATTTTTCAGAAATCCTAAGAGGCAGAGTAAGTGGTTCCCATATGCAACTTTCTCTTCTTTAAGTGTGATTTTGTGATGATTTTTTTATGTTTCCCAATAATATCACTGAAAACAATTTTGCTCAATTTAAAGTAGTTGAAACTGTTTGCAAATGTTAAATGCATATTTCCATTTACACGGGAATTTTTTGCTTGGACCAACCCCTCCAAACTGCACTTGCCTACCAGATATTAACATAATAAATAATTAACTCTTTTTTGAAGGGGGATAGGCAGAGAAACATTTACTCAGGATGACATACTCTGAGGAAGCATCTGGTTTACAATCCTGCCCTGCTTTTGCTCAGTTTTATAGCTGACCTGATCAAGGCTGGAGGAGGTCAGTAACTTGGCTGAGGTCAAATTAGCTCATTGGGTTTTGCCTGCTTTCATTCTTTTCTCCATTATGTGAGGTTGGCTTAAAAGAACTTGAAAAATATCTGAGAATATAGTAATTTAAAATGTAAGTCCAGAAAAAGAAGTTGAAAAATTAGGACCCAAAAGTATGACATGATGGAAAGAAGTTCCCAAAAGCATGGCAAAACTGCCAGCTGGAACTGAAGGTTACTTTAGGTAAACCATGATAGCAGAAGTCAACTACAGAAAGCAAAATAACACCTGACTTCAGATCAGGTTCTTCACCATCATCTAATTTCTACTCAGCTATTTCAATGCACTCTAGAAAGACAGTAAATATTTAAAGAAGGATGAAAATAAGGCACCAAAAATGGAGGATTACTCTACAGCTCTCCCAGCAGGACAGAAACAAGCTCCACCAGTCCACTGGACTCTGACTCTTACATGCAAAAAACTCGTCATATGTCCATCTTCTACACTGATACTGGTTTCAAGTTGTTTTTAGAACCCAAGTTTTCCAACACAGACTCCATCGATAGAATGTATTTGGATCATTTCAAACATAGGAGAAATCCAGCCGGGAAGAAATTCAGCCAAGGACAAAAAAAAATCCAAGCAAGGCTAAAATTCAGATCCTTTTTCTAAGGGTAACAGAAGCAAATTGCTCCATATCACTACTCTTCTGTTGCCTTCTCAGCTCAGATACCTCTGAACACTGAAGATACATGAGAAAAAGCAGTAAGGTGGTAAGAAATTTGTCAATTTTCTTCAGTGATCCAAGCTGAGGTAAACATAAATTAATAGGACCAAAGGACACCACAGAGCTTCTCGTTTTTAAAGTAAGCATGGAAACAATTTGTATGATCAATATAAAAGAATATTCCCCAAAAAGGAAAAAAAAGAAATAAAAAAAGAGAAATGTAAATAAAAATGCCTTTAGTTTTAACTCTACAAAGCTAAGGTTACCAGTGACGCTCAGAAATATTTTCTACCTCTGAAAAGACATCTTTCCTTCCTTTAAAAGCTCTCTCTTTTCAAAAGTTGAGCAGGTACCCAAATTTCTGACGAAGTTGCTCATGCCACGAAGACAAAAGTGCCTCACCAGGATCATGTGACCGGTGGAGATGTCCATGTTGGACTGAACCGGCTCCTCACACCAGGACGATGTGCTGCTCCGGGCCGAGGGGCTGGGAATGGGCCCATCGCTGAACTGAGAAGAAACACTGTTTATTCGGGAAGAGTGGAGGGGCTCCGGACGATCAGATGTTTTCACTGCCATGCGCTGGCGGCATAGCTCCTGGAGAGAGAGAGAGAGAGAGAGAGAGAGGAGGAAACAACCTACAGTTAAGAGTAATTACAGGATAGAGTCTACTAAAGACATATGATTTACAATATGTTTCCAGGGCTGGAAGTGTTTTCCCCCTCACTGCAGTAATTTTTGGGAGGCTGTCTGTTCTGTTAGGCACAACTACAAAGAGACGCTCAATGAAATTACTACGTGATGACTACCCCAACCTTTCACAAGCGCAATTATGGCTGCATGCACATCTCCCTATAGATAACCAAAACCCATATTTTGGAGCTTGACTTCTCTAACACATGGCTTTCTTCCCCCCTCCCCCCCCCCCAATATCACCCTGCGTTCTGCAAAGCCACTTTTGAACCGTGCAACCTCCTGAAGGTAATGGGGTTGCACGGGAGTAATTGAGAGCACTGCCTGGCCCTGGATATGCAAACTCAGCAAGCTCAAGGCAACTAAATTGATGTGCTCTCCAGTGTAAATCCTAGTTGATAGATGCCTCATTTCTCTTCATTAAAATAGCAAACTTGCAACACTTCCTCCTTGATGTGGGGCAGGGAGGATGAAGAATGACATTAACGAAGAATAAAAGCAGAAATCTGTCATTGTATTGTTTAAGCAGCTTTGGCGAAGAAAGAAAATTCAAGCTATCACACACACACTAATGCAAGTTATGTTAAAACACCAAAATAGAAAGCACTGGGAATACGTATTTTCAGTTGCTCTCATGCATAGAATTCATGCACAAATACAGAATTCTGGTTAGGTAACAAAAAATCCTGCCAGTGAAACCAAATCCTTACAGTATGAAATTCTGATTCTAACAGAATAAACAGACCCACAGTTACACCATCGTGTTATAATGCTTTTAGAATCAGCTACTGTGGTGAAATCACAGGCATTAAAATAAAATTATCATTTTTTAACATATGACTATTGTCCATGAGAGATACTTGGCTGCCTGTGGCACACAGCGAGACCAGGGAGCCTACAGTATGTGGACATATTGCACACACGGTGTGGTTACACATTTGTCTCAGATTACTCATTCTTCACAGACGAGTACTAAGAGCACAGTCTCTTGCCTCAGGCTAACAAAATAACACAGTCTGAAGAATTCATACTGTTGAAATGCCAGGGCTTTTGTTTTCTTATTCATTGATAATACAGTTGCAGCCCAAGTGCCATCAGTAGGGTGATCTGAAAACCATTATTTATCAAGAGCAATAAAATCTTCTTTTCAGTTAGAAATACAACTTAAGACTATGTTTGGGGTTTTTTATAAACCTTGTTAACTTCAGGACACTGAAGAGAGATCCTAATCCATGCAGCAGCAAGCATTAAAACAAACTCATTGAAACCACCACATTGAGTCTCTTCTTGTCACCACATGACAATGATTAAAGACCCCTCCAAACATTTTTTTCCACCAGAGCTTCTGTTTGACTTGCCATTAGAGATGCTTATGTGGAATTTTACTATTTGATGGTGTAAAGTACATTTTATATTTTTATATATATATATATATGCATGTACGAACTAATATACACTGAGACAAACTATGTATCATATATAAGCAGGATATATTTCACTGTCTACTACAAAAATACAGTCAATAGAAGCTTGGGAAGCACAGATTACTACTTGTATGTGGTGTCAGTTGTTGGAATAACAGTACAGATTGTTCTGAGTGAAACTGCCACCTGACTCCATCACTGCATTTTGTATATTTACTAATTTTGTCTATGCCACGTAATAATTTTTCTAATTTTTACAAAAAGTAGGGTTTTTCCACACTTGACTAGCATGTATTTTGTTGCTTGGTGCCTTTGTTACTTCCTAATAACCTTAACATGAAAAATACTAGGAAAAAAATTAAACTTTAGAAATATATTGAATTGAGTCGTGTGTATTGATGTCAGGTCGTTTAAACTATCAGTGTTAAAAGTAAGACTTTTTAATGAAGGAAAAATGTTATTGTATTTCTTGGTTTTAAATATAGGAACAAAATAAAAAACCTCTCTTTCTCCTTTTCTCTGAAGGATCACACACATCATAAGAAAAGATAGCAATAGTCCACACTGGCTATCACTAACCTCCGAATGACCTTGTAGTAGTGTAGTTTCAAATCCCTGCTTTTAGCAGATTTTGGGAAAAGTATAACAGAGAGGAAACTTTTTAGACAGAAAAATAAATCTACAGAAAACCAAAAAGCTGTTCAGATGTTTAGATATCAGCCATTCTCAGAGGGAATGGTTTACTGGACTAAGGAAAAGTATAATAAGTAAAGGTATAAAAATATGAGGTCCATCATATAACTGCTAGAAGGATGTGTCTTCTGGCTCGCATGCCATGTGGCGCTGATACGAATTTATTATATTCTAATAGACATCCTGCCACTTGACTCACCCCAACTCTGTGCTAACAATAGCATTTGTACTGAAACAGGATCTTTGGTTTTAGGTTGATCTGTTCCTGCTGTTCATATCCTGCCTCAAGTCATAATCCTCTGCTTTTACAAGTGGTTACTGTGGAAAGGATTACAGATCTCTGCTAACAAAAAAGAATCAAGATCAAGTGAACTCTAAGAAATTAATATACCATTTTTACACAAATTATAATGACAAAAGAAGTAATATTATAGCAAACTGGTGCTAGAGTAGATTAACCCCTAACTAAAAAGAATTTTTTGGGCATGTTACTAAGAAATATTGTTTTAAAATTAAGTTTATTGTGTTCGTGGTCCTTGTGGAAGAAGGTAAATTTGAGAAACATAACAAACATAAAAAGGCTTTTTTTAAAAAAAAGTAACCTGTTCTCAAATATTAACATATTTCTTTCCTGACATATATAGAACCAAAACAATTATTCCCTGAACTGCTGTAACTGTCAAATACCTCAAACAAAGCAACCACGTCACTGCGCTCTGCCATAAAAAATGTTTAATGTAAACAGGAAGGTCAAATCATAGCTGAAGCAAAAACACCACTGAATTTCTTGATTGGTGTCTTAAATCTCCATGACAATGGGTTTTCCCCTGCCCGTAAACAGAAGTTTTTTGTTCAAATTTATTTCCAGATTGGTCTAACAGCCTTTGACAGCTCTTCCTTCCCCCATCCCAGCCAGTCCAGGCCTGTCTGAGGAACCTGCTCCATCCCTACACACACACCAGCAGTCTCAGAACAACTGCAGCTTCTGCTTCTCCAAAGTCACCTCTCCGTTATTCCAACCATTCCAGCTCCTAGTTGGGTTTCTAGCCTGGTGCTGTAGGGGTAACATGGTTAAGACCACTACATATAAAATCTT
Organism: Pipra filicauda; assembly: GCF_003945595.2. NCBI lineage: Eukaryota > Metazoa > Chordata > Aves > Passeriformes > Pipridae > Pipra > Pipra filicauda. Next base: position 12,351 of record NW_024104555.1, on the reverse strand, counting down.
TGATGCATTGAGTGTTTTGGGGAGCCATATGGGCTCCTCCAGGACATATGGAGTAGGGATGTCCAGCTCAAAGCGGAGAAATGTCTAAATGTGGGATTTGAGTTTGCTTCATTCTTGAGATGGTCCTCAGTGTTCCCTTCCTACGAGAGGCACTGCGAGTAGTGAGGTCTCGGCATGTGAGATATATTACACTGGGTGCTCTCAGGGACACATCATCTCTGGGCACTTCCTGAGTGGTATCTCTTCACAAATGCACAAAGCCCTAGATGGCTCAGACCCTCATTAGTACAATATCTGTTATCTGTACACTTCTCTGCCCTGCTCTCCAAAATCTTTACTCCCATAAGCATTTTGCAAATCAGCCATTTACCAAACCACAACTAGAATTCAAGCTTGACTAAAATGTCAAAGCTTCAAACTGTGAGAATGACACGAGCTGTATTTCTGTATCATCTCAGCACTTACACCATTAAAAATATTTTCTAAGAATGAATTCAATTTACTGCTGCACTTCTATATTTAGCAAAGTGGCTGAGGCTATTTCTGCTGTACTGTGACTCAGTAATGTCTAGCCATTGTTTGTGTATAGTTTGAGTGCCGTTCTTCATTTAAAAACATCATTTACACCTAAAAAAGCAACCGTAATGCACACAGTGAAAGATGAAGAAATGATCCTCCTGACCCTTCGGGCTATGATCTAATGGATGGGTTGGACGTAAACATTTATTTAAAAGGTAATTTGAAGTTTATGACATTATTTCCCGTCACATGAGAATTGCTATCATACTGAGGCACTTACTCTGTTTTTTATTTCCCAACATTTATTATCAAACTTCTGTGGTGGTCACATGCAGTATAAAATGGAAAAGTAATATTGCTGTGTGACAAAAACTGCCATAACCAAGATAAATATTCTGTAAATAATGTTGAGTTAAATGAGTTCAAAGTACAGCACAATGATCATCTGCAGTGAGCTTTTTATTTGAGACATAATTGATAATCTGAAACAAACCATAAACAACGTGCTTAGAAAAACTCTGGACCTCTTCCAATGAGGCTCTAAAATGCTCCCGATAGTTGGCTGTCCACACAGAGACACGGAGAAGCACAAAACACAATTGTTTCCTCAGGTACAACAAATAGATTTTCAAATCCATATGATCCACTTGTGAATGAACCACACTGCAGCAGAAATGTAACTTTATCCACACTTAAAGAAGGGCATTAAGAGACTTGCTGTGCCTCCTGGACCAGAACACACATGGATTGGGAGCCAGTCTTACCACTGTTCTGTTAGATGGGCCTGTGAACCTGAAGAGGTAAGAAACTCTCCTCTCAACCACGGAGGCATTAAGTCTGTCCAGAAATTAAGCCCACAGACACTTGGCCAGGTCTGGTTTAGACATCAGACCTGCTTACCACCAGAAGCGTTAGGCCACCTCTCCTGGATGTGTGGCAGAAGCTGCACTTCCTGCCACTTGGCTTTGTGATGCACAGCAGCCATCGGTGTCACAGAAGCACGAGACAGTAAACTACAATTTAGAGAAATTTTTATCATTCATCAAATTCAGCTAACACAGCAAGTGTCTGGGAAATCCTTTAAGGCCACACAGTTTACTAAAACGTTTGGTTTTAGAGAGAAATCTATGTATATGCCTTGGTAAGGACAAAGAGCATAGGCAATCACAGAACTAAAAGCAGAGAGAACTAAGGCTTGAACAATAATATTGAATCTTTTGCTTTGCTTTATTTGCAAAAACGGATTTTGAAAATCTCAAAATGACACAGTACAGGCAGGAGACCTGACTGGAGCATCCCAGTTAAGAGATGGACAGCATTCACCTCGGCTCTCCAGTCATTAAAGATGAGCCACTCCACCTCAAAGCTGCCTCCAGAGAGCACGTTGCTCTTTATTAAAATACATCTACTTAATGCAAATGCTCTATGCAATATCTTCAGGTAGTCCAAGTTCAGCCACTGACCACGGCACATTAATCATTCTCATCTAGCTGGTATCAGGCACTTGATAAATGAAGTTGTTCAGTCCAAACCAAACAAAAATAGCTTCATATCTAAACCACTGCTCCTCTTCCCCAGTCACTGTCACCTCAGATCTGCCTAACAGGAGCCCAGAATCTGCGGGACATTCCAACTTTCCAGTTTATTTAGAAAAAGAAATATAATTTCATTACTCATGTGAATGAAAATAATCTATTTTGTAACTGATTTCCAAATTTACACGAGTCCAAAACTTAAGCCGGGAAACAGGACTAACATTTCCATGCTTTAAAAAAATCTTTTCTTAACAACTTAAAATGGAAATCACCTGAGTCAGTGCAGAAATAAGTGCAGCACAATTATTTTCAGAATTAACAATATGTAAGAGAGAATAAACCGTTCCATGGATAATTATTAAGAAAATGCAGACACACTAGACAAAGGAATTATTGTTTATTAAAGGTGATAGTTGAGTGTACACCAAGCCCTTCCAACCTGACCTGTCTAATATCCTATCAATCAGAAACAAATCTGCTTAAGCAGACATGATCACAAGAACACTGTGTTCATTTTCTATGTGAAACAAATTTATTTTGTAGAAATTTTAAATCAAAAATGCTGACCATTCTAAATGATTCAAGGCTATACCTTTTAACAAAATATATAATGAAAACTAAAAATATGTGTAACCTATATGCTATGTATGGAAGAATAAGACCTTTGAAATGCCTTTTTTTTTCCTCTGCTTTAATAAATTTAATTAAACAATAGTCTCACTTTCCTTTTCAGGAGGCATTATTCACAGGATGAGATGAGGTCTGCACGTACTGCCTGGATTTCACTGTTCTGCGATGGATGCAGTCATAACACAGTGAGATTTAAAAAATGGAAAAAATAAGGTAAGCTTTTTTTTAACAAATGAATCTAGGACTATAAACATCATTATTCTCTAACTAAATTTGTTTAGTGTTACTACAGGGTGAAGCTAAAGTCATTTGGCTGCCTTTGTTTTGCTTTTGCATACTTAATACACTTGCAGGTGTTATAAATCTAACTTTAACTTATTTACTATATTTGTAGCTTTGGGGATAATTACAGCTTTATTACCATTTATTTTTGAGTTATTGAAACATACTTTCAAGCTTTAGTTTCATTTTAGCATACTTTTTGTCCAGGAATAAAAGAGTTGTTTTACATACGAGGAATATTTGTACATATATTTTTCGTCCTTGTCAGAAAAGGCAACTACTGAGATCAGTGTGCCTTCAGAAAAGGGATAAAGGGAGATATTGGAAAAATGTTTGAGAGTAATATTTTGAGAGCCATGGCATCAAACGTATCATTACACATCTATACTCTGTACAATTCATATTTATCTGGACTTTTATGTGAGAGATCTTGGGAGGAAAAAACGACAAAGAAAAAAGAAAAAAGTAGAATATATTTATTTGATTGTCAATACAGCCTTTGTCTGTCCAGCTCAGTTCATTACCTGCCCTCTTGTACATCACCACACTCTGTACATCGGAATAGAACTCTAACTCTCGTGTGGAGGGGTTGCTTTGTTTGGTTTTAAATGATCTAAAAAGCAGGGCTGCTGTTTCTTTTCGAGAGCATTGCAGCCAAATATGGGATTGAGATTTATTCTTCTATCAAACCCCAATTTTGATTATGGTCTGGGAAATTAAAAATTTCAATTATTTTATCATTGTGTGTTTTTCCTGGTGATGACTCATGTAATTATGATTCCCCTTTCTTCAAGTACACAAAGAAAGCAGAGGCCATGCAGAAGGGGAAAGGCAAAGAAAACATGGCTAACTTTACATGGAAAAGGACTTTTCTTTTATTTGTATTTATTTGTTTTATTCCCTCTCTTTAAATTCAAGCATTTGCACAGTCTTATCCTAACAAATCAAACAAACAAAAAGCCATCAAGGTCTTGTACACACCTCCAGACTTCTAGTAGACATGAAAATTTCTTGTTTGCACAGAACTGCAGATGCTGTCTATGCAATACAGTTTAATAAAATATTTTTACTTCCATTCTTTCAGTAACCTCTCATCAACGAGGTAGACATCTAAATAGTCCAGAAGCTCCTGAAGGAGGGAGACATCTTTTAGATGGCTCATGTCACCAAGGAAGACATGACAGCATAGGTCTAATGATATTTGCCTGAAATAAAGGTAGTGTGCTTGCACTGCAATCCATGACAGGAAAGAAAAGTAACCATGTTTAGGCTACTCAGCTGGTGAATGTTTTCCCCCACAAAAATACAAAAGACCACTCTAACTGGAACTGTGTAACTGAGTACAACAGTTTAGAGCCTTGATTTCTACAAGAGGAGTTTTGTGAAACAGATGCAGGACTTAACACGATACACTGGACTTCACAGACAGAGGATATACAAGGAAAGGTCACGTTTCTTTAAACTGATTTGAAAGAGTATTTTCCCTGCATGATGACATCATGGTGACTTCTCTGAGGATTTAAAGAGACTACCTGGATGTCTCCAAGGAAACTAGGGATTATTTTTAATAGGAAATATCTGCAAACTGTGGACCTGAAGTCACCTGAGATCTACTGGTGTAAAAAGGCAGGCAGTTTTTTTTCTCAGGGTGTCCCTGATAGTGTCTGAGCATTACTGGCCTTGCAGTTCAGACAACTGTAATTCTGGAAGCAGTGGTACTTGATATCAACCCACCTGCCACACACACACACATGCACAAATTAAAAAAAAAATTAAAAAAAAAAATATATATATACATATACATATATTAATGTGGTTTCAACCAATGCTGGTTTCTAAATTGTATTTCCCGCATTTCAGCTGTGGCTGCATGCGAGGCTTTACAAGTATATGATAAGTATAAAGCTGGGAGAGGAAAGATTTCTTAAGGAGTAACTAGACAGAGCAAAAACAACATGTAAAAGAAATTTCACCTTTTCCATATTTTGTTCATCTTAACTAACTCAAATACATGCTCATGAGGGCACAGCTTCTTCTTAATATGAATTTACACAGAAAATTCACCACTAGCACAGCGAGAGCCATGCAGCACACTATGAGTTACACATAAACCATAGTAACAATTGAATTAACCTGAAAGGCCATGCAGAACCATGTGCAAATCCATCATGCATTTTGACTTTGTCTAACCCACCCAAAGCCAGACCAGCTTCCAGCAGATGCCACTGCTCTTAAAGATAACTGCCACAAATGTTTCCTTTTTCGCTCCCAGCGTTTATAGTTGCCTGGGGCCCAAAACAGGCAAAAACTGCAGTCCCAAGACAGCTGTAGTTTCTCAGGAAAGCTATACATTAAGGCTGTGTAGTCCACTATTTTATTGCCCTGCAGGACTGAAAATGGGAGATCATTTCTGCTAGGAAAAAGAATTCCCAGCAGCCAGCAGGACTCAGCATGATCTTCCAGTCCGGAAAGAAACAAAATAGCCTCTAGTTTATGTCTAAAAATGTTATTTTACCCCACATCGAAAAGATTAGTATTGTTGTCCTTAAGTCTGTATAACTGCATTCATAGTAATAAAGTTACTACAAGCAGTCAGAGAAATACAAAAAGAAGTCCTAAAAACTTCTAAAAACCTCAATATTTTCTTTTTTCATAGAAGGTGGCTATACACCAGAGGCGATGCAGGATTGAGGAAGTATTTATCAATGATAGCCATCGGCAACAAACTTTTTTTCATAACATCATCTATCATGACAGTCCAAAATGCCAGTCATTACCCCCTCCTGATTTGAAAACTAAAGTCACTGCTTTTCTCCCATTCCCCATTGAAAATAAAAAGGAAATCATTCTTCAGGAATCAATCTTCTAGGAAGAACAAATGGAAACTTAGTGAACAAGGAAACAGTGTTAAAAAAGGATCAATAAAGCACAAAGTTGCTAGTAAGTCAGAGTAGCTTATTAGGAGCCAAACCTTTGGTCATAAAGAGAAACTCTACTACATGGGACAAAATAGTGTTTTGACGTGAGTTTCCTGATGTCTCTTAATACAGACATTCTTTCTATCACACACCACAAGTCTTCAAGGATTAAAAAATGATGGTCAGTATTTCTGCAGTTTCACTTCATTAGTGTTGCAGGAGATACTGGAAAAACTAACAGGGATTTAACACTCAGTATTGATGGTCAGAGATAAAGAGAGACCTCATATTTTGGAAAAAACAGCAACAACAAGAAAACCACACAATTTCCCTTGGCTCTCCCCTGTCTCTCCATGCTCTCAGCTGGATCAGGGATGTGCCCTGGCAGTGCCTGCCCAGAGCAGAGCTGCAGCCCTTCCCACCATCCCTGACCTGCCCCATGGCACTGCTTCCAATAAACACCTTGCAGCAGCAGTAAGGAGTTAATGTGTGTGCTTGAATTCAAAGAAAAGAACTTCCCTGGCCATTACTGAGGCTCCTGACTTTCGCTTTGCCAGCTCATCCAAGCAGAGGGGTCATTACTCCACCTTGGACCTCTGCACCAGGCACCAGTTTGTCTGCAAGAAGTACCATGGGAACAGCACAGGAGAATACACAGGTAGGCACATTCCTAAAATGGTCACATCTTATACTTGGATTATTTTAAGATGTGGGGCATGAAGTTACAAATATCTTCTAAAACATCATTAACTATTTTATCACATAGAATACTTTTTCTACTGTGCTCCTTTGATTTTTAAGATTCCTCCTACAACTTGTGCATCAACAACATTCTGCAGAAAGTGTTTCATGTTGCAGTTGTATTCTGCTGACAGCTTCTCTTTTATTTTATGTATTTAATATAACTGAAAGTCTTTGCCCTGGTGCTTGGCAGAAAACAGAATAAGAGTTTCACTCTTTTTTTCAGTTTCTCATTTTATATAATTTTTTTCTTTCCTATACTGCCTCTTGTTACTGTTTTAGAAGAAATAATCTGTCTTTTCAATCTCTCTTCATATGAGTTTTCCATGCCCTTAATCATTCTTGTCACCTTTTCCTTGCTCCCTCCATTTCTGCAATGTTCCTTCGGCAATGGAGTGACCAACACTCCCAGAAGCCCCAAGCATTGATTTATACTTAATTAACTTCTAAAGCCCTCAAAGAAGCAAACAGAAGTCTCAGTTAACAATGCTTGCAGAGCCATTGGGTTGAGCCAGGCCTTCAGAAAGAAGTTGAAATTTGGAACAGCTTGCTAGGCAACCCTTCTGTATGTTTTAACTTCACACCCAAGAACTTTCCAGTGAGGTTAATTAGGAATTGCAGCTCTTTATTTCATTCTTGTGGGTGACAGTATGTGGAATTTACATGCTCACGTTCCCACGTTACTACACATATTGTTACCACAGAGTTCAGAGGGAGATGTCATATGACATAATTTCACTATATAACACAAATTTACACATGTACATTGGTTTTGCTCCCAAAACTACACTCAGCTCCACCACCTTTCTCCTCCTATCTGACGTAGGTAGCCACGCACTGGCACTTTTTGCTGTGATCCTCTGCAGTGAAACCTCTTCCAGCAAATCACACCGTTTCACTCCACTCGAGGCATTTTTCTTTCCCCGGAAGCCAGAATGAACTCTAGTTGAGAAGTTGAAGAATGATAAAATCCAAGTTTCTTTTCCCCATGCTGTCAGAAAGGCATCAATATACTGAATCGTACCTTTTCATCTTTCCCTCGTTCTTATATTAATAGTGGGAAAGATCAGTATGTCTCCAAAGTGTGAATATTCTACCTAATACACTTCTGAAGAACGGGGAGATGTTCAGAACAGCAGTACTAGAAAACTGGTAGCTTTGGTAGTTGGGGGTCTACTGCAGCCCACTTCAAATCATATATGTCTGCTGTTGTCATACAGCACAACCAAGGACAAGCCTTCTGCCCTGCATGAAGTGCATGTATCTCCAAGTCAGGAGAGGAATGTATCTCCAAGTCAGGAGAGGAATGTATCTCCAAGTCAGGAGAGGAATGTATCTCCAAGTCAGGATGTATCTCCTCAGGAGAGGAAAGGGAGTGATTTTAATCAACCAAGGTAAGCATGTAATCCCAACACCAAAACTGAGTTTTATCATCATAATATTGAGCTGTTCTCACTTTGGAGTGCAAGATCAACCATTTCTGAGATCTCTTGAGATGCTGCCAGAACATAGTTCTGCAAAACAGCAGCAGTACTGTGTGGAAGGAAAAAGCTGGAATCATCAAGAAGCCTGCAACTATGCTGGCCTAGACAGGAAAACAGAAAAACAAAAGCTGCACCAAAACTGAATATGAAATATTAAAAATTAAAAAAACTATTTCTCTGATCAAAATCTGTGCTTGTTCAGAATGCAGTCATGCCAAGCAACCATCAATAAAACATCACTCATTTGTATTTAGCAAAAAGTCCAGAATATGGTCAGCGAAGCTTAGAGAAAACCTCATGCATTTTCTCCTCTGGATAAGCCACCTGTGCTAAATTTGATTTTCTCCTATTCATAAGCTATTCTCTCCCACCCTCCTCCAAATTAATTTTTCTTCTTTGAAGGATTTAACTTCTAGGATTATTCTTTTACAGTCTCCCTTCTTCAGTCTTTATTTGGTTGTTTGGTAAGAAAACAAGTGATGAAAACCATATCTGCATTCTGAAAGATGAGAATTTGAACTAGAACGTGAAGAGTTGCAGGAATGCCCCAGCTGACTTACACTGCAGTGACAGATACTGATGCTATGAGAACTTAGAACCTGTTACAGCAAAAACCACAGCACAAAGAAGTTAGGTGAGTTGTCTCAGTCCTTTACTATGGTCGTTGCTTGTGTGCATTAAATCACTCAGATTTTCTTTAACAGTTCTTTAAATTGCTAGAAAGCATTTAGATCTTTGTTGTGCACACAAACACACAAGAAGGAAAATGTGTCAGATAGGAGGTCCCCATCCATGGAGTTGGAGCTTTTTCTGTGCTGAGAGAAATGAAATGGGGCCTCTTGTCCTGCCAACACAAATCACGTCATCAGTGTCCAACTCGTCGTAGCTCACAGGCCATCCATGGGTCCCCCCTGTCCTCAGGTGTCACACACACTCCTGAGGCTGTTCGAGACGGCACCTCTCACTTGTGCCCTTAGGAACATCGGAGTAGTTGAGCAGGATAAACCCAGGAGAGCTCCGGTCTGCTCTACCCAATCTTGTCTTATAGTTTGTATCACAATAAAACAAGCAAAAACATCACAGTCCTCTCCAAATATTCCACTTGGCAACATCCCTACAAGAGTCCCTGCAGGGCTAGAGGCAGAGGAAGGCTGAGGATTTGAAACCTACTTTTGTTCATCCGTCCCACAAAACAGCCAAGCTGTATGGGCTTTCCAGGGTAGAACCTCAGGTGGCTGTGCTCCCCCTAAGGTGAAGCACAGACACACAGTGCAGGAAGGACAAAGACCTTCGAAGGTAAGATCCTGCTTGTCTGGGCAGGACACAGACCTGCTCCACCAGCACATTGCCAAACACAGCACATTTTCCCTGCACACATGGAGAAGGAGAAAGTAAGCAACACAGCACTCCCCATTCCTCTCTCCTTTGGCTGCCCATCATGTGAGACTGGTGTGCAGGAAGAACAGATGTATACAGAAGAAAGCAGTAGGAAGAATGCTTTTATGTACCTTACAGACTTCAGAGAATAAACTGCAACCTGCTCTGCTCACAGGCAACATGGTCCTACAAGAACTGAGATACATGATCTACCAGAGTTCTTTACGTACACAAAATTAACTTCTACTCTCTTCCAGAGACCTTGGTATAAGATTCATCCTACAAATAAAAAACCAACAACTTCCCAGTTAAAAACTTTAAAAAATGTATTTTTTTTCCTTCTAGTGCAGCACTCTGGAAGAATATGAAAGGCTCAGCAAGCCAGATCGCAGTGTTAGCTGCTGAGCATTCAGAGAATATACAATAGAAGAATGTGTCAAATCTGAAACATGATAACAGAGCTGCTGCAAAAGAAAAAGGAAAATCCTAAAACAGAAAAAAGGGTAGAAGTGTGTAGGAAAGACAGGCCTGATTATCCTCTATATTACATCAGAAAAAAATGCCACTGAAGACAGTATAGTTATTCCAGAAAGAAATCGGGACACTTGAGATGATGTACAGCCTGGGACTGCAAATCAAATACTCTCCAGCCCATTAGGCAAGGCTGTGGTTATCTTTGGCTTCTTTATAACGTACAGGCACTGGGACATAATCAATTTACCAGGGGGAGACAATCCATTGTACTTATCCAGAACCAGCCCACGCGCAGCTGGCAAACAGCCTGTGGCACCGCAGGGATGGGTGGAAGGGGCTCTGAAGCAGGAACAGGATGCTCGGGAGCGGGATGCAGGACAGGCAGTTAGGGCAGATAAAGCAACAGCAATCCTCACCCTCTAAAATCAGATGACTACAGCCAAATTATTAATAAAACTGCATGTTGAATGAATTGATGTCTTTTTCTTTGCTTGTGCTAACTGTGCTAAGAAACTGTTTGGGAAAAGGTTGGGTGGCTTGACCGGAGATGGTGCCAGGGCCACCCAAACTATTTACTAGTTTAATTTAACAGGCAAGATGCAGCCTGCAAGTCCACAGCACCTCCAGCACATTTTATAAGAAATACCTGTTCGGGTAAGGACTCTGGATTTCCCAGTAATTAAAAATGAGTCACTAACTTAATTTCCCCTCCTACTATTTTTACTTAGCATTTTCTTACAACTTAAATACACAAAAATCATTCTGCAAGATGCTTGGAGCCCATTTGTCCTTGTTTCATAAACACTAAGCTCAAACTCCATATTCTTTAGATAGGGAAAACAAACAAAGGTGGCTAATAGAGGGTCAACATCACCTTCTCCCCGCCACTTTGCACCAGTGCCATGCAGATAAATAGACTTGAAAAGGATGGTTTCTTTATGAAAATGCAAACCCCTATGGCACCTTCTCATCCAAGTACTCCAGGAGTTGCACGTATACCCATTTTCCTTCCACAACCATGAAAGACCTCTCTATCCACCTGCCCATTCTAGTGTTTTACTCCTAAGTGTTTCTGCACTGCCACTGCTGCAGCAGCCCAGGATCTTGCCTGTGATGGTAAAACCTTCTCCGGTAAGGGCTAGTCCAGTTCTCCAACACTGAGTAATTTACAAAAGCTATTCACACAAATAAGGAGAGCTGGCCCTAACAAGGCAAATAAACCCCTCTCACAGAGCCCACATGGTTCCCCCAAGACTGCCTTGCTGTCAGGGTGTGTGTGTGGAGCAGGAGGCAGAGCCTCGCTCCTCACAGACAGACACCACAAGCTCAAATACAGACTTCCCTAAGTGCCCTCTGAAAGCTGTGCTATCGAGCTTCAGCACTTAAGATGGGCATTTCTCATTAATTTTGAAGCTGATTTTCAAAGCTAGGGGCAGGTTAGCAAATATACACTTATTTGTTTATTAATATCCAGATTTATTGAAGAGGCAAGTTTCATAAATTTCTGCTGATTTATAAATTTGTACAGTATTTTGGAATGCTGTTTTGAACATCACCACCATTTAACTCAATTTTATGGCTACCACAGGAAGCAAAGTTAGGGAATTATGGAGTCCACTGCACCATAGGAACTGTGGATTGTTCTGAGCACCAATCAGATAAAAAAACAGACTAAAAGTTAAATTCAGATTTGTACACATCCTGTTTTGCCTCATTCTGCTTTGGCCATCCACTGTCTGACTTCCATGAAGTGTTTAAACATAAGGTGTCTTCTTCTAATCACCTTGAAACACCGCCCACTTCTTTTCCTTTCCCAGTATTGCTACTACTACTGAGTAGTCACACATTTTGTACATTGTGAAAACTATCTCACCTTAAAGTACAGTGGTTTATGTAACAACATTACATACAACGTTTTTGCAGGTTCTTGAGAATTTATTTTAAAACAAAATGCTAGCCAAAGATAGAGAAAATTGTTCACACACAGCAAGCAGACTTAAGGGGACAAGAACAATTCTAATCCACATACCTCTCTGAATATGCTTTATCACAATTAGAGGTTGTCCTGTTGCTTTACATAGTCATGAGATGACCTTTTATTTTTCTCTTTAAATAAGGACACAGGAAAGGATTAAAAATGTGTTATGCCCTTTGTTTTCCCAGAAGAAAACAGAAGCAAGCCCTTCACAGCATTCAACCTTAAGGCAAAATTTTCATCTTTCCAAAATCCTTACTAAATGTAGTCCTTCTGAAATGTTTACTAAATACTCACATACTGAATACACCTCATCCTCAGTCATATCTTTTGTGCTTAAGTGTAGGAGAGTCCTTGAAAACTAAGTTTTATAAAGATAGGAGGTAATACTTTATGGCACTGATTATCCCCAGTTT